>NW_001849873.1:0-365719 GCF_000181695.2 Malassezia globosa CBS 7966 | reverse complement strand
ACACTAACACTAACAACACTAACACTAACACTAACACTAACACTAACACTAACACTAACACTAACACTAACACTAACACTAACACTAACACTAACACTAACACTAACACTAACACTAACACTAACACTAACACTAACTAACACTAACACACTAAACCCCATCAGTCGCTTCCCTCTATCATTTCTCTCTCATTTTCATTAAGGTCTTTCTCTTTGTTCGACCCTACTATCCCACCATACATCTTCATTTCCTCTGCATTAATTCCCGCACTGTCCGTGTCCCTCTTCCTCTCTATTATTCTATGCTCCCCCATTCTCCTCCTTCCCCATCTTTTATGCTCCCCCTCGACCTGTTGTATTCGCTATTCTATCTATGTTTTTCCGTCATCACATATCCTTCCACTTCTCAGACTTCACTTTTTGTTTCTATCTTATATAGACATGTCGCAACAAATTGCCTATTTTGTCGTATAGGTCTTCATATACATGACGCGCACGTATGTTGTAAACCTCGAAATAAAAAATGGAATGTCGCAGTCATATATATGTATCAGCAACATTATATCACGGCAACGACTGCGATAGTCTCATTTTGCCATAAAAGATTACGAGGTGTCCTGCAGGTTCGGTCCATATCCAAAATATGGATCCACTTCAATGTACGGACGGTGATCGTTCAAGGACTGATGGATCCCATGTCTCTTATCGAAACGCAAGATATTTCGCGCTGGCCCTAGCTTTGCGTCTATCATTCCCTCTTTCCCTAATACTTAAAGAATACTAGTGGCCCTCGTCTGCCATGCTGAAGGCACCCATGATACCGTATGAAATGTCCAATACGTACACTGTCCGGCGCATGTTGAATGTCCGTTTGCGATAATAATCTCGACATCATAATTATCTATTAGTATATTTAGCATTATCATCTAAGCGAGTTCCAGGATTCGCCCATGTATGAATTGGCTGCACCTTCAGATACAAGTATAATCGATTCCATGCTTTAGCCAGGTGCGTTGCAATACTCTCCATCCTCCTAGGATCTCCCTTTTATGATATCTTGAAAGCTTCAATGTCAGATGCATCGCTAAAATACACATGCCTGGAAAGGTGCAACAGATAAAATATTGGGCTTGGAATAATAAAACATATTAGAATCCCTTGATCGAGATCGACCTTCTGTAGTGCTAGGACCAATCCCGAACACAACAGTACATAATCGCCCGTGTCATTTAAATGCACTTCAGAGGCACCATGAATTCGTCCGAAAAACAAGGGTACAATGTGTTCGTCCAATATTTCCCTTTTGCTCCAGAATTACTTCGAGGCAGTAAGGGAAGGTAGAGGTACGGATAATTGGCGCAAAATTTCGTCTATTTCTGACACGCTGACGTCATGACCAGCGATGTCGTATCATTTGCCCGGCGTGTCATGATTAATAAGCAACACGCATCTAAACAATCAATGACACGCAACACCAAAGCGCACTTCCATTGCTGAAACCTATAATAAGTCCAACTTGTCGACGTAAGTGCTACGTGTAACCGACACGGGGCTTCGCCAATTCTCTGGCGACTGTTGAACAGATATGCGACGCGCGATTGACGTTTCCGATCCACTTCATGATGAATAGGAGTGTGATGCAAGTGCTTTATGGTCATCATCCTTTTTTTTTTATTTTGCGCGATTGGATTCTGACATGCGTCCAGAATGTGATGATAACACACAGGACACATTTGCTTTTTTTTACTCTGAATTGCCCTCAAAAATTTGTTATGCGTTTTTTTATAGTACGAAGAACTCTTGTGATTGGTGCATCCTAACCTCAGCCTAATCCCGTTATTAGCGCACAAAATTCTACATGATGCGGGATTTTGGTGTACGAATAATATTGCTGCTTCATAATTTTACCTTAGAATAGCTCATAGCGCCCTATTATACCTGCATCTCCTCTCAACACACCGAATGTCTGACTACCTATCGTTCTCAGAACGTAGTATGAAGTGGCCGCCAATGTTTGGCCGTGTGCCGTACGAGCGGCAGTCGAAATCATCTGATGAACAAGGAGAAAGAAAGATCCTAAATGATGCACTTGGCTTTACGCAACGACCGCACATCCAAAGCATACTTACCCCGTTACAGCGTCCGGTTGGAATTCCTCGTCTTCAGTCTCGCGTTGGTGCACCATTCGCGAGACTTTATGCCCCAGAGCTGGCACAATATGATGTACCTATGGAGGAGTTTGTTGAGTTCATTGACAACATGAATATAGTGTGTGCGGATTTTGTGCCACTGCAGATTTTGGATGCAGTGGGTTCTTTGGTTGGACTTGTTCCAAATCACTGGGCGCAGATGGCTGGAGCTGTTACATCACTAGGGTCAAAAGTCGCCGTGCATGCGGTAAGCAAAATCCGTGGAGAGACGTTTCTTCGACGCGTGAACTCCGAATACTTTAACCCACGAGGCTTGTCGGTGCAGATGTGCACCACCGATGCTTTGGTGCGTCTTGGGCATGTTCCTCCCGAGGCGGCGAAGATGCCTCCTTTGGATCATGTCACAGCCACGATGTCTATTGAAGAGCGCCGGCTTTCTCATCTAATGCCGTGGCTGTCGCCAGTGACTGACCAAGTGCCAGCGCCGTCCCCACAAACGAATAAGCTGAAAGAGTTGTGCAACAAACAAGCCGCTTACACCTCAAGAAGGACACAACGCAAAGTTATGGATGATCGATTTGATGCATTCGAGAAACAGGGCCCTTCGCCGGCAGAAGCAGATCAGATGTTCGCGACCCTTAGAGCGAAAGGGGAATTCACGCCTAGACAGATTGGCAAGATGGAAAAGAAATATATGAAGGGCGAACGGGAGCGTAGCAAGGACCAGAGAGATTACGAAAAAGAGAAGTCAAAGATTGAACGAGAAGCGGAGAAAGATATAATGAAAGCACATCGAAAGGGTAAAATAGAAGACTTGGTCAAGGCAGAAAGGAAGCGAGAAAGTGAGCTTGGCAAGTTGGACCGTGAGTATTCATCAGAGCAGCTCAAGCGCCAGAGGAGCTTTGAAAAAGAAGATAAGGAGAGAAAGAAGGGCCACAAAGCAGTATGGCTACTGGTCCAAACGATATCCCAGGTTCCTACGTTACGTAGCTGAGTAGCTTACATCGTGAAGATAGATTGATGTTTTTCGCAAGGTTCGATAAAGAAAGGAGCGCAGATCATTACGCAGATGATCATGCGTGTATCCACCCTTTTCGCTTTTCTCTGCAATTTTTAGTGCTTCTGAAATCATTTCTTGACGAGTAGCCAACTTAATACTGTCGCTACAGGAAATTGAACGTTGGCGTGGATACAACATATTTAGTAAGCGGCACTTGAGCCAGTGTTAAGCGTCACCCTCATCGTATCACGCATTTCCTCGAATGTTCGCTCTATCTTTTCGACTTTCGGATCGTAAGTACTGAATCGAGCTTGACTACAAAATGCAATCATCTTACTTTCGTGCCCAGAATGTAACATGCCACGAGCGCCACGATCGATCCAATCTCGCTGATTCACTAATGTCCGTGCGTCTCCACGCGACCAGCCGCACCTTGAATCCACACGCGTCCGGCCTTCACGCAATGCCACTGTAATAAGCTATGCAGGTTTAAACTTTTCATGAGGACGTAAGTCTTGGATTGCTTGCTTCTCTTTCTGTAGATACGTCTACTATCTCTCTCAGCCCAACCCCGCTGTATTTGTGACTCCGACTATTTATGCTAAAATGCCTCAGGCACAGATCTCCACATCGTCGTCCAATTGAATGAACACCATTCTACTCTGGTTCTGTTTAAGAGTTATTCAACTGGGCATATGAAAGTTGCATGAAGCCTACCTAAGGACTCAACAGTGCGTTCGACAACAGTCTTGAATATCTCGAATGAATCTATTTCTTCGTTGATATGGCGTCCTGACGTCATATGCCCATTACAGTTCTTTTACGTTTCGACTTGGAAAGAGTGTATGACAACAGGTTTAGACTGGATTTTTTCTACGAGACACCCTTTTGTCTCGCACTCTCTTTCACTAGAGTCAAGTTCTTCGACAAGCAAGAACATGGTTCTCTTAACACTCATTCTTTGTTGCACTGTCTCTTAGGTGCTCCCAGACTCACGATCTTGCTCGAGTAGAACGCATCTTCGAGTAGAAACAGTTGTGACACAAATCGCTGATCTTCGATAGATATTATCATCGCCAAGTACTGAAATAGGCCTTGAAAATACTACAAAACCCTGTAAATATACATGTTCCTTACATACAACAAAATCCAAGAAGAATGGCATCAGTACGGTGTACTTGGATCTTCAACAATGTTGGGATTCGAAGTAATATATGAATGAATAAATAATATTACATTAAATTCGATGGGGCTCCTCAGCTCATGTGCCTGTTTGAAAGTCTGTACGGCATCTAGTTCAAGAGCCATGATGATGAGAAGTATCAGGCGGATTTGAACGCAATAGCGCTTCGCGAGTGCAAGTCAACAAGAAGGAAGGGCATAGAAATACCGACTGTGTACACTTGGTACATTCAAGGCGCATAAGACAACGGCCCATTCGGAATGGTTTTGGGCGGTGCTCTGAAGAAAGTTCTGGAATTTTGGTAAAGGCTTCAGACGTTTTAAGACTTCGACACATATCACTTGGACCTCGCTCACAATCAGGTGTCTCTTATGAGAATTATATGACGTGAGCGCGAAGATTCGAAGAAATCCTTTTCTATTTGTTCGATTCCTACATGCAATCTTTGATTTGCAAAATTTTAGGAGGATATTTATATATCTGATGAATGTCTAAGAAACTCGGTGCGATGTTTTACAAATTGTATGCATTAAGTAAAACATAATCTCGACGCGGCATAAATGATGCCATAGATGGCAGATGGAAGTAACAGTGGATGTATAAAGTTTTTTTTTTTTCTTTTCACCCGTATATATATGGCGATTGTACCTTGCAGGTATCCTTGTTGTTCATACCCAGCCTGATATAATCTACATGATACGATCCAACTTTAGTCATGATATAAGACGACACACAATTTTTCTTCTGCTAGTGGCCCACCATTACTACTCTTCGGATTTGTTCAATTGAACCGAAATGCATCAAGTAAAATAAGTCAAAAGTCCTCTGCGACTACTGCATCACTATTTTTCTGACATATCCCATAGCTGGGTAGCAAGATCTTTATAAGTTTCATTCCACGTTGTCCAGGTCATTCCAAGTAGACGCTCAGCTTTGGATGCATCGAGTCTGGCCACCGGGCCAGGCTGGTTGCGGGTACCTGGCTCACCGACAGGAATCGTGGCTCGATGACTGGGGAAGATTTCGCGTAGGTAGTCTACGATTACTTGCATGTCAATGTAGTACCCACGAAGGATAAATCGCTCTCCCTTAGAGCGCGGGTTCGACATAGCATATACATGAGCTTTTGCCACATCCCGCACGTCTACTGTCTGGGGAAGCAGTGTGGGTGGAACTTGTCCATTCGTTTGACCCGAGATTAGACGCCACACGTTCGCACATGAAGTATTTAATTGATCAAGGGCTTTGACTGGATGGACAATGGGCCCGACTATTCCTGGAGGACAGAACGTAGTCAAGGCAAAAGACGGCCTCTTCTGCAAATAGTTCCATGCTGCTTTCTCAGCTAGCGCTTTGCTTGCAGAATAGATGTACACTTTGTTTGGACTTGCCGCGGCACCATCATACGTGGCAGGGTTCCAATCATCCTCCGTATATGTATAGTCACGAATCGCGCCTCCCTTCTCATAGCAATTAATAGCGGCATACGAGGACGTTATTATCACATGTTCGACGCCCTGTTTATCCGCCGCTTCTAAGACTGCAAGAGTGCCTTGAATGGCTGGATCCAGCATCTCTGAACGTGCGTCATCAAATGCCATGGTGTAAGGAGAGGCCACATGCTGTACAACTTTTACACCATGAAACGCCTTTTCAAGTGCTTCTTTGTCACGTATGTCGGGGACAAATGATACTGTATGGTTTGAGGACGGGAAATGTTCAAGCAATTGCTTTCCTTTCTCCTGGCTCCTCACCACAGATCTAACTGCGTAGCCATTTTCTAATGCTTGCTTTACGATGTGTGCCCCGACAAAACCTGTCGCTCCGGTCACAGCTACCAGTTGGTCTTTTGGACACATGAGACACACTTGAACCGTTCGAGTTCACTTCATCGCCGGTATAGAGCTTGTATGGGACTAGAGTTTCGTCGCCCTCACGTAAGCAAATCTCGGGCTGATGACAAAACTTCGCGCATGACCGCGGTTATCCAAACACCACCTTCCCTTTACCTTAGTCAAACGTCTGGTGTCATACATGACCTTCGTCGTTTAGGGCTGGATTGTTCAATCAGAGCTAGGATGATCAAGTCATGCACTCTTGTCTTCGTCATTAGCTCACCTGTAGATCACTTTTTTATCATCTAAACCAAGTGGATTCACATGGTCAGTTCGAGCTCTAATTATTCAATGCAGCCCGGTGGATTGACCTTTGGCTTATATGTCCAAGGACATTGTGCGCCTCATGAACGTGATATGAGAGCGTAGCTATATGACATCATTTCGTTCAGCTTATAAACATCGCTTGAGATGATTCGTGATCTTAGGTAAAGTGAGCATGCAATGGTCAGGATCTCTTAATTCATCTGCACAATACAGCAGGAAATTATCAGTTGTGTTATGCTTATTGAGCGACATTGTTTCAGGGATAATCTTTGCCACTCCAATACAAAGAACCTTAATGTCTACAAGAAGCTAAAAATGCCCTCATGAGTAGATCTTGAAGTCATTTGAATGTTACATAACTCGATTCTCGTTGTTTCTGAACAGTTTCGCTCTTATCACATGCCGCATGCGTTGTCTGAAATGCATGCAATTTTTGGGGCGTATTCATTTCTCCTTGTACTGCTAAAGTAACCGGTTAAATTCTCTAACTGGATTCACTCTCTGCTTCTATCGGACAATTAGATGAAACTGTGCGTCTGTACAAACCGTTTTGTTGCGTGGAACATCCTCACGCACAGGAACCATTTCTCTTATCAATCGGGAAAAAATACGCGCAATAGTTGACGGATAACGTGCTTATTAAAAGGCTTTCGAGATATCGCAGCTTCTCCGTGAAATGGTCATGAAAGCAACTCTCGTTTGGTCTAGTAATCCACATATGTTTTACTTTTACTCCTTTCAGGAACCGCTTTCCATTTGAACACCAAGACATTTGGATTGGTAGGCTTCATGCTAGAATCTATCCTAATGCCGTTCATTCATATTATTCGTTGTCATGTCAGGCATTTTATCAATTGTATGAGACGTCCGGTCAAGCGGCGTCGACTGAGGTTATATAATTGCATGGGATTTTAACCAGTTATCACTGTATAAAGTAGATTTGTTGTTTCATTTTCTATTGCCATTCCCGGTTTTTTGCCTTAGTCTTGGTCAACTCGCATTGGTTGGTTAAGAGATTTTTCACATATGATCTTCTACGTTCCAGATTTCAAATGGACTATGCCATAAGTTACATAAGTGTAACTTACATTTAACTCGAAGCATCCCGAGACCTCAACCCATTAGCCCGCTATGAGGTTCACTAGTGCAGTTTCGAGCGGTGCTATCTTTTCTGTGTCTGCTCTTCTTGCTTCAGCGCATGTAGGTCCGGGCCTCGTGTACCATGACAATGGCGCCAAGAAGCTCGAATCGCGTGATTATCACATGGGTCGTTTCATGGCGCGCGCTAGGCCTTCGAACGCTGCGCAAATGGCCAAAGTATCCGATCCGACAAAGGAATGCTCCTACTATGGATTACCGGAATCGTCCGAGCTTAGTTCAGCTTATCCCAGGGATGGCACCATTGCTACAATTGTGGATGGTGACGAGCAGGCCAAACAAGTTTGGCAAGAGATTCAAAGTTCTGGTGTAATTCCTCACGGTGCAAGTCCCAAAGCGGGAACGCAGGACCATATGGGCTTGTCACCGAATGCCTTAAGCCAATATGATACCAACTCTGATCCAGACTGCTGGTGGTCTGCCACTCGCTGCACAAGCCCCAAGAAGAGCAAATTGTCACATGATATCGTGACATGCCCAGAGCCAAGTACATGGGGTCTCACTTTTGATGATGGCCCGAATTGCTCGCACAATGCGTTCTATGATTTCTTGAAAGAAAAGAAAATTCGGGCTAGTCTTTTCTACATCGGATTAAATGTAAAAAATTGGCCACTCCAAGCACAGCGTGGCCTTGCTGATGGACATGACATTTGCGTTCACACCTGGTCGCATCACTACATGACGACTTTGAGTGACGAGCAAGTGTTTGCTGAGCTTTATTACACCATGCGAATCATCAAAGATGTAGTTGGTGTAACGCCTCAATGCTGGCGACCTCCTTTCGGCGACGTTGACAACCGTGTACGTGCAATTGCCGATGGACTCGGCTTGCGTACTATTATTTGGTCCGATGACACCAATGATTGGAACATCAAACCTTCGGGCGAACTTCCGAAAAGTAAGATCGATCGTAATTACGAAGATATCATAAACAAGGGCAAGGATGGCTCTGGTGTTGTGGTTCTAAGCCATGAAATTCGCGCAGATACCATGAACGAATTCATGGAAATGTATCCAAAAATTCAACAAGCATACAAGCATGTCGTTCCTTTAACGGCTTGTATGAATGTATCTCATCCATACGCCGAGAACAATATCAGCTATCGATCTTTCGCTGAATACACCAGCGGGAACATCAGGGCGAAAGGCCTCCCATCCTTAAAGGACATGAGCGTCAATCCTAAGTCCAAGCTCCAGATCACCCCCGTAAGCAAACAAAAGTCGGGATTCTCACCATCGTCCAAATAAAGCAAGAAGTCTTTGAAGCATCAACTCGAATCAATTAAACATTCAATATCATCTTATATTTCATGTACAGTAACAGCAAGGTTGTTGTTAATGCTTTAGATTTGCTTCGTGGCGTCGTACACATCAATGTGTTTCTCTTCAAAGTTCATGAACAGGTATGCTTTGCTCAAAATTAGAACTCTCACAATAGATCCGGACTACAGTAATAAATAGCATTGACACGGGGACCAAAACAGATGCTTTGGCTTAAGCATCCCTTTTTTTTCAAAAAAAGAAAATGGCGTGGGGCAATAGAAAAACACAATGTGAAATGTCAAGACTTTTGGTAAACATGTTCCGCATTTTCATTTACCTGAGTAAACCTCCGGAAGCAAATCTAGGATTATACGGCATTTACGTTAGCACGAAACAATTATAGTCGTAGGCTGTGTTACTCTTTTTTTTCTCGCTAGTCCTTGGTCCCAAAGTGCGGATCAATTATACTAAAGTAAAATAATTCAAACCCTTCAGCCACTCAATACTCCCGATTGTTTCTATTTTGGCAACTGTGCGTACAGGCAATGGGTAGACTTGTTCTGCTTAATAAAATACTTACTCACTCGATTTGGTCGCTGTCTTGGGGGGCCCCACTCATTGGCTTTAGTACACGATAGTGACAAATATTCCTGTACTGATCGGTGACATCACAGCCATGTCGGCCGCTTATCTTCCGGACGTCTGCTTAAATACAGCGCAGATCAGTTAAGGTTGAACATTCAGGCTGTGTGCCTACACAGATTGGTTCAGACACCATGCAATTTAGAGGACACTTGCTGATCCTGATCAGTACGATCTTCTTGCAAATTGTTGCTTGTGTTTCAAACTCAACGACTTCACCTACCAGCTCAAATCGAGTGAATGGAGCTTCGAGCTCGCTACCTTCAGTAAAGAGTTCAGCGTCGAGTTCAGCTTTTCAACCTTTGAGTTCATCGAATTCGACAACAAACTCCGCTGTTCCAATAACGAGCTCGGCAGAAAACTCGTCTGATTCGAAGTCATCTGCTTACAATGTATCCGCCCTTCGCGAGTTACTAGGTTCAAACGAAACTGAGGAGTTCGAAATCCCTACTCGCCTCCCGAATATCTCTGTTGAGATTCCACCTTCTTGGGGAGGATACCAACCCGTGAGTCAAAGGCCGAATGAAACGCGTCAAATCTACTTCTGGATGTTCCCTGCTACCGAAAAGGTTGGCCATGATGATCTCATTATTTTCTTCAATGGTGGTCCAGGATGTTCCTCTTTAAGCGGTGTGTTAGGTGAACAGGGTCCTGTCAAACTTAACAATGTTACAGGCAAGGCTGAGCTTAACAAATACTCTTGGACCAACTTGACCAACATGTTGTGGGTTGACCAGCCAGTTGGAACAGGGTTTTCTCATGGTGAGGCCAAAAACCAATCCATGATCGAAATTGCGAAGGAATTCAACGGATTCCTCATTTCTCTGTATCGCACGTTCCCCAAGCTACATGGCAAAAGGCTCTGGCTCGCAGGTGAAAGCTATGCTGGTAAATTCATTCCTTTCATTGCCGATCAAATTTATAAGGAATCCGATCAAAACAAAAAGGCTGGTATCAACTTGCAAGGTATTAATTTGTCTGATGCTTTCTTCATGAACGACTTGGTTGGCAAAGAGTTGCCTGCCATGCAATTTGCTAGACAACATTATAAAGAGATGAACATTACAGAGAAGGACATGAAAACTCTTGAAAAGAAGGCCAAGAAAATAGGCATCAACAAGTACATTGATACACACCTCAACTACCCACCAAAGGGTCCGCTTCCTATTCCAAAAAGGTTCAATAAATCAGACTCGGTCTATTCAGCATTCAAGCAAATGGCTAAGAAAGCAAACCCGTGTTTCTCACCCTTCTATGTGATTTCATCAGCGCCATGCCCCCTGAATCCGATGGGGCAAAACATTACGACTGAAAAGACATACAAGAACAACTATTTCAATTTGAACCCTTCCGTGAAGCCGTTGATCCACGCTGACAATGTGACCTACGTGCAATGCTCCCAAGCAAAAGGGTTCAAAACCATGCAAAAGTCAAAGACAGAGTTCCCATTGCACACGGTCTTGCCAAGCGTTATTGAAAAGAGTAACCGCACCATAATTTTGCACGGTATGCTAGACTACATCATGCTTCCGAACGGAAGTGCGCTTGCCATCCAAAACATGACATGGGGCGGCAAGCAGGGTTTCCAAAGGCCACCGACCCAGAAGGTTATGGTGGATAACGAAGAAACTGGCACTTATCAAAGCGAGCGTAAGCTCACATTCATTACGGTCGATGGCGCCAGCCACATGGTCGCTGCATACAAACCAAAACCATCCTACAAAATCATTCAATACATGCTCGGTCAAATTTCCGAAGACCAGCTGCTTAAATCGTAAATACATTCGCTTTCGCATACACGACAGCTCGTTAGCACTCAGTCTTGTTTATATTTTCGACACATTTATTTGTTTTACATCTTGTTGAAATATTGCCTCGCGCAGAGATAGTCTAGAAAGGGCATTGATATCACTGTTTTTTATCTTGGTACTTAATTTTGCAAGTGGAAGCTGCACGACATTCCTGCCTTGAACATCTTGTTGATTGTGATTGGTGTTTCCATGATTTCGTGGGGGTGAGGCGTTGGATCATTCGGGCGTGTTGGGGACGTGGAGGTCAACATTATACAGGCCATCAAACCAAGTCTTGCTTGTTGCACATTTAGGAAAGCTGGAGATCGGTGTCATGTCATCTTCAACACAGCAAATCCGTAACAAGCGTGCATCGTTCCGAGACAAGCAAATTGATTATAGTACACGAGTGAGCCTTACGGCGGAGGATGTAATTCGTTCTCGAGCTCAGAGACTGTCTAGTATTGCCGACCCAATTTCAGCGACGGATCAAGCATTAAAACCGACTGAAACAAGAAGATCGAGCACTCGCAAGTCTTCTCGGATACATGATGCTGAACGGAAGCTGACTGGTGAGAGTCGAGTTAATAGAAGTCATGACTCGCAACATAGGAGAACTTCACAAACTCGAGAGCCACGAAGGAATTCTCGGCGCATGAGAACCTCTTCTACTGCCTTTGACCGGAACTACCAATTTGATGAAGCACCTGAAGACAGAAGAACATCTCGTCGCATCTCACACCGGCTCTCTGTCGAGGAAAGAGAACCAGAAACGGACCAGTTCGTGGATGCACCTGAATTTCCTGATGAGCAAATTGCAATTCCGAGAGCCAAGCAAACATTTCATGAGCAAGGGGGATGTGATCCGATACATAAATCTGAAGGCTTAACGCGACAAGCTGAATCATTTGTGCCAAGTAAAGATTCAAAGCAATTTGATTCTCAACTCTTCGCCACCAATGCCCAGGAACGATCAGCACGTATGTCGAAATTAACATTCTCGGATGTATTTCAATCCACAGAGGAAATGTTTGAGGATATTTCAGTTGTACGAGGCGCTCTCCATTTGTTTTTGAGTAGCAGGATGATTGAGGCGTATGAAATAATTGAGCCTCGCTCTGAGAGACGCCTATATTACGCTGTTGGATTTGCACTCTTATCCTCAATCAAGGCAATTATGACGTTTGAACACCAGGACCTTGGTACGGCTATCTCACATTGTAAAGATGCTTTACATGTGGCAAGTTTATTGCGAAAAAAGGCTTCTGCATTCACATCATTTGGTCGCTTCGTCCGTGGTTCGGGTGCATCTGTGTCCTGGCTTTCATCCATGACACCGTTAGAAAAACATGCCGAGCTTTCTTCATCTGAATGCACGTTAGTAAAAGCTGTGTTGGGCATTGCATACTCTGGTGACTTTTTGGGCTCCTTATCGGAAGCATTTCATCTTCGCGCAGCGTATGGTGAATACCGAAGTTTGCTCAAGTTCATCGATTGGGAAGACTCGAACGGTGGAGAAAAGTCTGATGAAGATTTCCGCAGTGGTATCTATCTTGGTTCTGGATGCATTAGTCTGATCTTAGGGTTGCTTCCCACCAGGGTTCTTAAAGTCATGGAAATTTTCGGTTATGAGGGCAGTGTGCCTGTGGGACTCAATTTGTTATCCAAATCATCTGGATGGAGCACAGATCCGTCGGAACCTCTCCCTCGACGTAATATAAAGACTGAGGGAATCCGCAGTCCTATTTGCGACATGTCTATGCTCACTTATCATTTGGTCATTTCCACTTTTATCCTGTACCACAAGTTGACATCAACTTTTCGGAAAAAGTCTTGAATTACCACTTACAACGTTATCCTCACGGTGTTTTCTTCCTCTATTTCCACGGTCGCTTGTACTCTATTCAGGCACGCACTGTTAAAGCGATAGAATGCTTCAAAGAAGCGCGTGATGTTCAACAAGAATATGTTCAACTCAAACACATATGCTATTGGGACATGGCTCTCTGTTACATGTCGCTGTGCGAATGGCAACAAACTCACGAGTGTTTCACTGTCCTTGCGAATGAAAACAACTGGTCTAAGGCGTTATATCATTATGCTCGGGCGGCAGCACTGTATGAGACCGGAAGTCCTGCTGCGCAGGAAGAGGCTAAGGAGATCATGGAACGAGTTCCTTCGATGTCGCAGCGGATTGCGGGTAAGAGTATTCCCCTAGAGAAATTTGCATCTCGAAAATCTCGCAAAATGACACAGTATGGATACTTGTTCCATCCCGCGATGGAATTCGCTTACTTAACTCACTGTTACACGACATCCCCTCCTCGAGCACTCTTCCGTCGCTTTTTACCCATTATTGAACAGGAACTCGAACGTCTAACCTCGCAAGTGTCTCCTGTCTTTGATGATTTGTGTCTTGCACACTTTCTTCATGGTGTTATCCTGCGGAATCTGGCATACCCAGAGAAGCATGTCTACCTTGCATCTTCGCGCCAATATTTATCAAGAGAAAGAGCTGCTTCAATGGCTGAGGATAGTCTGATGTTTGTCGCAAAAAAAGGGGTACTGTGTGAGTATGATCACTACATGCTTTACTTTTGTCATTATGAGCTTGGTCGCTTATACATTAGTATGGGTCGATATGCAGAGGCTCGTGAACAGCTTGATATGGTTCTTAGCGGCAAGAATTTGGGTGACCATGGTCGCAAGGGCAAGTACAGTATGCAGAACATGTGTGTTCTACGCTCTAATGGCGCGTTGGAAATGCTTCAATCCAAGTCACAACAAACGTGAGGTAGTTTGTACATAGAAGTGCTGGAAATATGTAATGGCACATATTAGCAGAACTACCCATCTTTCTTAATTCCCATGCTACCTTGTCAGTTCTTCAAACGCCAACATCGTCGCTGGCATGACTCCAACGTCGTCACGTCTTTTCTGAATGGCGAGAGACGCCCAGCTCCGTAAATGTACACCGAGTTCTCGGCCTACGTCCGAGTTTGCATTTTTCCAACTCCAATTAGTGACTTATTCAATTTTATCTTCGTGTGGGTTCCAAAGCTCTAGTGCTAATGCATGTCATGTTCTTGCTGAGATTGTCCACCGTTATTTATCTTTGTTGGCGCAGAAGAGCGTGCACATGGCGCACAATGCTTGTCGCGAGAAATCCAACATAATTGATATTTATATGGCTTTGGAAGAAATTATGGGGCATGGGTCACTAGACGAGCTTCTCGAATGGGCAGATGATGAAGGCATCTGGAAGCGTTCTGCCGCCGAAGTTTGGCCATCAACTCTAAGGAGGGAACAAGTAAGACTAGATGATCATGTATTTTTTGATCCAACACAAAAGTTCCCGAATTTGTGCTATGAGCGCGTCGATGACGACGTAGTGTGTGCCGAGCTGACGGTCCGAAGGGCTGTGGACGAGTGCCTCGAGGATGATCTAGTTTCCGGCCCCGGTATGTATTTAGCCGGGTCAAAGCGCTCGCTTACTACCGATAATGATCCGGAAATATCGCCCAGATTGGATTACAATTCGTATATTCCACCCTTTTTACCTCATTTGCCAACTAAGGATGTGTGGGATGGTCGTGCCAAGCCTGTAATACCCGTATCAAATCGGCCTACCAAGCCGAAGGTTGGTGGACCTGCACGTCCAATGCCGCGCGCTGCTTCTGTTGAAGGTGTGCCCGCTGCTGATGAAGTTGGTAATGACGGTACAAGGAAAGTATGGCAACGTCGAGCTATGGCATACGCGGGCGTTCTAGCAGAAGGAGCCGGTACACGTTCCGAGCTGCCATCTATCGAAATATGCGCAAAGCGACGTGGATCACAAGCCAAAGTTGCGTCGAAGACGCCTTCCACGTCTTCTCTCGATGCATTTATGCATGCTATGGATGCCATGGCCGACGATCCCACGACGCGAACACCGATGCTACTGACATCGCTTGCCCGTTCGCATCACGCCAACCCAACTTCAACCACATCTATGGCCGCTGCATTCAAACGACGAAGAATCGCGCATTGCATGGCAGATCCTTTACGATATGTTCCCAACGACTCGATGCACGGATGTGTGCATGTTCATCCGACTTCGCCATCTTGCGCGCCAGGCCCTAACTTGCTCATAACGATACCACCACCAAAAGACGGTGTCGATGAAGACACGCATGCAGCCACTGCTGCTCCTGTATTTACTCCTGTCCATCCTCATGGACGCGCAGTGGCTTTAGCACCTCCTGCAGGTTCCCAGTTCCCCACCTTGTCCTATCGGCATGCATCCCACCTCTACTACGCTGCACGTATGTTGATGTATCCCGATATGCAGCGTGTTTTCTCCCGATTATCTGATCCACCATCCATCCTAGACGATCATGCCACGGAGCAAGTGTATCATGGGACTACTGCGAGTCGTGCTGTTCTCGCTGGCACAGTCATGTCGGTGAGACATCGTGATACTCTAAGCGTCATGGTCAGTCGATACCGCGGCGCCAACTCAATATTGCATGGATCTTTGGAGCGTCTACGGTTTCACCTCGCCGCGGAATTGGAGGCTCAACGACGTGCTGCTCAGGAAGAGGGGCGTGCCGACGAGGTGGAAGAACCTATTCGTGGAGAACGAATCAAGATGCCTATCAAAGGCACTCTTGTGCATTCATGGGACTGGCGTAAGGCCGATCCATGGTGAAGTGAACGTGCGCGCATTCCCCTCAAGACTCTCAGACAAACGCATATTTGTAGCCATTAGCGCCGCTTACGATGTACATGCTTTTTCAGTAATACGTGAGCCTCTTCCTTTCGTCCCAAGCGCGTGAGTCGCTGGGCTCTTCGCACACGAATAGCTTCTAGGCAAAACTCAATAGATGCTTCTGTTCGTTGCTTTCGCGCCTCCACATCATGTCGGAAACAGAATGCCAAAGGAAAGCGGAAGCCCAACCAAAGATAAAGTGTCAACGTCCGGTGCAAGGATTCTAGAAGCATGAGTGTGTGGATATTTAGTACTGTTTCATCCTGTTGAGCAAACATAACAACAGACTGTTCAGAGCCGGCCACTTTGTGTCTCGTTTGTGCATCGCGCATAATTTGAGCTATCGCTTCTTCAGCCTCCATAGTGCCAAGCTCTTTCGCACATGCTTCGAAACGGACTAGCTCACCACGCGCATATCGCTCAATCGCATTGCCAACCCATGCAACTGCGCGTTCATCCCGCATATTAACTGGGGTATTCGACCATTTTTCCTTTTCAGCGTGCGTCAAACGGTCTCGCCCACGATGCTCAATAATGGTAGACATGGCTTTTTGTGACACAAAATCCGCCATGGAAAATACACCCGCATCTAAATCCGCAAAAGCATGGAACTCCTCTAACAGTGTGGACACAGAGTTGTCATGAATAGAAACACGCCTGCGAGATGAGGATGGACCTCTTGTCCGCGCGCGTGGCAGCAATAGTGCCAGTGATTCGAGCTTTCGGGTACTGGGTTGTATCTGCGCATGCGTGATAGGTCGTACTGGAGCAGCAAGTGCTGCTCGTAGATACTCCATCTCGTTCTCATTGCGTGTAAGAACAAGGCCCGATGGCTCTTCATTCTTATCACGCGATGTTCCATAGCGACCAGCACGCCCGGCAATCTGTTTAATTTGCGAAAGTGACAATGGCACTTGTTCTTTTCCATTCCATTTGCTTAGAGTATCAAAAATTACGCGTCTAATACGTAAATTCAACCCCATACCGATAGCATCGCTAGCCACCATCACATCGAGTTTACCTGAGTTGAATAGCTTCGCCTGTTCACTCTTGATTTCAGGTGGCAGTGCCCCGTATGCTACAGCACACTGGAGTCCTGTTCTTGCTTCAATTTGTTCTTTAAGCCAAAATATAGTACTGCGACTAAACGCGACCACACAATCACCAGGTTCAACTTTGGTCAAGTCACCCCGCAAACTGCTAGATGCAACGTGCAGCGGCGACAGTCTGTTATAGTTGTGTATATGCAGCTCGTCGCCACACATTTCCACGAGGCGCTGAATTAAAGGAACTGCACTTGCTTCCCCACAAAGATGAAGCTCCTTTGCCGGTAGACCTAACACGGCTTGGGTCCATGCAAACCCGCGCTGGATGTCGGCAATCATTTGAATTTCATCAATCACCGCTACTTCATAGGCCCGTGTAACATCCGCCATTTCAACTGTGCAAGAAACTAGTCCTGCATATTCATCAACCACACGAACCTCCTCGCCGGTGCGTAAGTTACAAGCACGTGGTTGGATTGAGGGTGAGATCGTCCCTTGATTCATGCGTTCCCAGACCTCGTGAGCGAGCAACCGAAGCGGTCCAGCATACAGACCAGTTCGAGCTTTTGATAAAGTCACAAGCGCACCATGAGTTTTTCCTGAGTTGGTTGGTCCCACATGCAGATGGATTTGTCTTGTCAATGATCGTGCACTAGAATAAGTCAGCGATGGCGCACGCAAGTCTGTAATGGAGCGTAAAACGTCAAGTTGCATGCAAGCTTCACGCAAAGTACTTTTTTCAGAAGCAGTCAATGCTGTAGTCATTCTGCAACGCTCAAATTGAGTTGACAACCATGCAAGAAAAGATTGGGCACAGGCTCTATGCAGCGCATCATTCCCTTGTTGGAGGTAGGCGGATGTTAGCTCTTGGCGCATTGCGAAAGTGGCCCATATGTCATTCTGAACTTCTTGCGCCCATAAATTCAAAACGCATGCCCAAATATCAGTTTTTGATGAAAGGGGTATCGTGGCTATTTGTTCATGAACCATTTGGATAGCATGAATAGGAATGCCGAAGCTAGACAGGCGCTTTTTGGTTTGCAGTGATTCTGCATAAGAGCGTACAGCATCTTGGAGCAGCGACTGTAATTTCTTTCCCGTGATACAAGGCACCCGCGTTGCCTGATCAACCGATGCTATCGCGTCTATTTTGGCGCGTTTTAGAGGCCGCCTTGTATTACGTCCTTGATACAACGGCGACAAGGACGATGCCCACCTGGCATGTATCAAGGAATACGAACTTATAGTTGACCTTACATATAGCGCAAGCGTACGGGGTATGATTGCCATCTGGCGAACTGGGGCCAACGAAGGTTATTGATTGCTACGCAGTTGTCATTGCCGGCCTCGCAACAGCCAGTTTGAACTGATTCAAGTGTGGAAAAATTGGCGCAATTTGTATAGTGGAGACCGTTAGCTTATAACGCGCCTCATCCATTTAATCACTTGAGGAGGACCATCATCACACGAATGAAAGTCGTAGGCTTGCTTTCGGGTGGTAAGGATAGTTGCTTTAACCTGTGCCACTGTGTTCTACAAAAGCATGATATCGTTGCTTTGGCAACTTTGATTCCACCAGGTGGGAAGGGTATGCACATTTTGCTTTACTCACAACAGATGAACTGGATTCATACATGTATCAGACGGTGGGGCATGATGCGGTGCAAAAGATCGCAGAGGCGATGAACCTCCCATTATATCGCAGGCAAATTCGTGGAAAGGCTATCAACCAAGGCGCCGTTTATGGTGCCCGCGATCCTACAAAGAAGCCTTCAGATTTTGAACAAACAGATGAAGACGAGACGGAAGATCTTTATCATCTCTTGCTTCATGTGAAAGAGAAGCATCCTGACATCGAGGGAGTAAGTGTAGGCGCGATTCTTTCGAACTATCAGCGAGTCCGTGTCGAGCATGTGTACGTGTATCTTCAGTTCTACTACTGATACCAGTTCATTTCGACCAGATTTAAATTTACAACCGCTTGCCTATCTTTGGAATCGAGACCAGTCGTCTCTTTTGCATGAAATGAACAACTCTGGATTAGATGCTATTCTCATTAAAGTCGCTGGTATAGAGCTGACTGAGCGTGATTTGGGCCGTTCCTTGAGACAACTAACACCCAAACTAGAAAAACTCAGTCAGTTATACGGGGCCCATGTTTGCGGAGAAGGTGGGGAGTATGAAACGCTGTGTTTAGATTCTCCTCTGTTTCAGCGCCGTATTTCCGTCGATGAAACCGAAACAATTCTTCACAGTGACGCGGCTTTTGCGAGCGTGAGCTATTTGCGCATTCTCCGCACTTCGTTGATTGACAAAACTGAATACGGACCAGCGGTCTTATTGAAATCTATTCAAGCACCACCTTTGCTTGACGATGTGGGAAATGCATCCTTTGAAGCTCTGCGCAAAAACCTGTCAAATCCTACCCCAAGTATATCAATGTATAAGGATGCGGACTTCACTACCTGGCAGGAGCCAACAATGTCCATGTCAAGGCGTGGCGATTGGCTCACTATTGCTAATGTTTCTGCACCATCCATGAGTTTCCATCGCGTGAGTTTCGAGGACGAAGTACGCAGTGCTTTCGCCCATGTATTCGATACTCTAAAGAAACAGGACTATGATCGGACGCACATTGCTCACGTGAACGTGTATCTTGCGTCGGCCTCCTATTTTGAAGCATTTCAACGGATGTATTGTGCTGAGTTCGGTGCCGCCCCACCATCAAGGTCTTGTCTTGCATTGCCGGTGAGATCGTTGGGATTACGGATCAAGCTTGATGTTGTTGCTTGTCGTCCTGCATCTTTTCCTCGCGAGCGTCGGGCTTTACACGTAAGAAGTCAGGGGTATTGGGTTCCTGCAAGTCTTGGTCCATTTTCACAGGCCGTCAGCGACCATCATCGCATATATATGTCAGGTCAAATCGGCATGCGGCCCGCAACACTCGACTTGCCTGACGACGTGGCCTTGCAGCTTGCACTATCTGTCCAACATCAGCAGCGTATTGTCGACGCTGTCTCAGAATGGGGTGCGTGCGTTCATGTTGAGGGCGGCATTTGTTGGCTATCACCACCAGACGGTTTGGATATGACTCAGAGTACGCTTTCTTTGCATCAGAAAACTGAGCCGATGCTATTTGTGTATCTACCGTCAAAGAGTCTAACAAAACATGCGTGCTGTGAATGGCAGTTGACCGCTCGTATTTTTGACGAAAAGCGCAAAGTTGGTCTTCGTGCAAAAAAGATAAGATCAGACGGTATCACATGTTGCTACCAAATGTGCGAATATGATGATTCAACTTCTCTGACGTCTGGCATTGCTCTGTTTACTCTTGTGGGTGATGATGAGTCTTTCACCACCCATGTCGATGATGCATGGTTAGAACTAAGACAAGCGATGAAAAGCGCTTTACATGTAAAACTCATATATGATACACACGAATCACTGGGAGTTATGTATAATATCGTCCACAAGGTCTTGTCACCACCACTACCAGCAACAACAACCGTTCCCGTCCTAGGTTGGCAGCTTCCAGGGGAGAATATTTCGAATGGGCCGAACACGTGTGCTCTCGTGTGGACGTAACAGTGTTGTAGCTCTACAACATTTTACTACTTAGTTTGCTCAATGGCATGATGAGCCACAATGCAACAAAAGTTGAAAAGCCTAGCATAGTGGATAATGCGCCTGCCACGTAAGGCCATGAACTGCTAAGCATTCGCGGATACTCGTTGTGGTTGAAAGGACGCACAGGTATCACGTCATCTGCCCTTATGTATGTGTAGCCATGTCGCTTCCAGTTAACTCGTAGAGTGAATACACCGTGTCTGTCGGGAAGGCCTAGTATAGCACGGTAAACAGTGCTATTCGAGCCTGCTTCTGGCAGTAGGGGCACAGTCACGTAGGGATCAAGCATGATAGCACTCAGTTGCAAATCCAGGGGCTGCGACACGGCCCTCCAAGCTCCATTTTCGAATTGCTGTACCTCAAGCACATAATTCACGGTGTCTTTGATGCGGTACATCTTATTTACTCCAGGTTCTTCTTCATAGTCTGGTCGTAGATCCTCTGGTCCTGCACGAAGTCGTTCGTGTGCCCTGCGAACCACGCGAAGCACACCATGCTCCTGGAAAGTCCACAAAATCAAGTCGTCAACTACTGCTCGTTGAATTGGGCGGTCTTCCATTGCATAAATTTCATTTTGCATGATCTCTACGCTCCCCACAAACATGACGCGCGCAGAATTATCACGCAGTTGTATGGCCGACGCAAGCGAAGCTTTGGTATCGGAAGAATGAGCATCAGCACCTGTAAGTAAATTTTCCACCGCATTGAGTGGCTCAAGCTTGTTGATACCCTTTGCTGCCCAACCGCCTTCGACTTCCGAAGTCGTGATCATGGGCACATCTGTCTGATAGGATGTAGCTGGAGGCAAGAGTAAAGGAAATGCCAACGGTGACGGGCCGATCCAGTGCGCAATTCCGCGATACAAAAAGGATTCTTGGGATGAAAGCGTATCTTTAGAAAACACAAGCTCGTTTGGCACAATCCCGCCAGCGTCCAGCGGGGCACTGGACCTTGAACCACCAACCTGCACGGCCGTGTGGTCACCGCGGTCCATCTGCGCATCATATCCAAAATGGTCGACCAGCATGGTATCACGATCGCCGAACTCAAGTCCAAATTCGCGGGCAAACCCACGCCAAGATTCAGTGAGCTTCGGCGATAATCCTACCATGAGGTTTCCCCCATCGCGAAGGAAATCGATCAACGTTGACGGCTCCAGTCCTTTGGGAAATTGTTTCATGTTTGGCGCGAGAATCACTGCATGGTCGAACATTCGTTCTCCGAACTTGTACAGCGTGGTCTCCGACACCTTCTCTGGAGTCAAGCTCGTTGTCGTGTATCCCCGCTCCTTAAGTGACCCTAAGAACGAAGAGTATGCATCAGGATCCTCTCCCACGACGGCAAGAACCCGGCTTCCTGTGGCTGATAGAGCCAATGCCACAGAAATACTGCTCAGCAGGGCAAGGCAGTATGCAATCAGTTGCATAATAAAGAGGCGCACGGGCAGGCGATCCCTCTCGACAATGAGCCAGCAGACACTTGGCTAGTGAGCGCTGGAATCAGCGAGGCGGTCAACGCCCCGGTGCGTCCAGTCACGTGCTACAGTGTCGTGCATTTGGCATAAAGCGTTAGACGCGTATGCGGTGAGCGAGCGGACTTGTGTTTCAGGGTGCATTGGCCTCAAGGTTGCGCCAGACAAAGCTTGACGACCTGCATAACATGGTCGGAGCTAATGAGCTCGCGTCGGCGATAAATCTCCCCTCGCAAGAAGCGCCGAATGACTTGGGAGATGATGTCAATAATTGCGGATCCACTAAAACTGAGATTTCGTACTCCCTTGATCAAGATGCCGACTGTATCGAGAATGAACTGGAAGAGTTTTACTCGTATATCGAGGCACCATTATTCATTGAAAACAAATTCATGTGGCAAGAATGGGCGAAATCTAAATGGAAATCAATGAATATACCTGATGTCGTATCTGTAGCTTGTATGTACCAGTCATTCAACTGACAAACAGCTTGGACAACGCTTGACGTGCATTCGCGACGTCGCATTCTTTTACACCTTTTGAACTCTCTTGACTTGCAAGATACTGTGGCACGCACAACTGCTTCACATGCGCTTCTGTATCTCCTTCAGGGATCTTTTGGTGAGACCAGCTCAGAAAGGGAGCAATTAGCCTGGATTCAAGAAAATGCGCGCATGGTCTTTGAGCTGGGTGGTATTGAAGACTTGTTCGTTGCTTGTCGGCGCGCCTGCTGGCGCCATGACTGGGTGAGCACCTTACCTGACTTTGTCCCTCAGAATCATTCATCTTCCAGCAGTGAGAACATAATGACACCACAAGAAAAGGTTGATTACCTGGAGAGTATCAATGTGGAAGTTTCCGTGCATTTTTCTCAGCTGTATACTGTAATCGAGTCTTTGCGTGGTGATTTTCGCCTCAGTGAGGCATTGATGTTTATGGACCCACCCTTGCCGAACTTCTTTCTTAATCTGGTGGCTAATTTGCGAGAAAAAAGTATCAAAGGATTCCCAGTAAAAAAACTCGTCCTGTTAACATGGAAGTCTCTTCTTGCGTCAATGGGTGGCAGTGATGCACTCTCTAAATGCAAAGAACGCGTACGGATTCGCGAAGGCCTCGTACCCAAGTCAAGTCTTGCGGAAAAGATGCCTGTCATTCCTCAAGACATACGTCAATTTCAGTCTGAACTTATGGCCAAGTACCCGACCTTGGTAGATCACCAGCGGTCCGAATTGATAGGAGGAACTGTCCTGGCTAACGCCACTCTACCTCTTTCGACGAACCATAACACTCATGGGCCCACTGACGACGCGCTGCTTGTGATGGACGAGGAACGCATTGCAATGGCAAAGTCAGCTGCAGCACCACCACCTCTAAAGCCTGGTCGGCAAAAATTTCAAACAAATCAAAGTCGCCCGTTTATTCTGCCTTTAGCACCTGTCAAAAATGGGCCTGATGTGCCTGTCGGAATCCAAGAAGCTTCTTCGCTTTACCGCGATCGTCTATTTATCGGGACAGGTACATGGCAAACATGGTGTGTTCGTCAAGAGTTTTTAAATGAAGCGCGAGGTGCACAAGACTCAAGCATATCTGAAGTACAAGAAATGCTTCAGAACTTGTGTCTTCGTCAGCCAGGCCCTGTGCCAATAAGTGCGGAAGATGATCAAAGGCTAGAATGGATCGATGAGATCTACCGCCGTTCTTTGCCTTCTTTACAAAGTGCAGTTATCGTTCTTTTGAAGCTTGTGCTTGCTACTGCCACAACGGGTAGCACCAGTAGCGCATACGTGCGAGCTGTTGCGGAGGGTACACCTTCAGAACAAGCTCCCTCCCCCACGCTTGAAGACGTTGATATTTGTCGCCATCGTGAAATTTTGAATAAGGCTGTAAGTTCGTTTTTGCTATTGTGTCTGCATTGGTTTAAAGCGAGTCACATTCTCAAATTTGAATACCTTGCTCAAGTGCTCTTAGACACGAATGTGATTTTATTGATCCTCAAGCTATTCGGACTGCAAGTTGTGGACCAAGCAGTGCATTCACGATGCGAGGCTCATCCATTCGGTCTATTCGAGTATTGTCGTCTTGTTGGCCATGACCATTCGACATCTACACCCCAGCAGATTCTAGAGCAACTCTCTCTTCTGATCGGAAATGTTTGGAATGAATACCCCAACGATCCTTTGCGTATACAACACTCCGATTCGCAAACATCTTCACCGCCCTTTTCTTGGCGCAATATGGCCACGGCATCCAACTTTACACGCATTCTTTATCAAGTTTGCAAATCAAAAGTACATCGAATTCTATTGCTTGTTCAATACAAAAGTTCCGCTATTCTAAAACGAACACTGAGTGTACCCCATTCTGGACTTGAACTATACGTTCTCAAGCTATTGAAGTGTCAAATTCCTTATTGCGGACGAAAGTGGCGTCAGTCAAACATGCGCATCATCACACAAATTTATTTGCGTTGTCGTCCACGACTGCGTGAGGATTGGCCTGGTGGTAGCGACTTGGAGGCCGAAGTGGAAGCCTCACTTCCTGAAGAGCAAACTCTCCGAGCATTAATACAATTTTTCAACAAGTCGCGCTACCGTTACCACAGTCACGTCGCCGGCACAGAAGCCTTACCCGCCAATGCAAAGGATGCGTATGCTCAGGAATGGAATGAGGCAAGCCGTGATATTTTTGAGCGAGAGGCATTTCCGCCACATCCTCATTCGGTTGGAGCAGGCACTCCTGGGCGATACATTTCTGGCGTGTCTGTAGAAGGTTACTTTGACGCGTACGAAGATGTCATGGAAGAAATGTATCCAAATGATACCCTTTCGATTCTGCCCGGCATAGAGCTTGAAAGTCCATCAACTAACAATACTGTTTCATCCAACGGACAAAATGTGTGGGAACATATGAGTCCACATGAAATGGACGTTCTTTCTCGCTCTCCAAACTCGGCCCGAAAATCTTTGTCACCTCGCAACGTGTCCAGTCGTTCCCCATCAGCTAATTTTAGTGTTCGGCGTTTCTCAGCTTCCAGCTCGCCCGGTGTTAGACAAAGCCTTCGTCGTGTTCATTCCAACCCAGGCATTATTCATCCAACCTTGCATTGGAACGCCGAGGATTTGGTGGAGGATGCGATCTCTACGGAAGAGGAAACGAATGAGACGCCGGCACCAAGTGTTGAGGAAATGATGATTCCCGATGTGCCCTTATCTTCCCCACACCCTGGTGGTATCGATGAAGTTGAGCACATCTTCGGAGCATAGTCAAAAGTCTTATTTCCTTTAGTATACTAAATAAACTGCATTGTAATGTACATAAATTTCACTATGTTGAACATACCACGGTCGAGGCTTATAACATGGCTGTAATTGTGATGGAACGAAGCCCTCCACTTCTTAGCACCCCACTATGTATGATGCAGCGACGGTGCTACTCCGAGAGTACTGGCGGGCCACCGGCTGGAATGATCAGTCCTCTTATCTAAATCTCTCAAAAGCAAGCGATGGTGTGTTTGCTCGTCTGTTACTAACGAATACAAGTTCTTCTTGACTTTACCACACCTCGCGGTGTAATATTTTCGTCGGCCACCCTCACTCCTGCATCCTCTTTTACGGCGAGCACACGTATACTGACAGTCCCACTGTCTGGCTTTATTGCTTATTCCCATGCTTCTACGAACTCTATTTTTGATTTGGGATGTATTCAGGACCCTTTGCGGTGTATGACGCGTGCGGCTCCTTTTCTCGAGCCAAATATGCATTTCTCGCAACACAAGCATCAGCCGAAAGCAACACGCGAGATGCTTTTGTATGGAAGTATGCATGCGCCTAGTTCTTGTGTGGAAGCACTTTGTGTATTCCGCTTGTCAGAACATTGGCAGATTATGGCTACAGCTTTGTCAAATGCGCCACGTTTCCCTGTTGTGCCTCTAGGGCGTTGGCTTGGCATCATACCTCCGAATCGTTCGGGCAGTGAGTCAGCATCAACAAAAGGACCTATTGGTCCGCCAGGAGTCACAAATCTTCTTCTCACGCTCCAGCATCAGTCTTCACGCACAATGACAGAGTACACTTACTCATTAGATGATGCATTATGGGGCGCCAGAATCTTGCGACATATCTGTTCAGTCGCCGACGCTGCCACACTTAGCGCCGGTGGTGAGCTATTTTTTAGTATTGCCGAAAAGAGTGGTGGAAGTACGTACATTGCATTACTTACATTTCATTAGTGTCGGCTGGGATGCGTTGTACTTTACCCCAAGGTGCAGCAAATATGTTTGGTGGTCCCAAGAGTGCCCCTGCCGTAGCGTCACTGACGCTAAATCCCATCATGGGGTACGTCCGCACGGCTTATACCGCGCGAATTGACGAGGATTTGCTATTATGCACACGGTTTGACTTGAATGTGTTTTCCTTTGAATCCGACTTGGCATTAGGTGCCGAATACAACCTACGTCGTACCCCGGACGAAGACACGTACGAAACCGCTAGCTCTTTGCGGGAGCGTGTGGGTGTTTGGACCATGTCTGGCGCATCTTCAAATGTCTCGCTTCGGGATAGGGAATTTTCGTCTTTGACTTTGCTGGCACCGACACTGGATGCGAGTGCGCATATAGAGCAAAGCGAAGAGACACCCGGTGAGTCAGTACCGTCCAAACATGCTTCGTCGACGTCTGCAGCAATTCCGACACACGTCTCAAAGCCTTCACCTGAGTCAAGGTCCGGGACTTCAAATTTGTCGTCGTCACCCTCTTCTTCGCGCTCGCTGACCTCATCAACATCGCCCACACATACACCGTTACCCGCGCTTGCTTCCGTGGAGCCGCCCGCCACACCTGCTACATCTTTGTTTTTAGGCTTGCTCAAGGCCCGCATAAGTACGTCCGGCGTATTTTCCCTGTTGTGGGAAGGTCATTGGCGTCGATGCCTGGTCTCGGTTGGTCTTCAATCCAATCTACTATCGCATGCTGTGTCTAATTTAGGTGTAGAAATCAAATACCTATCTGATACCTAATATATGAAATCAGTCAAGTGCATTTTGCCAGTCCGCAGCGTTTTCATTGTCGGCCAATGCACCCGCAAATGACAAGAAGTTTTGTGGTCGATGAACTTCATCCCAGAAAGCGGCAGGAGGGGCCAGCTGCAGTGTATATTGGAAATGAGGTGTCCATTGCGCCGACAGTGACAACCCAAAGTTCCACGCACCATCGGTAGGCGCCAGCGTTGTACCCAAAATGCGGTCACTAAGTAGCAGCTGTGCTTTGTCAACCATACCAGGGTTGAATCCTGGCGCAGGTCCCAAGGCGTCTGCTGCCGATGCTTTACGTCCCCATTCGAAACCCGCCACGCTCAACGTATGTGCTGACAGAGTTACAGAGCCGGGAGTAAAGGCACATGTGATGCAAACGCTGTTAGCTCCCCATTCAGGATGAGCTGCCATCATGCGAGCATGTGTAGCAACATCACTGGGTGCAAGATGCGGCAAGTCCAGAGCCTGCGTCTTAATCCACCCCAACGGTTCCAGATCCTTCAGCATGTAATCATGGGTGGGAAGTTGATCAGGCAACTCAACACCCGTGTTGCTCCCACGCTGCGGAGCCCACACAATAAGCTTGATTTCCTTCACAGCCGGCATATCAGGGGGCGACGCTCCGTATATGAAGCCAGCCACTTGTGTCCGTAAGTCGGCAGTGATGATAAAGGTTTTAAGGATGTTCTTTGGCACCACGTATGTGAGTGCACCGGCGTCCTCTCGCACATCTTCGTTTGAAACATAGAGGTGTTGACAACGCAGAGGGAGGTTCGTTGCACTCAAAGCACGTACACGCCAGTCGCTCTTGGAGCTGAACACTTGGTTTTCGTACTGGGTCGTTGTCACCGTTTGAATTTCGTCGCCGTGGACATTGACAGTACGCGTTTGAGTAGCTGTGACCTGCTGTTGTGGCTGGTTTTGGTCGATCTCGGCCATTTGTTGACGCTGTTGCGATGGTGACGAGATTTCCATACCCAGAATAATGTCACGAATTTCACTTGAGGTCAGGCTGCCCACAGCCACCTGGTTTCGACGACCATAGTCTTGTAGAATCAAATCGCGCAGAGCAATTTCGACCTTGATCCATTCTTCATCAGAAAATGATGGCCAGATATGGTGCGGCTGAGTGACTGTGTTAATGTTAGGGCGAAGAATCACCTTGGTCTTTTCCGAGTTAACATGCAAAGCACGTAGCAACAAAATGCAACGTGAAAAAGCCGTATATGGCGAAATGCTCTTGAGCCAGTCATCATATAACGAGTACAAAACCATCTGCGGCTGCGTCGCTCGGAGAATCAAGTCACCGATCTTTTCAAGCTTCATACATGCTTGGAAGGGAAGTTGAAGTTGAGAACCCTTGATCACAATGTTCGGGAAGTCAAGCAGATGAACCTCAAGAGGATCCAGCATTCCTTTCCGCGTAACAATAACCTGTTTTGGCTGCTCTTCAACCGGCAAAGAACGCACCAATGCAGCCACTTCTTCAGCCGTCTTCCATTTGGCAAGCTGACCAAGTCGTTTTTGACCAGCCCATACAGACGTGTGGATCACTTTAAGGAATAGCTGTCCCGTGCGTGGGTTCAAAATGAAAATTGCACCATTAATAGGCTTTGTCACTAAGTTTCCTTCAAAAGTTCGGTGGATGGTCACTCGGTAAACATTGGTATCGTCAATCATCCAAATCACTTGATTGCTGAAAAGCTCGGCATAGTTGCCAGAATTCAAGTAAGGCTCTGTCGGCTCCGAGCTGTAAAGCTGAAGACCTTTGCGAATACGCTCGCGCAAAACATACAGAGCAGGATTTGCTTTCATAATTTTGGCCATGGCTTGCTGAAGCAATGGCTTCGCTCCTGGAATGTACGAGCCGTAAGCAGAGTGCATATTATAAGCCAAGTCGATTCCAATTAGAACGCCGCTTGGTGACGGGTAAATGGACGTATTGTCCGTGGTGTAGTCCAGGTATTTGGCACGGCAGTATCGCTCGATATCATGCGAGTCGAAGTCTCCCCAGCGCAACTGCACATCAATCCACCATTTTGATCCACTAGCCCCGCTCATGACATCACGCGAGTCGGTTAGCAGCGATGGATTCGACATAGGCCACTTGTAGCTTGCAAACAAGACGATATCCGCACAAGATGCATTCATACGATACGACTTCCGAGGATGAATCGTTTCTTTTTGCACCGTTTCGATTTGAAGAGCCTCTAATTCCTGATCGAACACCTGACAAAGGTCCATAACAACACTCTCATGAATCTTTTGCCACAAGTGTGCACGGAACAATTGAATCAAAGATATCTTGAGCGTCGGGATCTTTCCATGCATGAAAATGCCCGTAAGATCGAGCTGCACTTGGAAACCGACATACACGTTTGCACGATTAATTGTCGGACTCCACCAAAGAGTGAAGCGACGGTTAGGAATTTGCGAGAGACCTGAGCGCTGAGCGTTCGTAAGCTTTTTGTGTTTCATTTGATCTTCGAAGCCAGACGCCTTCTCCCAGAAAAGACCTTCCCATGTCGGGAAATTACAGCCCTTAAACAAAGTGTGTTCCAGACACCCTTCGACACCGCCCAAGGCTGCAATAATGTCTGTTCGGTACTGGTTAAGTTGCCACAGCTTTCCATCGTGTCTTTGAGACGTCCACCAGAAAGGATTGTACTTAAGTAGTTGGTACTGCTTGAATTCATTCCGGAGACGCCACATCTTGTGCATATGACAAAATTGTACGGTCCTTTTGGAAAAGCGTATTAATACGTGGTATACCTCGATCCCACGAATCTTCTAAATCTTCCAACGTAAGGCGTCGATTCTGAGCATTGGCTTCCTTTCGTTTGTGCGCATATTCTGACCAAACACGAGAGCTGTCCTGGAATTCTGACTCCCAGCTTTGAATGTATCGATACAAATTAGGAATGAGTTGGTCTTCATCATGACTCATACCCGAGCGGAAGTGCGAGATACCGGTCTCTGTTTGCTTAGACCAGCGCAAATCAGACTGCGGAATCAGGACGTGACCCATCGAGAGCATACCAAGTCCACCCAACTCCTTCGGACTGTAAAACACAACAGGCGGGAATCTTGATGGCATCTTACTGTTCAGACCAATCTTGACACGCGTCTGAACTTTATTTTCACACTTGACAAGTAGGTCCAGTAACTCATTAGTATGAATCACTGCTTCGCGATAATACGTCATAAGCCCAATCAGAGTGGTGTTCCACTTGTTCACAATCTTGGCAAATGGTGCGGATCCGGCTGCCATAAGAATTTGTCGAACACGGTTGTGGAAACTTGCAATAGACTCGTCTGACACTCGCAAGTACGCCTGTGCACTGCGTTCACCAGTATCGGCATTCACTAAAGACCATACACCATCGCGTTGCTCACCCAAATCTCCTTGTCGAATCTTCGGCAGGATTCGAACCTCGAAACCCTGCATCGAGAACAATAAGTTCGGGTTGTCTTTGCTGTACACACTCACGAATGTGTCGTCCCATTCGATCGTCGTCAGACTTCGAGGCAATGAGTTCTTGACTGTCCAAAATACGGCACGGCCAAGGTTGACATCGTGCTTATTCAGTCGCATACGGCAGTCACGAGGCCAACACTTCTTGTTATTATAACCGATCAGGTTGTTGTTATTGGGATCAGGGTTCGCACTGAGATATCGCTGGATCAAGTCACGAGATTCATCAGCCGTAAACCGATATAGAATGTGCACGCGATCAACATAGCGCATGTACATACGCACAGGATGACGGGTTTCTGTGCTTTTGTCCTCGAATTGGAGGAACCCATTCGGCATCTTTGGCGAGCCCGCTAAGTCACTAGCTCGACGAAGACCCAGGATCAGAAGGTCAAGAATAAGGCCGTAGTATTGGAACACAAAACCAGAGAACTGCAAGCCTCGGATTAAACCATATGAATTCACATGGGTCATATCCTTCCACACAATAGACACATTATTCTTGGCAGTGATATAATCAGCCAAATTGTGGTCCATGATTAAACGCAAAAGACGATTCAGCAGCGTTATATCAACTTTGTCAAACACCTTCGACAATGTTGTTTCCATCAAGACATTGCATTCACCATGAGACGTGTCCCAGACGTCCTGCAAGTTGTTAATACCGTTTGACCACTTGTACACCAACAACGGTGGGGGTTCCTGGTCACTCGGCTTGATCCAAGCAGGAAACAGGGCACGCTTATCAGCCTCATAAGCCAAGTATTGGTCAAGGTATGCATCGGTGATTTTCTCGATTGGCTCAATGTCATATGTAGGGACCAGTTTTGCAAACGTATCGAAGAACTCGAGACCGACTTCCTTAAATGCTCGCTGTGTTAGCATCAATCTTTTAATGCGTGCCAATGTCTCGTGCGGGTTATCAAACGCTTGTTCAATGAGAGCCAACTCCTCGCGTTGGGTTTGGTTAAGACGGCCTTGAACACTGTACGCTTCTTTAAGCTTTTCAAGAGCAAGCACGAGCAACTTCGTATCGTGCTTGAAATTCAGTGAAGGAAATGGAATGGGCTGGAATCGTCGACTCTCAAGCCAATGGACTGTCGACGTGTAGATCGCCACGGCTGATTCAGACGTAATATATGGACCATCCTTTAAATATGCATTCTGACGCTCCTGCTCGGCTTTCAAATAAAGACGCGTCAGACGGCCCAAGTTCTTACGGCTCACAGTCTTGTCCACCGTTGCACCACGGCGAATACGCTCGCGGTTATAATGCGCAACTGAAGTCCACCAATCGGCTTTCGACTTGACATACCGTAAAATCACATTCTCAATTGCAGTCGGCATGCCAGGAACTTTCCACGGTACATTTGCTTTCCAGCAACGCCAAGCTTCCGTAAGATGTTGAAGAATCGTTTTACTCTTGTTCTGCTTGATGCCTTCAGGCATCATGTCGAGAAGATCGTGCATTACAGCTGCACGAAGCTCAAGATCAAAGTGCGATTCCACACGCTGTTTCGTCACTGACTTACCACCAGTGCGGCCATTGCGACCTTCGAACTGACGGGCAAGTAAGTTGCCCAGCCATCGCTCCAGCAAAGGAGTGACGCCACGCATGAAAAAAATCCAAACACGCCAAGAGGGTCCCCAAAACCCAACACCCGGTCCCTTTCCGACAGGGCCAGAATTGAAACGATAATAGATAACGTGTTTGAGATCTTTGCAGGCACGAATTTGATGCATTACTTTGTACTTGTATCGATAAACTCCCGTCAGTTGACCAACGTGATTCAACAAATACTGCAACCCATCTGCCAGCTGATATGCATCACAATTGCCCAGTCGAAATTGAACATGTGCATCAACAATCAACTTCGTCATACGAGCCAATTCTCGGACCAAATGGAACGCATTACCAAAGCGAGACTTTTTTCGCTCTTTCGTGGTAAGTGTCTTGACAGGCTTCAGGTTCATGTTATAATCCAAATGCAAATATGTCAACGCCTTGCGGTGGATTAGCAAATTTAACATGTTGAAGCTTTGACGGACAACTTGCAGTCCAGCTTCCAGCCAATCCAAATGCGTCGTCTGGAAAAATTTTGTTGCTTTGAGCTGGCGAAACAGGTACTTCTTTGACTGCGCCTTGTACGGTCGTGCATGAAGCGTGTTGTGTACATACTTTTTCAGCAGTTTCTGGTAACTCACGCGAACTTTCACAGGTTGCCCTGGAGGACAATGTTCCAAATACCAGGCTTTGATAAGAGGGACATCAACAGCGCGACGCGTCATGCCACTACGTCGGTTGTAGGGAGGCGCTGCCCACCACAAAGCGACGGCATCAGAGGTGAGATCATTCTCCAGTGGTACGTTCTCAAGAAATGGTTCGATGCCCTCAGGTAAAGAAAAAGCTAGTTCATCAGGAAGTTCATCATCTCCTTGGATGCCTTCACCAAACACAGTATCTTCATGGGACAGCACTGGCTCGCCGTCATTGAAATGCGACCGGAAATGTTTGGCAGATCCTAATGAACGACGTGATATGGGGTTGAGAGCTGGGTCAAAATAGAAAGCCGGGAGGTCAGGATCATCGGTTCGCACATATACATTCTTTGGTTCATGGTATATACCAAGATATACAGATCGCGGACGACTGTTGTATAAATGCGGGAATGCCACTTTGTATTCAGTGCGAATAGGATGGCGAATTATAACCTTCCGGATATCGTTGAACTCATTCCAATCGTCATCATAATCATCCATGTCTTTGTACAAGGGTTCAAACTTAGGACCACCAGGAATGGCCACATTGAGCGACTTGGCTGTATAAAAAGACTTGAGATCAAACAAGTAAAAATAATTCTTGTCTCCCTTGGTAAAATCGCTTTGCAAGGTTCGACCAAGTCGGTAAAGGGCAGCCATTTTTGGCAGATCAAGCGTCCAAAACCGGTAGGACGGACCATTAACGTACCGAGCATCTTTCACTAGAGGTTTGTGATCATAAAACCAATCAATGATAGGTGCATCTTCTTCTTCGTCAAGTTCGAGCTGGATGGCTTCAAGAGGTGCGACATCTAGAATATTATCGCCATAATCAATGGGCGGCTCTTCGTCATCGAATGGAGGAAACCTCATACGCTTGAAGTGACGCCTGTCACGCTTTTCCCTTCGCATAGCTAGCCACATAGTGGCCCACTGTGCATGATAAATCGGTTCAATCACTCTCGGCACTTCGTTGACAAACGTAATAGCACCAGTGACGTGGTACAAGACAGGCACTTCACGAACTTGTTCCCACGGCATAGGGATATTTTCCAACAGCTTCATCATAGCATGCGGTACATATTTAAGCGCTCCAAGGTGCACGCGTTTCTCCGCGCGGTACTTTCGGTTGCTCATGTCGCCGTGATCTTTCACAATCTTACGAACATGCTCAGGTGGAAGCTCTTGCTTTCCTGTGTCTACAAGCGCTGTTTTGCCGCGACGATCACCATACTTTCGACCTTGCATCTGTTTCCATTTTCGCGCTTTCGCAGCCAACTCAGGTTGGCTCATAAGTGAAGGTTCATTATTAGGGAGAATACCATCCGGCATGGCACCACTTGGCACACCAACAAATCCGGGTGGCGGCTGAGCTACCATGTTGCAAGTTGACTCAAACACTCAACAAGCAATCTAAGATGCCACCCCAAGTACGCCTACACCCACCTTGTAATTTCGACTCGTCTGTCGCACTCAGGACAGCACCGTATGTGATGAGGATGAAAATACGTCACCTGGGCACACGCCCGACATGTGCACACATAGGAAGCTGACTAAACATTCTAATCCTAGTCCATTTCCTCGTCTACGAGCTGATCAGCCTCATTCGCTGGGGGCGCTGAGGGAGGTGCAGGTGCAGCCTTCTTCGACTCAGGCACTGCGGGACGTGCCAATTGCTTGATAGAGAGGCTCTGTTCATCGGAGGAACTCTGACCACCACCCATCATGCTCGAAAACATGCTAGACAACATGTCTGTCTGTCGACGCGGGGGACTCAATCCAAAGTAAATGCCCGAAATTTGTGACAACAGCTGTTTTATGTTAGAATTGAACAAGCTTAAAACACATACATCGACGATTGAATCCATTCCGGCTAGTCCGCCCTCCTGGACAAACTGACGAAGAAGCATTTGCCATGCACTCTTCATTTCATTCGGCACACTTCCAGACTTGCTTTTGACATCGCAAATCAAAGCAACGGCATTCTGGGAGAAGTTTAATGAAGGGCTGGCCGTCATGAAGATTTCGGACGAATATGTCGACACTTTAGCTGGTGACCTGTATTCGCGAGGATTAGGCTTGACTGGAAGAAGCAAAGCCGGGTGGAGCTTGATTGCGTTTTGCACATAATCCTGGATGAACGCCCTTGCACTCTCGGGAGCATGAACAAGTAGCAGTCTGTGTGTGTGAGTCAAACAATTTTGAATAACCAACGTACGGAACCCAACCACGCAGGGCAAAGGTACCTGAGAGCACTCGCTCTACAGAGTCCTTCGGGGGCTGATCAGAATCAGATTCGGTAAGAGTTTCAGCATAAGATGAATTCCACTCAAGAAGCATATGTGCAAACTTAGACGCATTGTCTTTGTTCAATGCACATGCCGCGATAAAATGAGTTTCTGCTTCATAGAATTGCTTGTCTGTTATTTGTGAGAGAAGAAAAAAATACATACCGCGAGCCAATAATTCAGCAAGGAAGAGTCGAAGTTTCTCGTCACCGAGAGGGTTTTGTGTCGCTGAAATTGCCCATTTGTTTGCGGCCATGACAGTTTTACGACGCCACATAGGCGACTTAGTCTTTTCAAGAATCGAGTTGATACGTTCGCGTGACGTGTTATCCATAGGAACATGAGCTTGCATGTACACCTCAAGAAGGTATTCAGCCAGGTCGCATGCGCTTCCTTCTTCATTCATGTCTAGCAGCTGAATCGCGCCACTGTGTAGGGTTTCTACTGCTTCATTGTGCTTATTTTTTCGCATAAGACGAACTGTCTTTGTGCGAAGTTTCTGGTGAAGTTCATAGCCACCATTCCCACCCGGGATAGTACCTAGGTCCATTTGTACGATTACTTTGTGTGTCACACTACATCTCTTTCATTATTGAACTCACACCGCGTGGGCCCCGGCACTGAGTAGCGCGTGCACTAGAATGCCGTAGGTCTCGGCCGAATCAAATGAGTCTGGCGAGACGTTGAATTCCGGAGTGTTCGAGGCGCATGGTGCGCCATTCGTCCAACGTTTCCGCGCCCAACGTATTCTGGTAAAATCCTATAGATGGTCTGGACGTCAGGTTCGTCATTATACTTACTTGTTCCATGTGAGAACAGACCACTCGAGCCGAAGGCAATGGTTCTTTTCAGCAATCTTACCTAGACGCTTGAAGAGGTGCTTCCCAATACCCCTGTTCCTGTGCTCTGGATAGACGAAAAGGTCCTCAAGGTATAGAGTAGGGCGCGACGTCCACGTCGAATACGCATAGTAGTACTTGTAACATTAGTCGTTTCCTCTAGCTTCAAGCAACGTACCAATGAAAAGCCAACTGGTTTCTTTTGGCCCTCGCCCACATCAATCTCCGCGAGGATCACATACGCAAAGTGTTGATCGAAAAGTGTGGTCGCTAACTTGGTTTATTGGTAAGTCTCAAAACATGTACATACAGAATCTTCAGTGGCTTCAACTTGGTCTAAAGACTTTTCGTAAATAGCGAGCTGTCTGATCTAGTTTCAACATGAGTCTAACTGGTACGCACGAATTCAAGAATCACCGGGACATCCGCACGAGTAGCCTCACGAATAATCAGTGACGACATGGCGACTTAACCTAAGGCGCTGATCAACAGCCATTAGTTCCGTAGTGCGCTAGCATCGATGTCGCTTATCTAATGCGCAATATCCGAGTCATGCAACCGTTGCAGAACGGCGATGAAAGAGCTACATGTTATACATGGAGTATTCAACTAAATTGGAAGACTCATGGGTGACTAACATGTTAGTAGGCATGAGTGCCCCTTACCAGATAGAAAATATAATTTTGCAACAATTCCGGCATAAACTAGACGATAAATAATCAGTTTCATTTGGTGTTGATAGACTCGAGCCCCTCCAGGCTATTAACACTGTTGCCACGAATAACCTTATCTTGTGTTAGCCAGAAAAAAACAAGAGAATACATAGTACATACAACCGTGCCACATCGTGCACCGTCGACCCAAAGATGTTGATTATTTTCGGCCTGAACTTGCTCAACAGCCTCATCTACAACAAGATTCAGAAAAAGATCATATCCGCGAAGGTTCCCTTTAATCTTTCTACCTCCCTGCATGTTGATCAGGATATTTTTATCGAGGAAACGTTTGAGTTCAGGCTGCGACACTTTCGACATATTTAAGCGTGTATATGCTGTTTTCGATACAAAGTTGAGATGCGAACGACAAGGATTCACATCACTTGGGGATATATAAACTCTGAGATGTTTGCGCCAGTCCCTCCACATGTCCGTAATGTCCTTTTTCGAGTACTATTTAGTCCTAGTCTGAGATGATTGTACAAGACTTACATACGAGAGTTCTTGATGATACGACTTAAGTACTTTATGATACTGCTGATTCAAACTAATGGTCACACATAGATATACCATAGCGTCCATACGACATTCCCGCCTTGAAACATCTCAAGGCCACACTCCTTTATGTCACGTGATTTGGTGCTCTGGCCGCGTGGCTCAACAAGATCAAGTGCTATGTACGATCTGTGCACGCCTTGGACAACGATTTCTCGCCGCACATTCCCACCCACGTCAATGAATGGGGAGAACGGAGATGCGAACGGATCAAGCGTATTGTTTGACCATGAAGATATCGAAGGGGTAGGGGAGTTTTCAAGGAATACACCATATCGAAGAGTAGCATCGATTCTTGATCGTGCACGCTTGATTTTAGCCCGTTTCGGGCGATTGTCTGGCATGAGGCTTCCGGGCATCACATACTCCTCTATGCAATCTGAAACGGCGAGTTCTCGGCCTACTACACATATGATGGGAGGTGGAATGAGTCAGGACGGTGTGTTTTCGAATTTGAACGCCAAGCCCGAGACAAGGCGCTCTGCGGTCGACCCCCATGACCGTGGCGATGATGATGACCTAGCTGATGATACTCCCCCACCGACGTATGAAGTGGCAGCTGCAGATGCAGCTCCTACGTACTGGGAAAGTAACGTGTTTGGCGGGTCTTCATTGGCGGATTCGGAAGGTGTCTGGTCTGAAAATAGTGCTTACGTGGGTGAAGTGTCAGACATGCTACAAGACGGAATGATGGTTGGGACCATTTTTGCATTTCTTTGGAATCTATTTGTGAGCACTTCGTTTCAATTTATTGGCTTCGTCCTCACTTTTCTCCTTCATTCTACTCATGCGGCCAAGTTCGGGAGCCGTGCAGGCCTTGGAATTTCTCTCCTGCAATATGGGTACGACCTGCGTCTAACAGTACAGTCATCTTTGGAATCTGTTTCATCCCAGGAAAATGGTAACGATGACAATAATGAAGACAATATGCCTTCATCAGGTGCCATTCAAAGATCGAATATTGGCTGTGATCTTGTGATGGCGTTAGGGATCTTTCTATTTCTTGACGCGATTATCAAGTTTTATCTTTTGTATCGCAAGAGCAGCAAAATTGTGGCCGAATCCCGTCGACAAGAACGAGAAACTGTAACATTGACAAATGATAATAATTCACCCGCATCAGAAGAACCCGTGCCATTTGTTGCCCGATTTGCCAGCTGGATCCGTTCAGGCCCAATAGCCTTGATCTCGGAGACTGTTGGTAATATACAGCGGTCTGTCTCGCATGACATTAGCGTGTTTATGGGTGATCATGGCGCGCATTCGGCTGAAGATTATGTGATACGACCCGGTTACGGCTTTGATAACTACCCGATCATCTTCTCATTGCGGGATAGCGCACTGCATGCGAACATGAACGAAGAAGAGTTTGCACACCATCTTGGCCTTACAGATCCATTTACTGGGCGTGTGCAGTCTTTCGCCGGAAATGAGCCAGCTCATGAACTGCGTTCTGTGCGTTTCATGTAACGAAAATGACGGCCCTCTTACATCATACCCCGCCTGCGTGATTGGTTCATCGCGCTCATACAAAGGATAAATTTCGGTATTTTGTACAAATAGCTATGATACAAACGAATATGTGTACATGCTCAAGACTAAACGCTTTAGTTATTACCTTGCCTTGCGCACAGCCATTGCAGTGTCTTGTCAATGTTTTGCATGTTGCGACTGCTTATACTGTAACAGAAGACTTCACGATCATTGATGTCGTGCAATTTCATTAGGTCCACGACTTGCGACGTTGTGGCGCAATTAGGTACATCGTTTTTTGCTGCTAACACAAGAACGGGAATTTCTTGCAGAGATGGTTGCTTGATCAATGTATGGAGTTCCTGACTGGCAATTTTCCACGCACAACTTCGACACTGGTGCTCTTTGCTGCCTTCTTCAGAGCCATCCTGTACGGCTTGGTCTCCCTGCCTTGGACAAGGGACACTTGCATCGACCAAAAAAACAATAGCAGATGTACCTGCACAATACCGTGCCCACATGGACCGAAAACGAGGCTGGCCACTTACAGATTAGCGAGTCACAACGTACCCGATATCCCATAGTTTCATTGTTACGCTGCCCTTGCGCAATTGGCGCAAATTGTATCCTACTGTGGGGGGAATTTGCTCGGAAAACTTCCCATCTGTTAAGACATTTACAAAAGATGTTTTCCCAGCATTCGGCAATCCAACAATGCAGATATCTAATTGTTTACCAAATATAAGCGATGCAAACCATCGCCAGACTTCAACGAGCATCAGGAACAGGATTTGGCTAAAGGAAGCACATTGGATGATCTCATTTTACGTACGTGGGACGCCATTCCCAATGATCGTTCGTTAAATCGGCCGAAATTTAGGTTCATACCACATCATGTCCTACCACTCCCAATATGTGTCGCAGATTGCAGACGCTACCAGTCGCTGGTCCAAGATCTTCCCTCCCCTGCCGGCTCGCCCATCCTTAACGCTCCCACCATCAAACAAAAATGAAAAGGTATTCACGTGGGAATATCTAAGTGAAGTTTTCGAGGCGTTTTCTCAGCGCGAACGAGCCATGGAAATGCGAATCGAAGCGTTATGCTTCAATGCGGAACAAAGTCTGCAGGCTCTAAGTGATGACGAAAATATCCAATCTCATGAGACAGAGAATGCTAACCCGGTACTTGGAGTTAGACTGTTGCAGCGCGTCGACTTACTACAAAAAGAGAACGACGACCTTGCTGAACGAGTAAAAGATCTCATGCAGCTTTCTTCTAGTGAACAACAAATTCAAGACTTGAAACGCGAAGTTGAAGGTTCGTCTTTCCGAAGATCACTCACAACAGACTCTCACAAGCTCATTTCGGCCCTGGATTCGGCATTATCAAGGATGGAAGCGGCAAAGTAGTCACCCTCTAAAATTTACCGCAATTTATTCAGGGTCGATAGCTTATTTATTTCGGAGCAGTGTGGGTTTACTTCTCCTTATACCCGTTGAATCAAACTGCCATTCATCATGCGTTTGCTTTGAAGCCAATCGTGGGTCTGAGTGGCACATACAGACCCATTGGCCTCCACTTCTTTAAAGTCAGTCAGCCTCGCGCTTAGCTCTCAAGCAATTATAATCATTTCCTATCGAGTGAGGCAATCTGCTAGAAGCATGCAGGCCATGGGAGGCTACAGACATGGTTGGAACGTTTTATCAATGCTGTTACATTTAGACAAGTATTGTACCTTTCGAACTCGATTCCCAATACGCCTCTGCTATACAAGACCGTTGAGTACAAGCCCACGCATGTTGACCGTGTTCAAGTCATGTTCTACATGCTCTTCGTTGAACAAGAAATCAGGATCATCTCATCCTGAACAAGAAGCAGAATATTTCTACCCAGATGTTCTAGAAGCTGTGCAGCAAATTCAGTGCGATGAAGTTAAGCAGGATTTTACCAACAGCCATGACGACGACAACGATTTGGAGCACACATCACAAGTATGGATGCTTTCGCAAACGTTAATTAATGAAAAAGACGAGAGATCTATGAGTGTCCCATTGTCATTTATACCTGCTGAAATTAATAACACGGCAGAATTGGTACATTACCAAGCGTGTGCCTATGGTCGCAGACATGCCCCATCAGGTGCAGGCACTCAGACTAATGCGCAACGGCCCTACTTCAGCACATGGCCGCGAAGCCAATGGAATGTTAGACACTTTTCATCAATGCCAATCTCTTCAATGAATCAAAGCTCACCGTATGATATTCTTCACGTCCCAAGAACGGCCACCCGACAAGAGATCAAAGCCAACTATTATGGTCTCGTAAAAAAATTGCATCCTGACACAAATCACTCCGCCTCAATATCCAAACAAGAAAAGGATTCTCGAGTTGAAAAATTCCGCACTGTTGTCAAAGCATACGATCTTCTCATGGACGAAAAGAAACGTTTGATGTACGATAGATATGGTGTTGGTTGGGGCTCCAGACATGCGGCTATACCAAGTTCAGGACGTCATTCTCGCTCGGCATCCTTTGGACCACGCTCAGACGATGACTGGGAACATTGGTATATGTGGAGAGAAGTTGTTCGCAGGTCGAGATACCAGCGCGATGCCTCTTGGCAGCGCATGGCTCAAAATCCATATCATGAACACCAATTCTACGGGTTTGCCTTTACTTCGGCTGAGGATGCAAAGCGTCAACAAGAAGCTGCACCTTGGAATCAGAAAGTCTTTATATTTATTTTTTTAATGGGATGCGTTCTATCTGCTATCCAGATTCTTGGGGTCCGTGCTTATGGGACGCGCGATAGCACAATCTCTATTCAACACTCCTCAAAGGCAGCACAAAATCTGGAAGATGCTAGACGAGCTGCTCGAAGCGAGGAAGGGCTGCAACGTCAACGACTGATGCTTGAACGGGCTCGAGAATTCAAGCACTTACGCTCCGGAGAGTCTCCCGAGGCATTACCCGCGCCTGCGTGAAGCTCCACGTCCCGATTTTCATTTCCACTTGTTATTTTCTTTCACATACAAGTTCGACATAACACATTCTACAAGAATTTCTGTCCGCTGATGATCTCTACGTACTCTTTGCAATGACTCCACCATATGTCCGTACCACGTCGATTAGTAAAATCGGACGAATTAACCATTTGCGAGATAGGCGTTATGATGGTGCTGGCTTGACGCACAGTTATGATTGCGGATGGTGGGTCCCATGCCGAGGCAGAACCAGCGTGCTTTTCCAAAAATTCACAACACTGCACAGCGACTCGAGCTGCATGAACCCTATCGAGCGGAGCAGGTGTGCCACCTTGCAAAACGTGGCTTAGTCGCTCGTAGCGACAGTCGAATATGCCTGCACCTTCCTCGCCATATATCTTAGCGATTGTTTGGGCCGTATATATGGAGGAAGCCCTCTCATTGCAAATCACGATGCGACCATCATTGACATATTCAGGATCATAGTTGAATCTTCGGCGCATGAACTGTATATCACAGTTGAGTTGTTGCAACGTGACGCCATCTTCCGGCGTATAGACGACAGCCGCCGAAACGGCGAGTGCGCCCATAACTGCCAAAAAACCACATTGACCGCCTTGTACTTCCACAACAAAAACACGATTCCGAGACGCTGACGCAGACTGGATAATCATATCACAAGCATTCACCATAACATCGAGTGATGTATGTGCACCAATTGCATTTTCATTCATGGGCACATTATTTGATAATGTTGCTGGAATGCCAAGAAGGGGGATTCGAAATGCTGCGTACTTTGATCGAGCCTCACTCAAAATTTTTATGGAGGTGAAGGTCTCGAACCCTCCGATGATCAAAAGTGCCTGGATGTTGTGTTTCTGCAACTGCTCTGCCACACCATCGAGGTTTTCAATCGGTAATGTGCGATTTGTACCCAATTCGGAACCACCAGAGGTTGCCCATGAATCCACTCGAAGCCAGCTTGCTTTGGTAATAATGCCCTTAAGAAGACCGGAAAATCCATTATGAATCAACAAGGCTGTGTGACCGCGGCGCAAGCAGAAGCGAACAGCTGTCCGAGTAGCGCTATTCATTCCACCAGCTGGTGCTCCAACGTGCATAATACCGATGCATAATGCCTCCCTTGGCTTGTGGTGGGCAGATGACGCGGCGGCATTGTAAGTGAATGTGTCGAAACTAGCACGAAAGTCAGTCCCACGCGCATCCTGTGCATCTTCGAAGCGTTTGTCTGCAATTGCCTTTGGAAGCAAATTGTTTCGCTCGATCGATTCGCGCAACGGAAGGCGTTTGATTCTCCCCTCGCGAATTCCAATTATATACGCTGGTTTACTTGGCTCATCCTCCAGAAGCACCTTTAAAGCATCAATCCCTTGCAGAGTGGCCAAAATACGATCGTTTGCATCCGGAAGCCCACCTCGCTGCGTGTGCCCCAGCATAGTAACGCGAGTGTCCAAATGCAAGTCTTGCGATAAAACTTCTGCCACCATATTTGCCTTGATGGGTTGTAACTCCCGATCAATGGCACCTTCTGCAACGATTACAATTGACTTTCGTTTACCCTTATCGCGAATCGAAAGCAATGACTCGCGAAGATGTGCACGCCAGTCGTCTGGTGGTGGGCGTTCAGGTACGAATATATAATCAGCGCCTGATGCAATGCCAGCCATGAGTGCTAGCCATCCGCAATGTCGACCCATAACTTCAACAACAAATGCACGGCTATGTGAAGAAGCTGTGCTGGATATTGCATCGAGAGCCTCACATATGCGGAGCAAGGCTGTTGAAGAGCCAATTGTCAAATCCGTGCTTGTCAAATCATTGTCGATAGAGCCCACTAGACCAACAATGTGTAATTGACAGAATGAATGCGCTTGTTCTGCTGAAATCCGGTCTTGGTCAATGAGTGATTCTAGCAAAGAAGGCCATTCCTGTCGAAGAATATCGGCACCAGTTAAACTGCCGTCACCACCGCAAATCACAAGCGAAGAAATTCCATGACTGATGAGATTGTACGCTGCATTCAGACGGCCCTCTCTTTGCAAAAATTCTTTGCAACGTGCAGATCCAATCAAGGTACCGCCTTGGTTCTCCCACCCTCGAACGTCATCCCAACCAACTTGAATGATGTACTGGTTATGATAATTCGAGTCACCATCCTCCAGATCACCGAGACGGAAAAAGTCACCACATCCATACGAAAGAGGCACGTCATTGACCATACGTGGGTTCATTTTAGCTCGCGTCTCATTGCTTGTGCTCTCTTGGTTTCCTTTCACTAGACCAGCGAATCCTTCACGAATCACAAATGTTTCATAACCATGGTAAATAGCCATTTTAACCACAGCAGAAACGGCTGAATTCATTCCAGCACAGTCGCCTCCGGACGTCAGAATGCCCAAACGTCTTGCTTGCGAGGTCATGATCAAATGGTGGTCGAAGCAACGTAGTGTGACCGAGACATTACCCGTCCGTTGAGACTTCACATGACCGATTGTCACAGCCCACTTTATTATGAGCTTATTTCCGCATCCCCAGATTTGTAATGAAATCACGTATCTTCACATCCTTGAAGCCACCGAAAACGTTCAGAATATGCTCATATACTCAAGTCAATGCTATAGCACATATCCAAATTCTAGAGCAACGTTTATGGAACCCGTGTGTTAAAAAGAAGGGTAAAGAGCTCGAATGGTCATTGTTTGATTAAGGCAACACAGAGCGAGCGAACGGGATCAATGGGCTCCAACACGAGCGGGACATTCGCCATCCACACCGCCAATCTGGGTATGAAAGTAAATGCCTTGATGATCATTGTTATTGAATACCCGAGGAACTGTGGGAATCCCATGTACATTTTCTTGACCTGGATAGAGTTTCCAATTAGTTGAATTGCCCGGGTAGATCCAGATGTAATTTGACGGATGCTGGTAGCCATAGATATGAATCGGAACTGTGGGGACCCAGTCACGACCATTTATTGCCCAACGAAGTTTATGACCGATCGTACGGTCTACAAATGAAGCAAACGTAGGGTTACCAACACGCGGCAAGCCGAACAAGTAAGACCTGAAGAGACCACCATCAAGACGGAGTTCAATATCCATGGCCGCCAAAAGTCCAATAGCTGCACCCTGAGAATGGCCGATGACCGTAACGCGAGATTCATTTTTTTCTCTTTTGTATTTTTTCAACGCGCGAAAGATGTCATCGACAAGCTTCACGTAGGCGATTTGAAAACCATTCATAATTTTAGCACCTTTAGGATAGTACTGTGAATAACGCTCATCCGGATCAAATGGATTGTATTGAAAGTCATTCAATATTGAGCGTGTAGAAGATCCATTTGTACCTTGAATTGCTACTGCAATACCAAGACTCTCGGAATGATATAGATTTACACGTTGACGTTGATCACCATCACCAATTCTCCACAAAAAGGTGGCATCACCAAGCTGCAAGCCAGGTTCGTACGAGCTAGGGCTACAGTACGTCTGTTGGACCAGACCGGCCGCTTGTGTGAATGGCTCAATTTTGTATGTAACATCCACAGGCTGCTGCGTTGAGCTAGCTGCGCGTGGATGAAGTGGACCAGCCAGCACTGAAACAATAAATCCTAGCACTAATGATACCACACCACCGAACCTCATGTTCAATGTAAGCTTGGTGTGGAACAATAGCGAACTGGCCTCGTAGAATGCCAGTTATACGGAGAATGCATGTGCCCACACGCGGCGTGTTATTCTATCCTCCACATCTTTATTTTCACAAATTTGCTGCGCTGGTTTTATTCACTTGCTATGTATGATCTTCCAAGAGTTGGAGCACCGCCAAATTGAGGCCACGTCAATAGAACTAAAGGATCTGGCGCGATAATATGATTTATCCATTCGATAAAACATCTTGATAATAAAAAAAACACACTAAGAGGGTCCAAAGTTCAATATCCTCCGAGAACGGCTGGGCATTTGCCCAAAGAGGCACCAATCTGAGTGTGGAAGTAAATGCCTTCGTGGTCATCGAAGTTGAACTCACGGGCTACAGTGAGCATTCCGTGAACATTTTCCTGACCAGGATACAGCTTCCAGTTAGTCGAGTTAGCTGGATAGATCCAGACGTAATTTGACGGGTGTTGGTAGCCCAACGCTCGCGGTGGAACAGTTGGGACCCAGTCTCGTCCATTTACAACCCAGTGCAATTTGTCACCAATCTTGCGGTCAACAAAATTAGCAAAGATAGGATTACCAACTCGTGGAAGACCGAACAGATAAGATTTGAATAGACCATCTTCAAGGCGAAGATTAATGTCCAAAGACGCAAGCAGACCAATTGCAGCACCAAGCGAATGTCCAATCACAGTAACGCGCGACTCATTCTTTTCTTGCTTGAACTTCTTCACGTGGTCAAAGATATCATCGACAAGATCGGTATACCCCTTTTGGAATCCATTCATAACCTTTGTACCTTGAGGGAGGAATCGACGGTAGCGGCTGTCAGGATCAACAGGACGCAACTGAGCATCATGCAAATCGGAACGTAACGATGATGTATTGGTACCTTGGATTGCAACTGCAATTCCTAGACTGTCTGATTGATATAAATTCACTCGCTGTCTGACGTTTCCATCGCCAGCTGTCCACAAAAGCGTAGCATCACCGAGCTTGAGTCCGTAGTCGTGTGCCTGCTCACCACAATAAGTTTCTTGAGCTAGAACGGCTGCTTGGGAAAACATATCCAGATTGTAAGGAACATCGACAGGCTGGTCTGTAGAACTAGCGGCATGATGCTCGATCAAAGCTCCAGAGACAAGCGCGGAGCAGCCCAAAAACAGAGAGATAGTACGACCTAGGATCATGGTTGTGAGCACAGTTACTAATGACCCGTACGGCGCACATCCAAGATAAATATTGTGTACACTCCACAACAATCTAAGCCATCCACTCAGAAATCGTTATCGGCGCACATGTGCTTTGACATCGTATAAGCTGCAGCGCTGTCCAGTCAGGACACAACTTCAAAAATCGTGCCGAACCAAATAAATCAATTATCAACTACTAGACTTGAACCTTATCTGCACGACTAACAGATGCCAAGACCCTAATATTTCCCTAAATAGGCAGTTACAGCATTTAGAAACCGCCGAGTTGGGAAGGGCAAGGACCGCTCCTACCGCCGATTTTTGAGTGGAAATAGACTCCCAGATGGTCTGAAGTGCCAACGTCCTGTGGCACAGTGAGCATCCCATGAACGTTTTCTTGTCCAGGGTAAAGCCTCCAGTTGTCAGAGTTAGATGGATAAATCCAAATATAGTTTGACGGATGCTGATAGCCAAACGGACGGGGCGGCACAAGAGGAACCCAGTCGCCGCCATTTACAACCCAATGGAGCTTATCACCGATGGTTTTGTCAACAAAGTTTGCAAAGGTTGGGTTTCCAACGCGAGGGAGTCCGAAGAGATATGCTTTGTGAAGCCCACCATTCATACGCAAAGCAATGTCCATGGAGCCAAGCAACCCCATTGCTGCCCCAAGAGAATGTCCTGTGACAGTGACACGGGTCTCATTCTTTTCTTGCTTGAACTTTTCCACATGCTTGAAAACAGTGTCAACGTCATCAGTGTAAGCATTTTGGAATCCGTTCATAACCTTGGTGCCTTTGGGATAGTATTGCTTGTAGCGCGCATCTGGATCGACGGGACGGAACTGGATGTCGTGGAAGTCCGAAAACGGCGAAATCGAGTTCGTGCCCTGGAAAGCAACTACAATACCGAGACTCTCCGAATGGTGCACATTTACTCGTTGTTTAAGGCTTCCATCGCCAGTTGTCCACAGCAGAGTCGAGTCCCCGATCTTCAGTCCGTAATCGTGGGCCCCCTTTGTACAATATGCTTGCTGTGCTAACGAAGCTGCTTGCGTGAATTCATCAATGTCGTAAGGCACATCGACAGGTTGATCAGTGGATTTCGCAGCTCGGGGTTCAATGGATGCTCCAGAGACGAGCACAAAGTAACTCAGGAGCAAGGAGATTACGGGACCCACAATCATGGTGAGCACTAACTTGGCGGTTGCGTTGATGATGGCATGCCAACACCAGAATATATAGACGTTTCACGGTAAATTAAATCGTCCAGTCAGATATCTCAATTGGTGCACATGCTCATCTCCAAAATAATTATGCAGGAATGAGAGGCCCGCTCAAATGCAGCCAATGCGATCGAACGTCTAGTAGCACACGATAGGTGGCTGACGGATACTGTTTGAAGAATCCCCTAGATTTGCCTAACCACACTGAACTGTATATTCTTATCACCATAGCATTTGGAAACCTTCTGTACTAGCACTATAACAACCACTTCACTCTACAGTCTAGATGCAAAAATTGAATCCAATTGATTGCTATCAACATCCAGAGGCACAGTGAGCATGTTACGAAAGTTTTAAACTTGAATAACGCTTCTCGCGTGTAGGATTTGCCAGACAATTTACACAAAGTTGGATGAGTGTTAATAACGCAGCGCACGAGGCGGTGCAAGAGAGTCCCAGTCACCGCCTTTCCCAACCCAATGGAGCTTATCGAAGATGGTTTTGTCATCAAAGCTTGCAAAGGCTGTATTGTCAACACAAAGGAAACTGAACAAATACGCTGTAAGAAGTCTAATGTCCACGGAACCGAGCGAGCTCATACCTGCGTCCAGCGAAGAGCCATTGGAAGGTGCATGTACATCGTTTCCTTACTTCTAAACGTTTGCAATCGCTAAACAAAACTTTTGTCAATACGATTCGCGTGTGCGCATAGAAAACCGTTCACAACTTTAACACCATTAGATAGTATTTTTGTATTTATAACCTGGATTAACAGAAAGACATTGGGCATCCTGTAAATCAAAAGTGAATAACAAATTGTTCATGCTTTAGAAAGGGGGGGGGGGAATTGTCCACTCTCGGTGAAAAACATTCACTTTTGAATTCCCATCGCCAGCCGACCAAAAAGGGTCGACTCACGATCTTGAAACCTGTAGTTTTTAGCCTGATTGAAACAATAAGCTTGCGGGCTAGAGTAGCTGTTTGGGAAAATGCGTTGATGATTTAAGGAACATTGACAGGTTGCTGTATAAAGCCGAGATCTCGAAGCTTGATTGAAGCTCTTGTGGTAATTTCAAGAGGTAAATGGAAGACAGTTGGAAAGAAATTTAAGTGCATTTGGACATTAAAGAAGCGTGCAGTTAGAGTATTCTCTGAACTAATGTTATGTCGTTCCGCTCCCCCCATAGTTCGACTACACCTGGATATCTGACTGTGATTAGTCAGCGCCACTATATTAAATGGACAATTTGAATACGTCAAAGCCCCAAAACGTTCCGCATGCTGACATCCGGGAACCGTTCCACTTAATAAATCACGACAAACAACCATATCAAATGAAACAACAAAATTAACATCTGCGAATTACCCCATCTGGGCAAGCTATGATCACACTGCAACAGCACTGAGGTTCATTAAAAGCGTAACTTCCAACCAAGCAAAAAGGAGGCTTTTTCATTAAAAAACACAGATGCAACAGCTCTCATGACTTCGACATCATTAATGAGCACCAACCTGAGCTGGGCACTCACCCATAACAGCACCGATCTGGGTGTGGAAGTAGATACCTTGGTGGTCGTCAAAGTTGAACTCGCGAGCAACAGTGAGGATACCGTGGACATTCTCTTGGCCAGGGTAAAGCTTCGCGCTCGTGCTGTTGCCTGGGTAGATCCAAACATAGTCAGATGGGTGCTGGTAACCAAGAGCGCGCGGCGGCACCGTTGGAACCCAGTCGCGACCATTGATAATTGAGTGGAACTTGTCGCCAATCTTTTGGTCAACGAACGAAGCAAATGTTGGGTTACCAAGACGGGGAAGTCCAAACAGGTACGTCTTGTACAGACCACCATCCATACGCAGCTCAATGTCCATAGCGCAAAGCAAACCCATAGCGGCACCAAGCGAGTGGCCAATGACAGTCACGCGCTTTTCATTCTTCTCTTTCTTGTACTTCTTAACTGCAGTGAAGATATCATCCATCAAGTCATTGTAGGCTTGCTGGAAACCGTGCATAAGCTTTGTACCCTTCGGGTAGTACTGGATGTAACGCTCGTTCGGGTCTTCTTGCCAGAACTTCGCATCATGCAAGTCCGAGTTAAGCGAGAAAAGGTTCGTGCCCTCGATGGCCACAGCAATACCAAGGCTAGGCGAGTGATAGATGTTGACACGCTGGCGAGCGTAACCCTCTCCCATGGTGTAAAGGAGCTCGCTGTCGCCAATCTTCAGACCATTTTCCGTGCTGTCACAGTAAGTTTGCTGGACAAGACCGGCAGCCAGAGAAATCTCTTTGGTGTTGTAAGGGTTTGCCACTGGCTGGTCGGTAGAGCTACCACCACGGCCACGGGCGTAAATACTGCTGGCCGAGACGGCGGCCACCGAACCGAACGCAAGAAGAACAAAGCGACTGAAGAGCATTAGGAGACTGTGGGGCAATTCAATGACTTCCTCTCCGCAATTTATGTCGGGGCGAGCAAGGTGTTCACATCAGTCCATCGGTAACATCACACCAGAAATAGCCGTAGCTAAAATTGTTTCAGCGAATAGCCATTGATTTTGTTTGTTGACAATGGCGAAAACCCCAAAACTCTGTGCTTTTTTTGAATTTCTGCATGTTGTATGAAGTCATTATTTAGTTCTCTTACATAATAAATCAAATCTAGCCAGTCCAAGAGCATCCTCAATGCGGTCGGTCTCGAGCGCAGTCGACAGTCTACTTGAGCGACTGCGTCAAACCCCACAACAAAACAACACTCGGTCCAACTACAGGCGAGATGGGATTTCTCCGATGCAGTCTCCGCTTAGAATAGAAGTTTCAAGCGGTTGTGCGTATGCACACGAGGGGGGGGGGGGCTCCGGAACCCAAACTAGCGAGTCCATGCACGAATGATCGACCGTATGCAATTATGTTAATCCCACTCATATGCGTATATATTTAGCCATGCAGCAATTTACAGCATTCCCTTAGGGTTATGGCAGTTTGCCCGGTTTCAGTGGAACTTACATCGCAAACTTGAAAATGTCCTCATACACTGCATTCATGAGCATCCTCGCCTGTTCCGCTATGATTCTGCATCATCATCGCTGAGGTAGTTCTCATACTGTTGCACGGATTTCTAAAGCCATAGTTCTGCGCTAAATTCTTTGATCGATTCACGGTATCAGATTTTGAGTTCGATGATCTCGATAGCTACTGGAATGTGAAATCTCTGTTACTTTTAGAATGTCAAATTTCTATTACAATTTCAGTGATAGCGAGCATGCCTGAATGCATAAGATTTCGTCTCAGCCGGCCGATGTTACGCGTAGACCCCTGTCTGTCAGACTAAGGCATTTATTCCATTATATAAGCCCCCATAGGCATGTACAGGAGTACGCGGGGAAGCGCCTAATTTGCTGAATCAGAGATGACTAATCGAGAAACCCCATCACGGGTGACATTTATTTTAAAGACGTAAGGTATCAAAATTGTCTCGCTCTTTGCGGTTGCTATGGTCGAGTACTTGCCGGTGAAACCAGTCCCTTCGGCGCCTGGCCATCATGGTATGTGTTATTGAAATACGGGAACGAAATCTAATTTGTATCTAGGCAATCTAGATGCTGATCAGAAGTCTAAATTGGCCCATATATGGGATTTGACATTCACTGTAATCAACCATCCTGATAAAGCTAAGTTGGGTGAATTCACTCCTGATGATGAGATCATACATCATGAGGATAACCTGTCGAAAGATGATGCAAGTAAGCTATCAAAATCACTGCATGAGGAACAGCAAGCATTAAGAGATCTCTTTGCTACACATGGTGTTGAAGAATTCCATGATCAACTTTGGTTTTTGTTCGGTCCGGACATCCCTGACATGATCATGTTAAAGTTTTTGCGTGCTCGTAAATGGAATGTTCATCAAGCCTTTGCCATGTTATGTAATTGTATTAAATGGCGTATTGAAGTTAATGTGGCAGATATTATCGCTAAAGGCGATATTGGTCTGTCCAAAGAGGATCCCAAATACGAAATTCAAGGCCCTGCTGAGAAGTCCTACTTGCTTGGATTCACACAGGATGAACTTATTCCTGTGATTTCGATTCACGTGAAGAACCACATAGCAAAGGCGCAGCCGGCAGAGACGATGACCAACTTCGTCATTGTCTGCGCTGAAACTTTTCGAAGCCTTGTTACTTATCCAAATGATAAAGTGATTATTTTGTTTGATCTTGGCGGGTTTGGCTTGAAGAATATGGACTGGCACTCGCTGATGACTATTTTAAAAATTCTCGAGGCTTATTATCCCGAAACTCTTTGGAAGCTATACATTCATCAAGCTCCATGGATTTTCCAGGGAATCTGGAAAGCGGTTTCCCCTATGCTAGATCCATCAGTGCGCCAAAAAATCAACTTTACCGGGAAGCCTAAGGATCTGGATCTTATTCCTCCCCATCTGCTCGAGGACAAACTAGGTGGTCAACAAGTCGATATTGTGAGATGGGTACCTCCTTCCCCTGATGAAAAGCAAGGTCTTCCCCGTGATGATCCGCAACGTCAAAAAATGTGGAAGAGTTTCCGTGAGCTGGCTGTTGAGTACGAGAATGTTACTAAAGAATGGATTCGGACGAATGGACAGGATGATAACTTGTTTGCTGAACGTGATTTCCATGCGAAACGGCTTCGTCTGAAGTTTATTGACATTGATCCATATCTGCGTGCACGCACAATGTACCACCGTGCAGGGCTGATCACTAAGGACATGTTTTTCGACTTTACTTACAAGCAGGCTAATGGTCGTATATTAAAACACGTTGTCGGCGAAGAATATTCACGACAGGGGCTTGAGCGGGCTATTGCAGAGAGATCTCGTCGCTCCGACGCTCAACCGAAAATGCGCTCTTCTATCGGTCGTGATAGTGCAGGGCCTGGGAGTGATAGTCTAGCCGCTGGTGCCGGGGTAGGAGGTGCTGCCGCCGGGAGTGTGGGTGCCGGAGTTGGAGCAGCAGCTGTGGCTTCCAAGCGTGGACGCGCTCGTGACAGTAGTTCCAAGCGTTTGTCCCGCTCACAGATTTCTGTCGGAGAATCAGAAGAGCCAAGCTCGCGCTCCTCGCGACAGGGTTTTGGCGATGGTGGTGTCCCTCGTCGCCAATCCAAAACGTCGGAAGAGATGCCATCAGCTCATTCTCGACTTCCTCGCTCATCAGCTGAGTCCTTCGATCGAGTCCAAAGCCGTGTTAGGTCTTCAACAGAAGCATCCAACATTCGTTCCCAAAACGCTGATGTGGGTTTAGGTGCCGCTGCAGGCGCAGGCACTGGTGTTGTTGGTGGTGCTGGTGCTGCGATGTCTGCTCGTCAAGCTCACCGTTCGCGGGAATCGAAAGACATGATGTACCAACCAGGACGTCAATACACGCCGCGCGGGGGTTCGTCTGCACCTTCGATAAACTCGTCAATGAGTGACGATATATTTGTTGACGCGAACGAGTTCCAACCGGATGATTCACTTGCTACGTATGCACCACGCGAATCGAATGCATCGCGCTCGCATAATAATAATGTGTCTGTCAATGGGCGGGAAAATGACGCTGAATACATCGATGAGGAAACCTCGAAGGGGCATGAGGGTGAACCTGAGAGTGTTGAAGAAAAGGGTCTACAATCAAAGGACGGTCCAGAAGCGGGCGCCCAGTCGAGCCGTGATCGCTCGTCTGCTGGCGATCAGCAATCCAGACGGAGCCAAGCGCGTCGTCGCCAGCGAGCCATGAATGGGGAGAACGAAGGACTTGCGGGCTTTCCCAACCTTGCTAATCCAGAACAAACCGAAAATATTGCAGAAAACAACGAAAAAATGCGCGAACCTTTTGACCCTAACGCTGGTCGTAAGAAGCCAAGTCTGATTTCCCGCTTCATGTGCTGCGGTGGAAAGAGTGCCGACTAAGGATACCTTAATTGCTGAGAAGCATATTGCTGCCTCTATTGTTTGTTCCGATAGTTTGCAGGAAAAGGTCTAATCTGGTTTCTTAGTGAACATATTAACGCTATTGTTGTTTGTGTATGTCTGTGTAAACATACGATGTGGTGAGCTGCATGAACGGTTGGAGCATCGGTGGGGCGCCGACTCTGAGCAGAACTCCTCCCACGTGCCATTGAAGGAGTGCCAGCAGTCCTTGGTCCTTCTCGTTGGCTCATCAACCATAACTGGTAGGTAACGCATGTGGAGGTGCTTATCCTCTTGCTCTTGCGATCTGTGCGGTGGCTTGAAGATCCGACAGGTTGTTATCGTCAACTCCGGCAACTAACCAAGCAATGTCTAGCTGGCCGTCACCCGTTGACGTTGGTGACGACTCATTTGTCAATGTAAGCTTAGATGACGCAAGCGATGCTGTCCATGCGGCTTCCTCCAGGGCGATGCCTGTGGGTCGTTCGAGCCTCGGATGGAAGTCTCAATTTTCACTTCACAACGCAAACGCGCCGTCGCCGCAAGATAGTCTGCATAAGATACGGAATCGATCATTGGCATCGTCTTCAACGCCAAACCTATTGCGGCAGTCGAGCCCCGGCGATGATGTAAGTCTAAACCCGGGGTCCGAGCCACAGCCTGCTGCTGAGAGCAGTTATCTCCATACCACCCCTAAGCGCGTGGTAGAGGGTCGTTATCGAAGCCGCCTCGAGAAGTCAGGCTCATCTCGTCTACGTCCTTTGCTATTGGCTGAAAAGGATCCTAAGCCGCCACGGGGAGTTGTGTATGACTCCAACATGGTTCCAGGCGTAAGCATCACAGTTCAAGATTCTAACGGGGAGTTACTTGCTGTTCGTTCTCCTTCTAAAGCTGGTTGTTCTGGCATGAGAATTAATCAAGATCAGAAAAAAAGCCCCGACTCATCTGTACAGAAACAAGTGTCGAATAAAAATTCCGCTAAAGATGGCCTTTCAAGCAACGATATGTCCTTGAACGATAGGTCTCTTAGTTCTGCTCCCTGTTACCGTGAAGACCAAAATGAAACAATCCTCTCGTCGAAACTTACCGATGCACCAGCAGCGATTATGGAACATGGGGTTGGAAAAGAAACAAGACTTGATTCAACAGTGAGAAGTGAGTCCGAGTCCTCTCGGGGGCCTTCCTTTACAAAAGCATCAAACTTAACGCGTATGCCTCACCTTCCCCCAAAGCCTAAAGAGGAAGAAGCCAAGCATCTGGCTGACTTTTTCAAGATGATGCGAGAGTCAAAACTCGCAGAGAAGAAACGAGTTGTGTCTCGTCGTTCCGAGCTACTCAAACGTCAAGAGGAGGAGGAACGTGCCCAAGTAGTCTGGGAACATGAAATCCTTCCCTGTTGGACGCGCGCAAAAGAAGAAAAAATATATCGCGATTTGTGGTGGGATGGTATTCCTCAAGTACTGCGTGCGCGGCTTTGGCCTCGAGCATGTGGGAATGACCTAATGCTGTCTCACAACCTATTTGATCGCGCTTCGAAAGCGGTCCAGCAATGTCTAGCAGCAAACGTATTTCCCTCAGCTCTCATCAAAATTATTAAGCGCGACATTGCTTGTACGCTGCCAAGTCTTCGCTTATTTGACGAAAAGTCAGGTCCGTTATGGCAAGACTTATTTGATGTCCTGTTGGCCTTTGTTTTTGTAAGAGCAGACGAAGCAGCACAACGCGAAAAGATGGAACTTATAAACATAGAGGAACTTCAAAATACTTACTCACTTTATGTGCCAGGTTTAGCTAACTTGGCCGCTCTATTAATCATGAACTTGCCCACTCACCAGACGTTGATCGTTTTGTTGAACTTGATTGCAAAAAAAAGCTGGCTCAGAGCGATTTACGGTCTTCAATGTCGGGTTGATTCAGACGACCATAACTGCAACACTTTTGCCATTCAGCTTCAAGGTTACGAGCGTGTGTTTAATGCCCTTCTCGCCGAGCGCATGCCTCATATTTATGCGAACCTTCACAAAGCAAGTGTACGGCCTGACGAGTATGTTCGTGAATGGATTCGTACACTCTTTGTGCCATGGGTTGAAATTGATACTGCTGCTCATCTTTGGGATATCATGTACGTTCCTAATTGACGATTGTGTTCTCACGGTACAGACTACTTGACGATGGGGACTCCGTGCTTTTCCGAATTTCATTGGCTTTTCTCGAACTTCTCGAACCTCGTTTGTTTATCCGTGAAAGGGACGAGCTCGTCAGTGTTTTGCAAGGTACTAACAAGGGTGTGCTTCGTGTATGGCGCCGCGAATTGGATGGCACCAGTGACGATACTTCGCCTCCGACAGATATGATTTATGCCCAATACCGGATGAACGAAGAATCTATTTTTGATCGACTCTATGCGCAAGATACATGGTGGAAAGATATGACACTACAACGACTACTCGATCGAGAACTTAATCGCTAAGGGATTGTTCGTCTACATCAGGCTTCATATAATGGCGGGAACAAATTATCTTGATCAGACTGAGAAGGGAGGGAAGACTGTGGTGCGTACGCTGGTGGTAGAGGCTCGGATTGTGTCGGCGAACACGGATGTGACATTACTCGTGGGGGCGTGCTATACGTGGAATCCATGTATGAGGGTGGGAGATTCCGTAGGTCATTTTCACGCATATCTTCAGGCATCAGATTCGCTGGAAGCGAAAAATCAGGCTCATTAGTGAGTGGCGGTGTCGCATAGTCTTCCTCCCTTACCGGCCAAGTCTGCAGTGCCATCGTGAGAGGTGCTTGAGGTTGTTGTGACGCTTCGTCAAAGTTCGGCAGTTCTTCATCATCTTCACTAGAATTTACTCCGGTGATGCAATGACTGTCATGTTGCATGGAAGAGAGAGCAGGTGTAAATTGCACATAATCTGGCACGTGTGTATCTTTAACATGTTCAAGAATATTTGGCGGTGGTTCTAGCGACGGAGTTTCACAAACCTCGACGGTCGATGTATTCCGGGAGAGTTGATTAAAAGCTACTGGGTTCGTCAGCGTCATCGCCCGCATTGAGTTGCCCTCTTGAATTGAGTCATCGTATCCATCGTATTCATTTGGATGCGCAAAGGCATCTAATACTTGTTGGGGAAGAGACTCTCCAGAAGCAGTGGAATATGGCTTTTCCGGTTCACCGTGTGCCTGATTCGAGGTATTCAGAGTTGAACTGGTACCAGCAGGACTAGGAAGTATTTTGATCAACTTCCGCGTCACGATGTCACGATGATCCCCTTTCTCATTCTTGATGACAACGCGAATAGTCAAAACAAAGCGCACATTTTGTAACGCGGTATCTTGTGTAATAGATTCGCAAATCATGTCACCTCCAAGTTCATGGTTTGTGGCTAGCAGATTGAATGACTCTCCGACAGCCAGTGCACTCCCTAATATACTTCCGGGAAAAAGAGCAAAGCATAAATGAATAGGCCGCTTCGAGTGAAATCGACATGATTTTCCCGTGTAGGCAACATGATGTTGACGGAGGTAAGGATGAACCGCATCTTCATCTAATTGTGACTGTGAAGTGACACGCGAAATTTCTGTTGGCTCCGCATCGGACAAGTACTGCAAGAGTTTTTCGTCCGAGTATACTCTTCCCTGCGGATGTGATTGTATGATGCGCGTGAGATGGGCAGAGACGCTTTGAAGCTGCAACCCTTTTTCTACCACAAGCAATTCAGAAGGGGGTGGGATGTGAGCTTGTAGCCGAAGAGGATCCACATGTCGAATAATGGTCCGATTCAACCAAAAGTATGCTGGTGCAACCGTGTTCATTTTCCATTGCACCGGATCTAACGAGTACTCCACTTCGCCACTATTCCGGCTTGCAGCATGGCCTTGGCCAGCATTTGCATGTACGAGGAGCGAATTCCACCCAGACATGATGTATCTTCGAGGATGAAAGGGGGCTTCTGCATGTAAGTCACGTCCTTGCGTATGGTGCAGGTGAGCCATGATCTGGTAGGTAAGCTGACAACCCGGTACATGCGAGCATTGCGGCAGATCATCCGTCAGCTCGAACTGGAATGGAAGGATTGAGGGGATACGAGCTTTTGCATCATCGTTTCGATTCCAAATAACTTGTTCGTCATGATACAATTGCAGCGCTTTGTTGTTCTTGACACGTTCAGCAGCACTCCAAGACACTGTACTGCAAAGACTATAAGCCATAAAACAACTTACCATTTTTCAAAATACGAAGCTTCTGTTTCTGATACATCCAGTTTCGTCAAAACATCTCCTATGATCCAAGCACTAAGTCCATTGACGCCCAGGTAGCCCGTTTGAAACGATGCTGCATCCGATCTTGGCACAATTTCGAACATGATGCGAAATATTTGGCTTTTATGCTCTTCTAAGATTTCCTAAACTTCCATTACATGTGTGTATAGCAACAAAAGTGCTGCGCACAAAGGAGGTGCAGCTTATGTGTTCTCCAAGAATACGAATGAAACGGTAATGTAGGTACGAGAAGCATAGGTTTACTACGGGAAGGTTTGATTTTCGATGTCGACTGCACACGACCTCCACCAAGAATCACGTGCCCACTTGCTCAGACATTGATTGGAAGAGAAACTCAGGCTGAAAAAGCTTCTCCCAACAACACATCGACCTGTGATCCTTGTCGTGAGGTCCTGCAGTCATGTCCAGCGAAGCAGTTAACCCTAAAGCATTTCCTCTTGCTGATGCCGCTCTGACGAACCAGATTCTCGACCTGGTTCAACAGGCGTCACATTACAAGCAACTGAAGAAGGGCGCCAATGAGGCCACAAAGACGTTGAACCGAGGCATCTGCGAGTTTATTATCATGGCAGCTGATGTAGAACCTATTGAGATTGTTCTTCATCTGCCTTTGCTTTGCGAAGACAAAAACGTTCCTTACGTATTTGTTCCATCTAAGGTTGCGTTGGGCCGAGCCTGCGGTGTTTCTCGTGCTGTTGTCGCGGCAAGTGTAACGACGAACGAAGCCCGTGAGCTGCAGAGTCAGATTCAAACCATTAAGCTTGCTGTAAGTGCTTCATATGGCGCATTCAGGCTAACATAGTACAGATTGAACGCTTGCTCATTTGAGATGTGTTAACGTAAGACTTGCTATGGGGATTTTGAATCATTTTCACCCGATGCTCAGTTAGACGACGCCGTAGCGCTTGCAATTTTGATTGTAAAGAACGAGTGGCGTGTATGTGGAGTGAAATGGCATCTACCCTACTCTGTATATAAATCTATATTAGTACATCAAAAATAGTCAGTCTCGTTGACAATGCGGAACTCTCGTTAAGTCAGCGCGTTTCGCAGGGCTGTCCGCTGTGATTCCGTCAGACGATCAGGGAACTCAACATTCCATTCCACGACAAGGTCGCCTCGCTTTGTGCCCTTCACTTTCGAAATTGGCATGCCTTCACCTGCTAGTCGAGTGGTGCGACCTGGACTAATCGTCGTTTTGCCGAGGCCGGCTGACGGAAGTGGAACTTCAATAGTACGACCGTCCAGGGTTGTAATTTTGCGTCGCGAAGCAGGTGAACCGGGCTTCGGTGGGTCCAGGGCATCGATCAGCTTGAGTGGTTGGATCAAACGGAGATCATCGCCATTACGCGTGAAACGTGGATGTGAGCGCTCATCCACAACAAACACCAAATCTTGCGAAACGCCGGAACTTACTTCGTTACCGGCACCAGCGAAGCGAACTTTGGTTCCTTTCTTCCATCCAGGCTTTACGTCAATAGTGACAACTTTTTCTTCGGTGCGACCATTGGCTGTTGTTCTGCCAATCTTTAATTTTTTAGTAGTTCCCTTGTAGAGCTCCTCCAAAGTCAACATCAGAGGTGTTTCGAAGTCTTTCGCTTGTGTCTTGTGCTCACGATCTGCGCCCATGTCTGCACCTCGGCTAGCACCACCACTACTGCCGCCACCAAATGATGTGAAACTTGGCATGCCACCAGGCATGTCATCGGGCATAGCACCCATAGCACCCATGCCACCCATGCCACCCATACCGCCCATACCACCCATACCGCCCATGCCGAAGGGACTCGCACCGCCGAATATTTGAGCAAAGATATCATTCGGGTCAGACGGATGGAATCCACCAGCACCGCTAAACGGATTGCCACCAGAGGTGAAACGGAAAGTACGGGTACCGCCACCTGGTCCACCGGTTGAGAAGCCACCCATACCAGGGAAGGCACCCCCAGTGGCATCATCGGGTGTAGGGATGCCACCTTTCAAACCATCTTCACCATACTGGTCATAAATCGCGCGCTTGTTTTTGTCTGAGAGCACTTCAAAGGCCTCACCCACATCTTGAAATTTCTTTTTTGCTGTTGCTTCGTTATCTTTATTACGATCCGGGTGCCATTTCAACGCAGCCTTCTTGTATGCTTAGAAACGTCAGTAATCCGATCGACATACCTTTTTTGATATCGTCATCGTTTGCGCTCTTGGAGACTCCCAAAATCTTGTAGTAATCCTTTCCCATAGTGTATATACAGGCTAGTAACCAAGCAGCTGAACGGCAGCTCAAGCGCATTTAAGTCTATGTGGAGCAATCGGGCCCGGTGGCCAAAGCGTGGCGTCGGGCGGTTTCTACAAGCTTCGGTTGCCATCGTTTCATGCCACGTGGTGCTAAGAAGGTACATGCCACTCAGCATCATGACTTCGAATATGAGAATAAATTTCTTTGACCAGATTCTCGAGCTCGTTGACAAGCAAAGTTCTGTCCCAAGAGGCACGATGAGCTAGAATTCGTTCATAACAGGCAGCACGAGTCAGTTCAAGTTGCTCGACGGAAAACTCGTCCGTCCATGTAGCCAATGTATGAACGAGCGATTCCTTGGCTGCCTCGTCCAGCACAGCTATTGAATTCTGTCGCTGCACCTGTGACTGGCATGGAGCATAAGATGCTGGGAGCGCATTCATACAAGCGCTTGCATCTGCATTTACATAGCCTTGCTCTGACGCAGAAACTTCAAGCCGAGTTCGTTTTGAGGTCGAGTCATGTGTTTCGTTATGAGGTAGCTGCTCATTTGATGCCTTGGTAGTACATTCAGGTGCATGGATGTCATCATGACTCACTGAACGAGCACGCTTATGCGCACGCTCAATTTTTGACACATCAATGAGGTGTTCTGCTAGAGGTTCTTCTCCTTGTATACGAGCGCTGTACCTCTGACCGTTAGGTCGGCGCGAATGGACTTCTTGTTCTTTCTGCTTTTCCGCCTCGCGACGAGATTCCTCTTCTCTAGCTAGAACGCGGTTTTCCATTTGTTTGCATTCAGCGCGAAACGTTGGATCCACGATCTGATCAAGAAGAATCTTGGCAAGATTTTCCATTTGTTGCGCACGGAATACACGATCCCTGTCGACTTCACTTGCCACTTCAGCATTCGATACAATTTTCTGAATGTCTTCCATAAAAGCTTCGCATGTCAGGTACTGGTTTTGGTATAAACGCTTTTGCATTTTGTCAAGATTCATAGTATAAATAGTAAAGTCGCGCATAATATAGAGACGTTCTGCATCATCATGCATGTCTTGTACATTTCCAGACGTTGGCTGAATCTCTTGTGGTGTTGTAGTATGTTCTGTAGCATCTTGACCCATTTGTACCGGTATATAATGCCGCTCAGTTTCTGGAGGAGCATCTGGTATCGCGGTTTGCACATCAGCTGAGTCGATACAAGCTTCATCGGGATTATGCAGCTGTTGTGATGGAGGCGACGCATCATTGTTATACTCCGCTGTATCATTTGATTCACTTGGTTCATTCTCAGCCACAGTTGAGTCTGGAGATGCTGGTAATGAGTGCCGATCATACCGTAGCTTGATAGTGATCTTGCCTTTGCTCCTAAACCATTCGAACTGTTCCATTAGCGTACGCAAATTGTACTCGTCCCAAACATCGCGCGTAAACTTTTTGTACTTTTTCCGAAGCTCGGCTAAGACGGAACCTAGCCGAAACTTCAGGTGCTCTAACAATCGTGCATCATTCTCAGCCATCTGCTTCAATTCCGCTTGAGTGGGAAGCCGGGGAGGACGTGGCGGTGCTTTTGGCAACTCCTCCAGCTGACGAAGACGCCGAGGCATAGTGTCGCTGAACTGCGTCGGGGGGCGAGCGGCTTGTATAGCGACGTCTTCGAAATATGCTCGCCGGTCTTCAATGTTAGCATATGATAATGCCATTTTGCAGTGCGGCAAATAACCAAACCAAGCACGAATATCGGAGGGAAGTGACAAAAAGGGTATCTCAGACGTTGCGAGCAACATAATTGTCTCCGAAAACGACACTTCTTGCAGCAGAGCAGAAAACACTTCGCGGAGAGACTCTGAGAGCATCAAAGGCCATCGATGGACGTCAGGCACGTATAAAACGCTAGGAACAAGGCGTTTCGCTTCTTGAAATTGATGGACAAGCACAGCCTCAGGCGTTTGTGAGCTATCACCCAGTAAGAGAGTCGCTGAGATCGTGCGAATGTGATAACCTTCCAATGAATGCAAAAGAGCTTCCGCCAGAATGCGTTGCCCTAATCCTGAGGCGCCGTGCAGAATTAGACGAGGGCGATGGACTTGCGCTTGAACAAACGATTGTTGCAGGAGCTCGCGTTCAAGTAGCACGGAGGCAGAGCACTCCTGTGCGTCATAGGCATCCATCTCGTACATCGCTTCTTCCAAGGCGCTCCGCTTGGCTCGTGTGGGCAAGAGACGCTGGAACGTATGTTTACAAGTCGATAGAGCTTCGCCCAACAATGGAGTAAGGTGTGTAGGTAGCGGTGCGCACGTCGTCCCTGACGAACGAGCAGATGCTGGCACCATATTTTCAAGAGCAAGCATAAAGTCTTGGCCATTCACCTGAATGGTTTCTGGAGCAAGTAAGAGTCGCTCATTCGTTTGATAGATTTGGGGGTATCGACGCTGGATAGCATTTAATGTTGCCTCTGTACAAAGTGCACGCAAATCTGCACCACCAAACCCATTGGTGGCACTTGCAAGCACCTCTTTCAACTGGTCGTCAGGGGGCGGATCCCAGCGACGCGTGTGAATGTCAAGGATCGAACGACGTGCAACATGTGACGGAAGTGGAAAGTAGAATTCGCGATCAAAGCGACCGGGTCGTCGCAGCGCTGGGTCAATAGAGTCAGGTCGGTTCGTTGCACCGATCACTACGACTTGTCCGCGTCCATCCATGCCGTCCATCAATGCTAGGAGAGTGCTGACAATACTTGCATGAATTTGGTCTTGCTTGCTCGAGCGAACTGGCGCGAGGCCATCGATTTCGTCGAAGAAAATAATACTAGGTTGGCAACGCTTGGCTTCTTCGAACAGCAGGCGCAGTTGCCGTTCAGCTTCACCGACCCATTTAGACAGGCAATCTGCTCCTTTCCGCATGAAAAAGTGGATGCTTTGGTCATTTGTCGAGCAAGAGGCAGCGAGAGCACGCGCCACAAGCGTCTTTCCTGTCCCTGGCGGCCCATGAAATAGGACGCCACGAGGTGGTGTCACGCCAAAACGCTGGAAGACTTCGGGGTACAGCAAAGGAAGGCTGACCATTTCCTTCAGTCGCTGTACGTGATCTCCTAAGCCACCGATCTGTGTAAAATCAACGTCCATGTTCACGCCAAGAGGATCAACGTCAGCCAGCGTGTCTTTCTCGCGTAATAGACGGCCGAACGTGTCTGTTGAGGATGTGACAGCACCTGTCGTAGGCGCTGGGCCATTTCCAAGCAATGCACTTGCCGATGAAGCATGCAGGTTGGATCCAGGGATGTTTTGCAGGCCTGAAGCGCGCGCGGGCTCGTCATCCGAACTGTCCATTGCATCAACTAGAGAATTTGCGTAGTTCATTTGCACCATTGGGTCCCATCCAATATGCTGCTGCATGGAACGGGGCAAACTTGAGTGAGGAAGACTCGTTACTTGCGAGGATCGTTCGTGTGACACAGTGTTTGACGTATCTTGATCGCGGTGAATGGCTCTTGATGAGCCATGACTAGCGCTCCGAGAGCCACGACGGATTCGACGGCCGAAGCCATCGCGAAGTGGTTCGGGCGGTGCGGGTAGGAGAGAATAGTTTACTTTTTTCCGAGCACGGAAACTGTACGAACGATGCGGAGGCATCGGGTCTTCTTCATGTTCTTCACTGTCTTCGCCTGTCGATAGCGCTTCTGGTGAGAGTGCACGCTTGTTACGCTTGCCCCGTCTACCTGCCCTGGTGCGCGTGTTCCTGTGCACGTTGGCATCATCATCATCATCATCATCACCATCATCGGCGTCTTCATGGTCGTCGTCGTCGTCGTCGTCGTCGTCGTCGTCATTATCATCATCGTCATTGTCGCCTTCGCCACGTTTGAGGGGTTTGGCGTTGCGCATGGTAGCTAAGTTCATCAAGTTCTGTCGACGACGGGCGCGCTCAGCTCGCTCATTTGCATGCCTCGCTCGAATGGTTTCTGCATAGTCCGCATTGTCGTCTTCTTCGTCATTATCATCGGAGGCAACAAAGTCACGTAGACTCTTGCTTACACGCGTTGACCGCCGCGGACGTACGTGTGGAGTGTCCTCCTCTTCCTCCTCGTCCTTATCAACGTCATTATCATTGTCCGACCAATCCTGCTCAGCGTAGTTGCGACTTCTTCGACCGCTGCGCGTCAACCGTATTGTGTGCTTCGGCATTTCATTGTATTCTTCATCGCTTTCTTCCTTCGGCGCGTGAGATGCTTCATATATATTTTCGTCCTGAAAGTCAGTTGCAGCTGCAGGTACGTACCTCACTTAATTCACCTTCGGCAAAGTACTGGGTATAGAAAGTGCCCTGGGCCGCCTTACGTTTCGACCTATCGCGGCCAGGTGACAAGGCTTCATTTCCCTGGCGTGTACTGCGGCGCAGAGGAGCCACCATCTTGGAACTTGGCGGCGACGACGTCGCTCAACGCGTCTCTGTACGCAGTTAACAAAGACTGGCCTTGCTGTATGTGTGACCCTTAGAGTGAACGCGACATTGTTGCCACAGGATTTCCCCTCCACCACGTGACTTAAATCCGCTACACGCACAACGCGTCATCATGGGCTTGAACGATTCGTATCCAGGCGCGTGCAAAGTGTGTGCGTGCTCGTGTACACGGAAGGGGTCCGGTATCCGAACGACAACGCGCCTGAACCGGCGTCAGCCGAGACTGCATGGGTGACTCTGTGGATGATGTGAAGGCGGTGGTTGAAAAGGCTGCTCGCCTGGTTCCGTCGTTTCGTCGTGTTTCCCCTGAGGAGGAAGCGTTTATAGCCTCAACGGCACATGTGCCAGAATCCTACATGGTGCAGTATGGATACCACGATGGACACACCACCGATTATTCTCTGCCAAAACATCTCGTTCGGTACATCGAGCCTACAGAGGGTGAGTTTGACCAGCAAGTGGAGTACGACATGGACGAACAAGGTACGTGGGTTGCAAAAAGTGCGAGACGAAGGGCGGCCGCAAACAGATGGAGTCTAACGGTATAGATCAGCAATGGCTTGATGGAATAAACATAGAGAGGAAGAATGATCAGCTTGATCATATCAGCTATGAGGCGTTTGAAATTGTCATGGATCGGTTGGAAAAAGAATGGTTCGCTCTGATTAAGCGCATTCCATCACGTTTCTCCATTGGTGCCGCAGAAGATGAAGAAGAATATCCAGAAGACTCGAACTGCGCTTTATGCGACGACAGCGAATGTGAGAACCTGAACGCAATTGTGTTCTGTGATGGATGCAATTTGGCTGTCCATCAAGACTGCTACGGTGTTCCATTCATTCCCGAGGGACAATGGCTCTGCCGCAAATGCACAGTGTCTCCAAATCGTCCGGTCTCTTGCGCGTTGTGTCCGCAAGAGGGAGGTGCTTTCAAGCAGACTATCGATGGCACATGGGCACATTTGTTGTGTGCGATGTGGATCCCAGAGACTGGCGTCAGCAATTCTGTCTATATGGAGCCGATCGATGGCATCAATGCTATTCCTAAAGCGCGCTGGCGTTTGCGCTGTTACCTGTGTCAATCGCGGCACGGCGCGTGCATCCAGTGTGAGCATCGTTCATGCTTCACTGCGTTTCATGTGATGTGTGCACGCCGAGCGGGACTCTTGTCGCATGCGCACGGGCAACATGAAATGGAAGAGCAAGATACCAAGCCCGATGGTCCTGCGGCGTACTGTCATCACCATTTGCCGCCTGCTGAAAAAGCTGCTTTGCTTGAACGAGTGCGCAGTAATAAGCGTCGACATGACGTTGACGATAGCCGCAGCGAGATTGACGCCGATGATAACGACAATGATACCAGCAGCTTGTCGGACATCTGTGTGAGTGAGCTGATGTCAACTCCTAAACGGTCTTCTATGTCAGCGTACGAATCCATCGCGTCAAAGAGTGCACGAGCATACAATCAATTGTATTCGTCAGGGCCTCTGCCCGTGCCGAACTACATGGTCAATCGTGTCCTCGACTACATTGCACGGGTGCCTATGCGGCGGAAGCCGCAAACTGTCCATCAGATCGTACGATATTGGAGTCTCAAGCGGCAACAAATGCGAGGTGCGCCTCTTTTGAAACGATTGCACATTGAGCCATGGACCGTTGGAAACTTTGTTGATGAGCGGACCCATGCCCTTAAGCTCGCCAAACTCCAATTTCTCTATCGCCTGCGTGAAGATTTGGAAAAGGTCCGTCTCCTTGCTGAGCTCGTGCGCAAGCGCGAAAAGACAAAGCTGCGTCAAATGAATCTGTTTCAAATGTATATACTCGACAAGGTTCTGCTTTCCAAGCAGACACAACTGCGTCAGGCACTTGAACGCGTCATGTCTCTCGACAAGGCCCAATGGTTCCTGCACCCAGTATCGAAGGCAGATGCCCCGAGCTACTACGATATAATCAAGCAACCAATGAACTGGTCTACGATTCGCGAGCGGATCGATACGATGGCATATACGACATGGGAGGAATGGGAGGCAGACGTGCGTTTGGTCTGCGAGAATGCGACTCAATACAACCAGCCACACTCGCCCATCTCGAAAGCTGCACAGAAGATCATGAAACATTTGCCGAGCATTGTGGAAGACGTACGTGATCCTGCCGTGTGGGATGAGCAGGCCTCATCCAACGAAGGTCTCGAGCCATCCGACGCTTTTCTGCACATGCTTCAAGCTCCCTTGAGCGTGCCTGACGGCATTGCGATTGGTGCACCTTCACAGGATGCGAGCGTGATGGATGCCTTTCTCGAGCAATGGTACACGTTGCCGCATGTGGCACCACCCATACGCCAGAATGACAGCGAAGCTTCGACGATTCATCGCGAACAAAGTAAGACGAAGCGCATGCCAAGGCAGAGTACAGAGCCGACGAGAAGAAGCACTCGTCGGCAAGCGGCCGTATCATGCGCCCAAGGAGAGCCGCTTGCGACATCGGCATCAAGTACGGTCAAAGAACCGCGCATTATGAACGACATTAATACGAAAGATTCGTTCAAGTACTTCAACGTAGGTTGGCTACTTCCGCCCGGCACACGTCGAGGCAATCGACCGCGTCCGAGGCCGGCGAGCGTGAAGCCTAGGAAGCGGCAAAAAGCTTCTCCCAAGGCAAAAGTGAATGATGAGAGCTCGTCATCGCTCAGTGAACTGTCGGATGACGAAGACGAACATGTTCATGTTGAGCAGCAAGTGTAACATAGAGGCATAGACTCACTGGATACAAGGGGCTCCATCATGCATACGCAGTGCCCGACCGTGCGGTGGATGGCGCTGCTCCAGCACCACGAAGCATCCGCTTCTGTTTGGTGTCATCGTGGAGATCATCACGGGAGAAGTAGTGCCGGGCTACCTCCAAAAGCCACTCTGGCTGAATCTCCATCACCTGTCGCAAAAAGTTCTTTGATGTTTCAACAAGCTCATAATAGCACAGGAACCGGGGTTGTGGCACGTGCTTATACAAGCAGGACGATGGATGCACATACACGGTCGTGTTCTGCTTGATGCTCCGGTACGTCTCGCCACCCTTTTGCAATCGGGCCGTGTTCATGAAATAGCCGGCTGTGATGGCCTTTTGGATCGGGGTCAGATCAGCACTGCTCAGGCGCGATTCAGGCACAAGTTCCACTCGTTCGCACAGGTTAACGAGCTGATCACGCACGTCGCGAACACGACCGAGCGTCTTCGGCTGTAAAAAGTGGTCCAGGCAAAATACTTGGCTGTATCCGCTCTCCACCCACTGATCCCAGATGTTCAGCAGCGTGAAATGATCGCCACCAGGACGTATGAACAACTGACGAGCACGATCTGCATGCACCTTTTTGTCCTTGGGCCGGAAGAACAAACTCGCACTCTCTGCCAGCATCGCGACGATAGAGAGCACTTCCTCTGTGCAATGATACTCCTCACTCGCCAAGATGGCTTTGCTCATCATGGGGTCCACGGGAAACTCCGCCATGCGGCGACCGAGCTTCGTAAGCTCTCCACGATCGTTGAGCGCACCGAGTGCGTACAGCAGCTCTAACGAACGGATGAGCGTATCGGTCGGTGGCGGGTCAAGGAAGTCGAAGTTTAGCAAATCATGAATGCCGACGGACTTGAGCAGAAGAACAACATTCGCGAGATTCGTCCTTTGGATCTCTGGTACCGTATTTTCGTCCATTTCATTCTGAAACGCCCACTTTGTGAACAGCCGGAAACACTTTCCGGGCCCCACACGGCCGGCACGACCAGCGCGCTGGTTCGCAGAAGCTCGCGAGCATGGTACCACCGCCAAAGCTGCCATGCCCGTGCGTGGATTGTACGAGTTCTGCTTCACGAAGCCGGGATCAATCACGAACGAGATACCGTCGATGGTGATACTTGTTTCAGCAATGTTGGTAGCAAGCACCACTTTTCTCGCACCAGGCGGCGTCGGTTCAAAGATTTTTGCCTGCATGTCGCTTGGCAGGTTGGCATAGATCGGGCAGACTATCAGCTCAGCAACACTCCCGCCCAAGGCACGCGCTGTCTGTTGGATGCTTTCCATCGCTGCATCGATCTCATCTTGCCCTGTCAAAAACACAAGAATATCGCCGGTCGGCTGAGTTGTGTGAATTTGGAAAACGGTCGTGATCGCTGCATGCAAGTAATTGGCCTCAGGCTGGGGTGTGTAGTGGATATCAACAGGAAAGCGGCGGCCCGGCACAAAAAAGATCGGTGCATCATCAAAAAACTCACTAAACTTGTCGGCATCAAGTGTCGCACTAGAGATGATCAGCTTCAAGTCTGAGCGGAAGCGCGCAATGTCTTTCACAAGGCCAAAGAGAATGTCCGTGCTGAGGGTTCGTTCGTGCGCCTCATCAATCATGATGGCAGAGTACGAGCCGAGATCTGGATTTGTAAGAAACTCACGGAGAAGCATGCCGTCTGTCATGTATTTGACAACCGTCTTGTCACTCGTACAGTCTTCGAATCGGATGCTATAGCCGCACTCGTGCCCCAGGCGCACGCCCATCTCTTCAGCCACTCGCGCCGCCACACTCATGGCAGCTACGCGTCTTGGCTGAGTGCATGCGACGATTTGTCCCTCTTTCGTATAGCCAGCCTCATGCAAGAACTGTGGCAGCTGCGTCGTCTTTCCTGAACCCGTTTCACCGACGACAATAAGCACCTGGTTTTTGTCAATGGCATCGAGCAGTTCCTCGCGCAAGCCATAGACAGGCAGAGACTTGCGAGTCGCTTCCACAGTCTGTGCGCGAGTTTCTGCTTCTTGAAGCTGCTGCTGCAGCGCTAATTCCTTGTCTGACATAGTATTGAGCTGGCCGTCTGCTTGTCGGTCCATGATGAACTGGATTGCCTGTGACTCGTCAAACACAAAGTCAAACGCATCTGCTCCCTCGGCATGTGCAGGTTGGGGCGACTCAAGCAGTTTGGACCGAGCTATTTGTTCCTTTTCAAATAAGTCACCATCAGAGACCTGTTTCTTTCGGGATGCACGTTCATTCCATGCATCATCGTAGCGACGCTCATGCAGTGCAGACTCCTTTCTCTTGCGATCGAGACGCCCCTGTTCAGTCAGGTAGTCTTCGGGTAAGACATAGCCGCCATCACCATCGTCCAGGTCGGCGAATTCCTCAGCAATACGTAGGAGTTCACGTTTGTGCTCAAGTTCCCGCTCCTCACGCTTTGTCATGCGCACGCCACGAAACAGTGTCTCTTCATCGCGGATTTCCTGGCGCAAAAGCTCAACTTGTTGCTGCGACCTTTTGGCGAGGTACTCTTGGCGTGAACGATGCCGTAAAGCATCGAAGTCAGTACTTCCTTTCGCTATTGGCTGTGGCTCTTTGCTCATTTGTGCAAAGGAAAAGGGAGAGAAAAAAGTCGTGAAGCCCGTCTTGATTCGCGTGTCTTCCGTAAGATGGCAACAGACGCCTCGTCTACAAGCCACGACCCACCAGGAACGCTACTTTGATCTCTCGACAGATCAACACCGTCAAACGGCTGCGCGGCGAAATTCCGCTCGCTAGTCTGAAATTGGAATCCGCCACGATCTGCCGGTGTAGCAGGCCGTACGCGCCCTTCCTGAAACGCTTCCCAGCTGACAAGCGGTGGACAAAAAACGAGTGGAGTCCAATCAACAAGTTCCTATGGCCACTTGATTGTGGAAGACAGCCCCCACGACTGAATTGCGTGTTTCCTCCGACACTTGCGAGGTCTCTCACAGCACTCCTCCACTGTCTGTGACACCCCAGCTAAGGCTCTGTTGGCCAGCAAGAGAATGAGTGAGAATGCGATGCACGTCGAGGCCACTCACGAAGGTGCGCCTCGATTCCAAGTGAAAAAGGTATGCAGGAACAGAGACATGAAACTTCTCTCTTGTCTGACGTTTAGTGGAATAGCGTATGTCTTTGGAGCTGGGATATCCAAGTGGACAACGTACGTGGTAGGCGCTGAATATGCAAAGCAGTATTGAAACTTACCCGTATACAGTGCGCTATCTGCCGGAATCAGATTATGGATCTCTGTATGTGTGCGAGCTATGCTGACGAATGCAGGTATCGAGTGCCAAGCGAATCAGGGTTCCGCCACTATTGACGAATGCACTGTAGCGTGGGGCGCTTGCAATGTACGTGAACCGATGCGCCATCGATGCCGGCGTCAGTGATCGCATCGCGATCGTGATCCTAAAATCGATCTTGATTTTTATCAACGCCGGCATGAGCATTGCGCTCTCATCGAGCTTAGCACAGTTAACCAGCAGCATGCGTTTCACTTCCATTGTATCTCCCGTTGGCTGAAAACGCGGCCTGTGTGCCCACTTGATAACCGCGAATGGGTCCTACAAAAGTACGTGCACACATGCCATGATCTGAGCTGGTCTTACTGACACGCTACAGGTACGGACGCTAGCTACCAAGGGTCCCACGAGACAAGTCGCGTACATCCGTCCTCTCCCACTGACAGCAATTGATATGGCACACGATTATGTGCGTGGATCCACGCACCGGGTGGCCGGCATGCCATTCGGTGCACGGCACCTGTATGATGCCTGGCCAGGCGCATTTGCAACTGCCAAGTATCGCGTTGCTCACCCTCACATACATAGAGAAGGACGTCACCATTCTCTAGCCCAATAGCCAAAGCATGAGCGGATGCCCATGCCACAGAAACGGCAGCGTCGGGAACGTGTAGCGTCGCTATAAGCGAGTGTGGACGCTGTTTGTCTTGCTCGTTTGGCACGAGGCGCCATAGTTTGACACTCTTGTCACGCGAGGCGGTCGCAAACATGGGTGGTTCCGTGCGCTCAGGCACTTGCGGCGCCCACGCACCGTCCCAGACGACCCGTGCATGTGCTCGCTCACCGACCCATGGCTCGTAGTGTTGGCCGGCACGCCGGAATAGGCGCCAGGACCGGTCTCGGCTCACCGTCAAGAGGTACAAGCCACAGGGTGAGAATGCCACACGTGTGATGGAAAGAGTATGGCCTTGCAGTGCATCGGCCCAGGGCTGGAACCGCTGCTGAGCGTCAAAAAGGCGCACGACAGCGTGCGTCGGCGTCGTTGCTTTGCATGTGCTAGCGATTAGATGCGACGTGCGATCGGTAGCGACGCTCAATAGTTCGTAGCCATGGCCGTAAAGCTTTTCAATCTCAGGCCACAGTGTCTGCGACTGCAATTGCTCGGGATTTGGCGGCGTGAAAAATATTGGTGCTTGTTCGTCAGACTCAGTGGCCCGATTCGAGAGTGCCCAATGGTGGCACATGGGCAGCCGGCGCGCGTTCCGAAAGCGAGAGCGAGGGTTGCGTCGGCGTGGTCGTCGAAGAATCGCGCACAGCCGCCTCGTACTCATCACCAGGCTTGATGTTGTTCCGTGCGACCCACTCGCGGATGTCTGTGCTGCTTGCTTTGACTGACGCGTCGGCCGTCGAGTTGTCTCCTTGCACGAGTCTCACGGTGTACAGCTGGAGTGGACGCAATGCGTTCTTCCGGCGTTCTTCAGCGATCAGGTCTGCCCCGCGCACCGTCTCGTCCGTCACAACGAGCACATCAAGGTCCGGTTGTGTCGCCGCTGGCCCGCATGGATCAGAGATCGGCACCACACACAGCTGCAGCGACTTGCCAAGGGCCGTGCACTGATCACGCACAAATGCACGTACATGTGCCATTCGTACGTGAAGCGGCTCAATATACTCGCGGTGCTTTTTATTCACTAGCAACGCTGTACTCGTGACGCCTACGAGCAGCTCCTTCCGCGCACTGAGAATGGCCATACTTAGTAACAGTTTGTGTCCAATGTGTAAGTGATCGAACGTGCCTCCCAGCACAGCCGTATCACCACACACAGAGACATGTTGTTGTTGTTGTTGTTGTGGCTGCTGCTGCTGCTGCGCCGGATCAATAGCCGTGGACGCATCGACATCGAGCGGCAAGCGCGTGAGTGGGCATGTCACGTCGTGCGTAAGCGTCGGGGCATGCACGTCGAAAGCCGGATCATCGAGTGTGGAAAGCGACGCAATGGGCGCATGGGCCACAGACCATTGCGTCCACAAATGAGCCCCATGCTCACTATCCGATGACGCAGGGATTACATACACCGAAATGTCCCACAGCAAGTCATTTCGTCGCACGGCCCATGCCCATGCCTGTGCGTATACGCACTGAAGCAAATGCTCCGCACCCGACATAGAAATGGCATCTGTGCCAGCCCAGATCACGACAGACAAGCATTTTGAACGGGCCTGTGTCATGACCGCCTCGATGGCTCTCCGCAGTTTGGGCCCTGCATACCACTGATCGGGACTGTGAACACTGAGCGCCAGCACATGTGTCACTCGACGATGATGGCTGGTCTGCCACATTCGACACGCATTTGCACTGTCCAAGAATGACGCAGGCGCGGCAAACACGCGAAGGATCTTCTCGTCTGCAGCACTCACAAAAGATGTTCGATCAAGCCATGACACAGCCTGCATGTCGTAGCCATGCGTCTGTGGCCGGGCAAGCTCATGCCACGACCGAGTCTCATCATGCAGATACGTACCATGCAGTCGCGTCGTACGATCAACACCGACTGTCAAGAACGCATCACCATTTGGCTCCCATGCAGCATCCCGAGCAGCGCCTGCATGTCCTGAGATCGTTGCCTGCGGCTCCCACTTATGCATGGCCGTCCTCTTCCAAAGATGCACGGCACCTTGCCGATCGTGCGATATCACACTTATGTCAGTCGCGTGTGGTCGCCAATGTGCGCCCAGGAAGCCGCCACTCATACTGCCAACATCACCCAAACGATGCGCCGGGAGCCACATCGATTGCTCAGCAGCGGACGCGTCCGTCAGCTTAGGCCAGTCCGACGAAGCATCCGGCGTCCACACAATAACACTGTTGTCCACGGAACTTGTAAGCAGAGCTGCTCGTTGCGTTGCCTCTTGACCCTGCTTGTTCGGGACCCAGCGAACATCTGTCACCCATGCATCGTGTCCCAGAAGCAAGGCATCTAGCGAGATACCCCACCGCTCCCCTGGCAAAGTGAGCCATTCCGTTTTGGTTTTGATGCCTTGGTCATTCGGCATCAACTCACGTGCCATAGCCTCAAAGAAGTCTGGAGGTGGTGCTTGTGATTCCTGCATCGCTTGTGCCGCTTGTTCCTCTGCATACAACTTCCATAGCCGAACGTGCTGGTCCTGCGCGGCAGATGCCAGCCACACATGCGGCCACGCAACAGTGAAATCCAACGCACGCACCCAATCTTCATGACCATCCAGCCGCAGCTGGAGTGTGAAAGAGCCGCCATCCGAGCGCACGTACAAGGAGATGCGCCGGTCAGTTAAGGCAACGGCCATGAGCGTCGTCTGTGTGTGTGGCAGGCGAACGAGGGCAATATCCAAAGGATACGCACCACACAAATCGATCGTCTGTACAATCTGCGGCTGGACTGGTTCCGTTGCCGATGTCGATACCGATTGCGAAGAGCACGACCAGACATGCAGCAATGCGTCTGAGCCGCCTGTCACAAACTCTCGCGGCGCATACTCGCATGAGTGTACGTCACGCGGCACACCGATAGCTGTTACGGATGCATTGTGTGCACGAGGAATGAAGGCCTCACTCGTCCACTGCCAGTCATCAGCAGACCAGCGCCACATTTCCAAGGCACCATCATACGAGCCCATGAGAAGATGCGGCACATCATGATGCAAGTGCCATACTTTGAGAACATGGACCAGTTGCTGGAACTGCGTGGGCCATAAATGCAGCTTAGGAATCGGTGCGGACCGTGTTGTGTTCGATGCAGACGTCGACGAGGCCGGCGTTTCGTGCCCGCTAGGATCGAACCACATCGCCACGGACTTGTGGACACCAAATACAAGTGCATCGTGCACATCATGCAATTGAATCCATTCTGCAATATGTGACGTCCGGTTGACTGCACATGAAAGATACTCGAACGTGACAGGTCGTGACATGTCAAGCATCTGGTGTCCCCCCAGAGTCGCAATGGGAGAATCAGTGTTCCAAAAAAATCTGCTGTGATTCATAGCGCTCAAGTCCATCCTCCACAAATTCGACCGTGCTTGCTAAAATAAGCAGGCCGAAAATAAAAAATAATTCTGATGAACGGGAAGTCGTAACTTGACTATCGAACGACGGTCTCGACCATTCTCAATTGATGGACACAAATGACGTCGTGAACATAAACACATGCCTACTCAAGCGCGCACCGCGTGTCTTGCAAACATCTCTTGTTTTTAGCGATATACGATTTCTATGGTGATGATACAGGACTCCATGTCAAAGGTGAAGCACACTCCGACGTTGATGCATGGCGATCCCAGTACGCCCGCCGATCACGCACAGGAATGCCACGGCATTGCGATAAACTCAACAAACAAAGATACGGATTTACTGCCACTAGCGCGTTGACCGATGTTGCTGTGATTAGCACCTATTATGTGCATACGTACGCGTAACTTGTGTGTGATCAAGATTAACCGACTCTAATGCACCCGTCAGCGGTACAAGAAAATGCTGGAGAACATCGTCAGTAAGAGACGTAGCCGGTAAAGACAGCTCTTTCAGCGCTGTGCTCGATGTTGGCAGAATTAGTTCCCCGTTGCATGTGCCATAATCCAAGAATGCGAAAGATGACAAGTCTAAGCCGCCCAACGCTAAACGGCGCGTACTTCTCATGAGCATGTGCACTGCAGCATGCGACGTGCAGCGCTTATATCGGCGTAGCACATCCTCAGGAAGAGACCAATGGCTCGGTACATAGGCACTTCGCTTATCCCCATTCATATGCACACGCTCAAACACACGCTTTTGAGTCTTGCATGCATCTGCGATTATCTGTGCGATGACATGAAGTGTATCGCCGGACAAACCACGACGGCCTTGTAACGAGGAAGGCTCTCGACGCGAATATTCCACCATATCGTCCAAGAGAAGCGAGCAAAGCTGACCGGCGTCTCCAGTGTTTGGGTGCTCTTCACTTACAGGGTATGCGAGCCAAGCGTGGAGAAAAGCGACGAGCGATACTGCATGGACACAAAGGCCTGACAGTCCTAAATGAAGCACCTTGGACAAAGATTTTGCGCCACCAAGTTGAAGACTCATTTCCAGCACGTCGAGTGTGCCACTTTCCGCCACATGCGTATAGCTGACATCGAGTGACGTTAGCTGTCCACTGCATAAGCGAAGAAGTCCACTAACCCCCACGTCTCCAATGGGTGTATGTGATACATCAAGGTTTTGGAGGTTTTGAAATGGGATTCTAGGCTGACGAGCATTCGCACACTTGGCAATTGCTTCACTGACTGCATGTGAAGTGCTCTCCTCTGTAAGCTGCTCGCACCAAGCCAGCCGCAACGTGCTCAGCGATGAGCATGCTTCGCCCAGCACCACAAGTGAGTGAGCTGTAATTGATGTAAGTGTAATATCCAGGTACTGCAACGTTGGACCCGTCGCCTGAGCTAGGGTCGAGATCGTAGCATCATCCACAGCTAGGCAGCCAGGCAATGAAACACGGTGCAAGCGCCACGCTTGCTGGAAGTTTGCCGGTGCTTTGAGTAGACGCATGATCGACGAGCTTGGTAAGCGTGTAAGTCCATGCAGTTCCAGCGAGCGAATCTGCCATGTTAGCGCATATGCATCCGCGGCCAGCGCGAGACTTCCAGCGAGTGTAGCTAGCATCAGCGGCGCACATTTCACATCCTGTGAAAATAGAGGCAGAGAAGCAGGAAAAAATAAGCGCGTGCGAACGCGTGGTAGCTGCGACGCTGTTCCCACAGATGGGAGGAAATACTGCGAAAATACATCCTTCGTGAGTGCCCATGGCGAATGCAAGCAGATCTGATCAAAAAATTCGTCTGCCAATGAAGGCGGCATGTGCTTGAGTATGTCTTTATTGATTTCCCATATCCATTCATTCACTGCATTCGCCTGACAGTTTACAATGGGACGAGAAAAAACGGACTTCTCTGCATCGAATCCAAGAGTATCGCTTTTATATTCAGATTGCCGAGCGACAACTCGTCCATGAGCAGGTTGTTGCGGTACCGGCAATACATGTGAGGAGAAATGACTTGCAGCGATATGCATGCACATAAGTCTCAGTGAGACTGTTTTTGAGGTAGCTGCTACTAGCGACACGCCTCTACGCGAGACCTGCTCGCGAAATGTCGCTGGGAATGGAGACATGTCATTTTGCACTTGTGTTTCTAGAGTATCATCCGCAAGAATTTCTTCATGTCGTTTGAGGCGCGGTCCAGACAAACGCCTCGCTTGCGTATGACGTCGATACCGGACAGACGGCAAGCGACGCCGCTTACGAGAGGAGGCTGTACTGTGTGACGAGTCATTGGGCATAGAGGAGGATTCAAGAAGCGAGCAAAACTCGCACCCTCTCGGCGAATTTTAAGTTATTAAGCGACATAACAAGTTTGTGGAGAGAGTGCATGCGGGCCCTGATATTTTTTAAACTCTGGCATTTCTTTAATGATAGTAGCCACAGGTGGGCTTTAATTTGCGCACGGATTTTCGTCGGACCCTCCAGACTTGCGCGCATTTGAGCTAATTAGCATGCCTGGACGCAGCTTGGGTCTACCTATCGGATACAATCGGTCGTCATGCGGCTACTGCCGTGCAGAAAATCAGGAGAAACAAGAAAGAAGCTTCTCGTACGGTTTTCTTGTATGTTAACATGAAATGGTAAAAGGAACTTGCGGCTCACTCACGCGTGTAGGCGTACCGTCTTGAACCAGATCATTATCAGACGTTACTTGACCATGGATGGCGCCGCTCAGGAGATTATGTGTACAAGCCAGACAATTCAAGGACTTGCTGCCCACAGCATACGATCCGGCTCGATGCTCAGGCGTACCGGCCGTCGAAAGCGCAGCGCCGCGCACTGAATCAATTGTACTGGACATTGTGTGGTCGGCCAAAGCCTGCTCGTTGGAAGGGCAAGTGGGGTTCCACGGGTGCCTACGACGTTGAACACCATGTCCGCTTGGTCATGCACGATGACTCCTCCGACATCGTGGATTTGTCAGACTCGTCATGGCCGCCTTTGGAAGCACCATACGACAGCATTCCCAACGAACGGATCAAACTTTCGCTTCGGAGAGCAACATCTACAGATGAAAAGTATGCACTGTTTCGCCGCTACCAGAAGCATATACATCGAGAAGCCGAAGACGAAATCAGCTCTCGCCGAGGCTGGGAACAGTTTCTTGTTCGCGCACCATTTCCTGATGAGGGTGATGGACAGGACAAAGCGCATGCATTCTTTGGCGTATACCATCACGAGTACCGATGTATGTATCACTCCAACGAAGCACTCTGTGTGTACTTACTCATCAGACAAGGGCCAATTGTTGGCCGTAGGTGTGCTTGATATTCTGCCCCACTGTGTGAGCAGTGTGTACTTCTTCTACGAGCCTGCCTACGCTGATTGGGAACTAGGCAAAATCAGTGCAATGGTGGAAATCTGTTTAACGAAAGCACTGAGTCGTCGAATCTCTTCGCTGCACTGGTACTATATGGGTACGTGTCATATGCGTGGCCGAGCTGATACAAGGCTACTACATTCACGCGTGCCAAAAAATGAGATACAAAGCCACATTCAAGCCCAGTTATGTCCTTGATTCGTTCAATGACACCTGGTACTCGTACAAACGCACCGAAAGACTCCTTGATGCGGGTCAACGCGCCCATTTCGAGGTGCCGAATGATCCCAATTTCCTCACCACATTCCCTACAAACGTCTCATTTACTGAATTAGGCACATCATACCGACTCCCTGAACCATTACCGCCGGGGTATCTTAACTTCGCAGCCGTACAAAGGAAAGCTAGTCAGTGGCTTGTGCTGGACACATCAACTTTTCCGCCGTTGCTGACAACATTCGAGGTGAGTCAGTGAACCGCCGACTTTTTTTTCCTTCCTGACACGCCAGGTCATATGCACTCGCTCTTCACATGAGATGTCTCACGCCATTAGTAGCTTTTTCTCAGCACTCGGGGTGTCAATAGGCTCGCTCATCGTTGCGCTCGCGTGCGACTAACCGTTGTGCATACGTCTTTGTGCGCCAACGTTTTCTGCAGCACGTGGGTTAAAAATAGGATTGTATTCTGAGCCAATACATTTAAGCCTTAGCCCCAGTCCATGGAAAAATCGCTGATTGGATATTTACTACAGCCCTAACCTTTAGGTGCTCAGCCACTGCATCACGTATTACTTACTGTCTTCGTGATTTTTGCGACGAGGCTTCCTTCTTACTTTATCCTTAGAGCTTTGCCGATTTCAAGTCTCACTGTGGAGCGTCGTTTGTCGCCTGAGAACGAAGCAGAGTATTGTCCCGGCCACTGTGTATGCCTCATTTCTTTCAAACACATCTGGTACAGTACGTTTCGTTTCTCAGGCGACATCGCGCGCTTCCAGTGTTAGTTTTCAATTGGTTCACATCGTATCCCTTAAGGTTTAATAAGGTCGCTTTCCCTGCTATGGCTGGCGGCTCTGAGTTTCGTGCATTTCATACTAGAAATGCGCGCTACACCTGCAGTACGAACTCGCGTGGAGGCGAGAGCAGCGCGAGTCATGGCAGGGAGAGAATGCCTCAATTTGGGAAAAAAAAGTAGGTATTGTTGGCGTGTCTTTGTTCATCTCAGGCAACTGACCAGTCCTAGTAAGCATTCAAAATCTGCAGCAAGCGATTTCCCTGTCCTTTCCTACCCGATTCAAACGTCTGACGAAATCAAAGCTCGATTGGCTCATCTGGTAGCTTTGGCCAAGACCCAATGGCTCGACAATCCAAAGAACGTCGTCTTTGCCTATGTTCAGTCTCGCACCGGCTCGTATCCTGAGTTTCGTTTTGCCGAGGGTCGTTACCATGGCAAGTCGCACAAAGTCATTCGTTCCACCCTTGTCATCGACGAAGAGTACAACATCGTTGCGACGGGCGATGGGAAAAGTCAAAAAGAGGCAGAAAAAGCAGCCGCTCTACACGGTGTGCTCCTGCTCCTGGAGCGCGATTTCATCGCACACCCTCCACCAGGCATCTTCGGCTCCGGTGGCAAAGGCAACTCTAAGGTGCTCACTGCTGCCCTTTTCGATGGCACATCTGTTTCGTTAGAACAAGCTCGTGAATTCATCGACTTTTTCTGTCGTGAGGGGCATTTTGGTTCGCCAGATGTGGTATTTCATGAGGCACATGAAGTTCGTGGACGGCGCGTGTTGATTCATGGATGGAAGGCCACGATGTGCATTGGAGGCACCCCAGTCGGCGAATCACTTGAATCTAACAAGAAAACTGCACAAAATGCGGCTTACTTGAACACAGCGACAACACTTGCTGATGAATATCGAGACATGTGGGTCAAGTACTTGCAAATGCCTCGGAGTAAGCTTGCCGGCAAAGCGCCACCGGTCTATTTTCGTGTGTCAAATGAATTGGAGGAAAAGATGCGTCATCTCTATGACACGATTCGAGATAGTGAGCTGTATGCAAATCGTCCGCGAACCACGGCGGTGCTCTCATCACCTCCAGATGCAACACCTGCAACGAAAAAGGCCGATGCGACGCGACATGCACTGTCTGATGAACAGCATGAACAAAAGTCCCAACAAATGCTAGAAAACTTGAATGCTTATCAGACGGACGAACGTGTCAAGTCGCTTCGGATTGCGCGTGAGCAGCTTCCAGTAATGCAGCACGCTGGCGACATTCTTGTAAAAACGGAGTTGAACCCTATCACTGTCTGCATGGCGTCTACAGGCTCTGGCAAAACGACGCAGGTCCCTCAAATTCTGCTGGATGATTTTACGCTCCGCAAGCAAGGGTCACGCTGTAATATTATCTGTACTCAACCCCGTCGCATTGCAGCCATTAGTGTGGCACAGCGTGTTGCGAAGGAGCGGGGCGAGAGTGTCGGTGATTCGGTCGGATACCAAGTGCGGTTTGACAGCAAGATGCCCAAACCGGATGGGTCTATTCTTTTCTGCACGACGGGTGTATTTTTACGGCGTTTGCAGTCGGCACTAGAGGATGCATCAGGCACCTCATTTCTCGACAATGTGACGCATATACTTATGGATGAGGTGCATGAACGTGATGTTGAGACCGACTTGCTGTTGGCTGTGATCAAGCGTGTTCTCCAAGACCGTAGGGAACGTGGATGCCCTGAGATCAAACTGCTTTTAATGAGTGCGACCGTGGATCCGAAACTGTTTCAACAGTACTTTGAAGGATTTTCGGCACGGCCCGTACCAGTGGTGGAGATCCCTGGTCGGAGTTTCCCTGTACAAAAGTACTACTTTGACGAAATCTATCAACAACTTCAAGAGCTGGCTCTTCCGTTGAATCAAGGGGGGTGGGTCTGGCACGAGCAGAGCGTTCGTGATTATGTACATCGTGAGATCATCGAGCACGGTGGCCGAATCAGCGACTCTGTTGGCAGCTCAGACGACAAACTGATCATTGACAATCTGGAGTTGCCGTATCCACTAGTTGCTCTGCTGATCGCCTACGTGCTCACACGGTCCCGTGACGGACACGTGCTTGTGTTTTTGCCCGGGTGGGACGAGATCAAGATCGTGCACCAATTGCTCTTGAATTCGAAAGAATACCCTCTGATGGGTGTGTGCTTCGATGACTCTTCTCAGTATGAGATCCACATCCTCCACTCGTCGGTCCCTGTGACTGACCAGCAGGCTGTGTTTGAGCCTGTGCGACATCCTCATATTCGCCGCGTGATTCTATCGACCAACATAGCAGAGACGTCCGTGACGATCCCAGACGTGGTGTATGTGATTGACACTGGCCGTGTGAAGGAGAAGCGGTACGATCCTGAACGACACTTGTCGAGTCTTGTGTCTGCCTGGGTCGGCACGTCCAACCTAAACCAGCGCGCAGGCCGCGCAGGCCGTCATCGGTCTGGTGAGTATTACGGCTTGTTGTCAATGGCGCGCTACAATCGCCTGGGTGTAAGCCAGACGGTCGAAATGAAGCGCCTCGACCTCAGTAATGTCGTCATGCATATCAAGGCACTCAACATTCCCGGTATGGAGGTAGAAGACGTGCTTGCATCCACGATCGAACCACCCGCGTCCGAACGTGTGCAGGCAGCCATGGTTGATCTTGGTCGGATTGGCGCTCTGGATTATCACTCAAATCTCACGTCGCTCGGCAAAATGCTTTTGCATTTGCCAGTCGATGTTAATATCGGAAAAATGTGTCTGTATGGTGCGTTCTTCCGCTGCTTGGATCCTGTCTTGTCACTTGCGGCGATTTTGACGAACCGGGATCCGTTCATGGCGCCTATTCATCTAAAACGGGAGGCCAACGAAATTAAGAACAGTTGGTGCCCCACAACGTTCCGTTCAGATCCGTTGTGCGTCCTCAACGCGTACTATGAGTGGAACAGACTATTATCGTTACATCCGAGCCAAGCGAATCGATTCTTGTATCAAAACATGCTGAGTCGCTCGACCATGTTCCAGATTCAGCAAGTGAAAGAGAACCTGTTCCAGAGTCTTAGAAAGGCCAACGTGATTCAACTCATTCGTAGCAGCGCTGGCGTCCCTCCTCGCTACCGCCGGCGCATTCGCGAAACTGACCCTGAATTCAACGCTAATGCCCACAGTACGGCACTGCTTGCTTCGCTTATTGCGGTGTCGTCACCTAACTTTGCTGTACGCACGGGTGAGCGAACGTTCCGTACCTCACAGGATAAGTCGTGTTTTATCCACCCGTCCAGTGTGTGCAGTGCCAAATTCCAAAAGGACAAGGCAAAGATGTCTGCATCACCATCAATGCCCAATAAGGACATCTATGCCTTTGCTGAGAAAGTGCGTAACACTTCGCAGATGACTGGTTCTGCTGGACACGCCATGACATTCATGCGCACGTGTACACGCATTGATCCGTTGTCGTACATGCTCTTCGGTGCAACGGAGGCGCGGGCTTCCCCACAAGGTTTGGACTGTGACTCGTGGCTCCCTGTCACCGGTGACTATGATGCGTTGGATGGCGTCGAGCGCATCAAGTCTGTTATGGATGCCTGTATACTCCGTGTGTTGGAGGGCATTCAGATCCCCCTCACAAATCTGACGGCAAAAAAGTCCTCTATCGAGCCTGTTGCCTCCGATGTCCTCAACGACACATTTTCTGACGATGAGGAGGATGCTGACCCGACCATCCCGCCTGTCGGCCCTTTAACGATGCATGAAGTGCAAGAGCTTGAATCGCTCACTTCTCGAATTGTTGATTTGCTCGACCATTATGCATCGGAAAATCCCCTCAGTTAATGGATGCATAGCTTTTTTTTATCTGGTTGGCCTTTAACGCCATTCGTGGCCGTGTGTCTGATATATGATTGTGCCTGTGTGCGATGTAGAATGAAGGAACTGTGCATCTGACCGAGTGATGCACTGATACTATCGCGGCCTCCGAGTCAGACCTACACTGCACTGCGAGTCAGAATACACCTGACGTTACTTTCACACAACATGCAAAGGTGATGTGGATAAATCACGTGATAGACACGCTCATCTCCCAAACACGCCGCGCCACGCGTGCAGCCGTCGTCTACGCTCACAGCGTCGTCGCGTCGGAGCGGTTCTGGCATTCTACGACGCACCGCAGAGCACCATGTCTGGTGCTCGTCGGAGTCCAGACAGGCCATTGAACACAAACAGGGGTGTACCTGAAAGGTTTTTTTCTGACATCTTAGCTGATGAGGCTCAGGCCACTCTACCGAATAAACGGCAGCGTCGACCGCGAAATACTATGGGCGAAGAGGTCGCAGGCGACCTTATTTTTATTCGGATGAAGCCTCCTGCAGACGAGGCTGTCGCAGGACCTAGCCAGCCAGCTGCGGATCGGTCACGCCGTCGGAATGAAGTTGCACGCTCACGTCCTCCCGTCTCACGTGTGCGGCGTGATAGTATGAGTGTGAAAGGACTGCGCCGGGTCTCCAGTCTTCGTGATGGTGCACCAGCATACCCCCATGATGATATCCCTGATGATGTGTTGTACAAGCACTGCTCTGATCAGGTGCCACCTGTTGTCCGCATGAAGCACTTGCTGAATTGGACGTTGCACCGCTCTATTCCGCAAGCCCTGGCGGAAGCCCCTCCCCCCCGCATCGGCAGGCGACGAAGACATGGGAAAACTCATCCTGGAGATGATGCAGATTTGTCGTTACTCGCACCCATACCGCCAGAAGCGTCCCGAGAACTTACGGAGCAAGACCGTCAACATGTTGCTGAAGTTTCGCCTATTCTCCTCAAACTAATGCAAGACACACTTCGCGACCTGAATGATGGTTTGATCGGTATCAGTTGGCTGCGACATGCAAAAAAGGATCAATCTCGTCCTCTACAGCCGCATCCTCGTAATGAATCAAATCGACACGCTGAGCAGCAGCTGTCTGGCATGCTAGAGCAACTACGTAATGAGCTCACATCCTGGAAAGAGCACGAATTTGAAATCCAGAGAATTGATGAAGAATCCGAAGCAGTAGAAGCTATGGCAACTCAACTTCGCGAGCAGATTACAACACGTCGAAGAGGTCGCGCGCAGTCTGACGAAAGTGCCTTCAATTCTGCAGACGGTGACGAAGAGCAAGCTCTTGCTGATGAAGTAGAACGTGCGCGAATGGGTGCTCATGGCACTGATGCAAGCGCTCTGAGCTGGGCGTGGGAAGATGCTGATGAAGATGCCCAGCGCCAATTGGATCTCGCACAATCTGTGCTTGTGTCGACCGAGAGTCTGAATCATGCTGTGGCATCGCAAACAAGCTCGGACATTGCCAGGGATACCAGTCTAGATGGCACTGAAGTCGATGCACGCCTACATACTTTGGAATACGACGTGGACAAAATCCATCGCCGCTTACACGCTGTGGCACAACTCGATGAGCTGTCCGATGAATATATACGGCGCGTCTCTAGTCGCGCCGCACAAGCACTTCATGAGCGGACTTCAGCCGGTCTTGCTTCTTTTTCAGACTCGCTCTCAGATGCTACATCTGGTGCTGACTTGGCATCCTCTGCCACGGCTCAGCGACGGCTTGATACCTTGTTGGCCAATGTTCGTGATACCAACGATCCTTCGACGCATCAATCCATCGAGTCACCCGCTGTCTTACCTACAGACTCCCATCAGTTACTTCGTGCATTAGCGTGGGATTCTGGAAAATAACACTGTATATGTAGTCTCATCACAATTTTTCATTTCTCACACTCTCTTGTCCTAACCCCGGTCGCTCTGGTTCGTGCCTATCGAAATATATGTGAATGTGAGCATGTGCCAACAAGACCTTCCGCACAATTTTTTTTCGGCCGAATTGAAAGAATTTGCTCCAAGTTACTAGCTAGTCAGGCTTTCAACTGCAATGAACTCGAAGCGCGTACTAACTGTTGCTTGAACACGGGGCGTGTGGAGTTCAGTGATACCACCTTCCGATACGCCAGGCGACTTATGACAGCTGCTTCAGGGCGCGAAGCCTATCGTGGGATCGGACAGCTTGAAGATCCGCCGACCGATGCGTCATTCTTCACGCGACGGCATCTAAATTATCCTCCGTTCACGTCTGCGCGCCCGCCAAAAGAACTTCGAGGCGGACATAACACCGGTGTACGTGCCTTAGCCTGGAACGCTACTGGTGATGTTCTGATGAGCTGTGGCAGTGATCATGTTGTGCGCGCATGGAACCCTGAAAGAAGCTCAGATGTGCGTGCAACAACTGAATTTACAGGGCACTCAGGCCAAATATCAGCGATCGCATGCCATCCCACCGACCCACACCTCTTTGCGACTGGTGGAATTGATCGAACTGTACGAGTATGGGACTTACGCGCGCCTTCCTCTACAAAAGTAATATCTACACCTGGCTCTAATATCAATTTAGCATATCATCCTCAAGGCCGCTTCTTAGCTGTTGGCGACAAAAGCGAGACCGTGAGTCTGATTGATGCTGATCAAGGTTGCTTCTTGCATAAAATCAAAGACGGCTCTATTGATCGCGAAGAAATCAATGAGCTTGCTTGGTCGCCTGATGGTTCCATGTTGCTCTTACCCATGGGCAGCGGTACCATTAGCTTCCTTCGCGCTCCAGATACCCCTGAGTTAGAAGCAGATGCCTCAACAGCTGCGAACGGATTGAAGCAATGTTGGGAGCAAGTCATGATCCACCATGCACATCCAGCAGCAATATTTTGCGTTAAATGGGACCCTACGGAACGGGTTGTGGCCACTGCTGCAGCCGATAGCACGTTGGCCCTTTGGGATTCGGCCCTATGGGATTGCTCCCGCGTGTTCTCCGACTTCAAATTTCCACTTCGTACAATCGACTTTTCGTTCGATGGAGAATGGCTTGCTGTGGGTGGCGAAGATCCCGATGTCGCTTTGGTACGTTGTTGCTAACACACTTAGGACATTCTAACGCGACATTTACAGATCTCTTTGGCTGGCGAAAGGATTGTACACCGCATTCCCGTCTCTACAACGATCAACTCACTTGCCTGGCATCCTTCCAAGCCAATGCTTGCATACAGCGGCACTGATACTTCCACATCCCTGGGCCCTGGCATCGCGGCCACTACAGGTCGTGCTGCCACAACGCCTGTTATTTGGGTCTATAGCATACCTTAGAAGGGCGAAAACACTTCACGTGGATTCAATCACGTGAGAAGCGCGCGTTGGAGCTAGCCTTGTGCTTTGGGGTGTGTATGTCATTCATCGTCGGTGTTGGTTGCCGACGACTCGCAGGCTGGAAAGCAGCAGCATGTCAGCTTCTCGCACAGAGCTGATTGCGTGGCTGAATGAACTGCTCACATTGAATTACACTAAGGTAGAGCAGTGTGGAAATGGGGCAGCATATGCACAAATTATTGACTCTATTTACGGTAAGTCGAGTGAAATCAGCGCCCATACATACTAACGATTAGGCAATGTCCCCATGTCTCGTATAAATTTCGGAGCCAAGCACGAATATGAGTCTCTTACAAACTACAAAGTACTACAAAATGTGTTCAACAAAAATCGAATTGATAAGCCAATCCCTGTCGAGCGACTTGTTCGTTGTAAGATGCAAGACAACCTTGAGTTTTTGCAGTGGATCAAAAAGTTCTGGGACTTGAACTATACTGGGGAAGGCATGTACGATGCAGAAGGCCGGCGTGCTGGTCAGCCAGGCACTCCTGCTGCCAGCTCACCAGGTCGTAGACCGGCGTCTGGCGCTGGTGGTACACGTGCCAGGCCTAGCGTCGCAGCGCCACGCCAATCCGCAGCGTCACGCCCTTCTGTTGCACCACGCCCTTCTGTCGCGCCTCAGCAAGTCAGAGCAACTGGTGCTGCTGCTACTGGTTCAAGTGCTGGCCCTAGGCGTATGTCGATGGCTCCACGTGCTGGAACGCGTGGCCCATCTGCAGCCATGATTTCAAATGAGACGATTCAGCAACTCACTGCCGAAATTGATGAGATGAAGCTTAGCGTTGACAGTCTAGAGCGTGAACGCGATTTTTACTTCGGCAAACTGCGTGATGTGGAAGTCGTTCTCCAAGAGCGCCTTGGAGAACTTGTGCGCCCCACGGAGGATGGTGAAGAGTTGGTTAACCCGGCTGGTGCTTCAGAGACGGACACACTCAAACAAATTCAAGCTATATTGTACCAGACAGAAGAAGGCTTCGAACTTCCAGATGCAGCCGAGGTACGTATTTGCTTGGCACAATCGCTTACCCTGCGTCAGATGGAACCTGAACCAGCAGATGACATGGAAACTTTCTGATTCAACGCCTAGAGATTCAAAGCGTACGATCCTTCATTTCTACAGATCTGTATTCTCTTTTGGCAGCACCATGTTACCTGCTAGCCTAGGACTTCTCACCAACGTGCATTTCTGTGTTCATACTTTTTCCGCACGACACTTGGTTTGGCCTGTGTGTAAGAAAGCACTACCAGGTCGTGACGCCTTTACACATACTCGGCCGAAGCTAAATACGTCCATAAACCTGCTCGCCATTAGACCTTACCGCCCCTAACCACCACCAGGATTATGATGGTGTCAGCGATTCGCAGAGGTATCAGCATGAAGATGCCTTTACCGTTTGGTTTGACCTCGCGACGCGCTATCCAAAGTGCTACGCGGAACTATGTGACTCCATCATCGGCGTCTCGAGCTGTGCCGTCTGTGGCGTTGAATGAAACAGGAGATGATGGTCCACTTTCGAATGACCAGCTTGTGGAACGAATTCTTGGTAAAGGAGCTTCTCACAGAGGAGCAACGCGCCCTATTTACATGGATGCTCAATCCACTACACCAGTGGATCCTCGAGTTCTGGATTCTATGCTGCCCTATTACGTTGAACAGTACGGGAACCCGCACTCTCGTACACATGCTTATGGCTGGGAGACGGAAGCAGCCACTGATAAGGCACGCAAGCATGTCGCTGAGCTTGTAAATGCCGATCCTAAAGAAATCATTTTCACATCCGGTGCAACGGAGAGCAACAATATGATTTTAAAAGGTGTGGCAAATTTCTACCGTGCGAAAAAAAATCATATCATTACCACGCAAACTGAGCACAAGTGTGTTCTTGACTCTTGTCGAAATCTGCAGGAGCAAGGATTTGAAGTTACTTATTTGCCCGTGCAGTCGAACGGCAAAATCGATTTGGACATGCTTCGTAAAGAGCTTCGTCCAACGACCAGTCTTGTATCTATCATGTCCGTGAACAATGAAATCGGTGTTATTCAGCCTATCAAAGAAATTGGCGAGATTCTTAAGACGGAGGGACTTGAGCTTAGCAAACAGCTCGGAAAGGGAATGCCTAAGCCATTCTTTCACACAGACGCCGCACAGGCAGTGGGCAAAATTCCCATCGACGTAAACGAAGCTGGCATTGATCTAATGAGCTTGTCAGGTCACAAGCTGTATGGACCAAAGGGAATTGGTGCCGCGTTTGTACGTCGCCGTCCTCGCGTGCGTCTTGATGCATTGATCAGTGGTGGTGGTCAAGAACGTGGCCTCAGAAGTGGCACATTGGCAACGCCCCTTGTGGTCGGTTTTGGTGAAGCTGCTCGTCTGGCGAAAAAGGAAATGGCGGTACGTATTTATATCCGTAAAGGGAAGAGTTTGTGGGAGCACTTGGCCAGATGGCATCAATGATGATACCATCACTTGGTCCTCAAAGACATGCTACCTACTAGTTTGACATGTTAGGCGAAGGGCTTGGGTCATATTTTTGATCGCATGCTCTATCTAACAGACTAGTAAGGATAAATTCTTGATTGTCCATGAAAGTGGACCAGCTACTGCAGGGAACTTGAGATGCCATGTGCAGCTCTCCTCTCTTTTCCTCGGCTTGCTCGAGTGAAAATTTGTGACTTGACTGACAATAACAGTTCGACCACGCTCACGTGTCTGCATTATCAAAGCGTCTTCGCGACAATATTATGTCTCGTGTTGAAATGGTGCTTTTGAATGGTGATCCAGACGGCTATCCGGGTTGCACGAATCTCACGTTTCAGTACATTGAAGGCGAGTCACTGTTGATGGCATTGAAAGACATTTGTCTTTCGTCAGGTTCAGCTTGCACATCCGCCTCGCTTGAGCCGTCGTACGTCTTGCGCGCACTCGGTTTGGACGATGCGAATGCACACTCGAGTCTTCGCTTCGGCATTGGGCGCTTCACAACTGAAGAGGAAGTCGATTTTGTTTGCGACAAGATTGTCGCCGTGGTTCAGCGCCTGCGTGATTTGAGCCCTCTCTGGGAAATGGTTCAAGAGGGTATTGACTTGAATTCGATCCAATGGTCAGGATAGCGCGGTGCCATCCATTTATAGCTGGTGACTGCTTTAGACAAATAAGCTTACGTGGTCTTGAATTCGTTGAGCCCGCGCGTAGATTGTGTCGTAGGGAGTGCATCTTGATCTGCCCACGGACCATGTGGAGATAGGCGATTGCCGGGAACCACAATGCTACGGAATTTTGTCGGCTTCCCCACTAAACAATATGGCAACAGCGAAAATTGTATCGTTGACAATTCGCACACTTGCGAAACCAATTGCGACGCAAATCAAGCATCAGGCTGCGCATCATGAAACTTTTCGGAGGGTATGTATTCCTTGTGACTAATGAAAAGATTTGTATTGCTCTCGCCCAGCATATGCACCGGACTGAAGCTCGACTCCGACAAAACTTGTTGCCAGGTTCAGAGAATTACAAAATCCGCCCCCTAAATGATGCCAAGGCTATTTCTAACGGTGCTAATGCTATCTCGGAAGGATTTTTGTTTGCTGTAGCTGCCACCATCATTTTAGGTGAGACGTACCGCAGTAGCCGAAGTCGAGCAAACCATCGTGACCATGTGCAGGAAGAGTTGTCTCAGCTCCGCGCGGAAGTTGACCTATTAAACAAACAGCTTCACGGAGATGGTATGCCTGACAGCACGTCACTCATGGCAAGTCAGTCTCCATCTTTACCGCCCTCTTTTCTCTCTGCATCGCAGACATCACAGTTGCTTCAGGCTGTGCAACTGTTATGGACCATCGCGAAGAAAAAAGGCTGGTTTGACGAGCAAGAAAACCTACCGGCTGAGTTCAAGTGGCTCTTAGAAGGAGATAATAAGCAAGAACCGGAGGACCGAGCTAACTCGGATGAACTTACATCGACCCTGACCAATTCAAAATTTGCCAAGGCAAGAGTTGATGCTATCTCCAAAGAAATAGGAGAAAATTTTTCTCAATGTGTATCACGTTCTGAGAGCTCGCATATGTCATAATTGTGTTTGCGACCAATGTCGCGCATGATCAACTTCATATTTTCCGTGGTAATTCGTGTATAGTTTTCCGCTACGAGTTCTCACTTCGCACCATTTTCAAGAGCATATTTTTAATCCATTTCAGAATTCGCAGTGCGCAAAAGCGGTCTTGTTTGATAGTCGTATAAACAGAGCATGAGGCTCGACTGTAAAGCGATAATGACAGAGCGGAAGCATTCCGAAACATGACAATACATGAGACTAAGTTGAAGAAAAAAAAAGGAAGACAAAAATGTGGGAGATCAGGAATGACAGTAGATGATGATGGAATAGACTAAATTGTATACCTTTGAATCAATAATCTTTACCACCAACCATGACCGCGACCACGCCAAGAGCCACGACCTCGGAAACTGCCACGGAAACCACCGCGAGGACCACCGCGGAAGCCACCACGCCCACGTCCACGCCCACGTCCACGTGTAGTGATTCCTGGCACATTAGTTCTTTTCGGCGTGACTTTTAGTAGACGGCCGCGAAAAAGTGATTCATTTAGCACGGCTGCATTCTCAACAAAGCTAGAATCTGCGAACTCAACATACGCAAATCCTTTCGGATGGCCAGTGAATTTGTCGCACAAAATAGTAACGCGATTTATGGTGCCACAGCTCTGGAAATGTTGTTGAATTTCTTCAGGTGTGGCGCCATAATCCACGTTTCCAACGTAGATACTGCGTCCGTCTACTTCCATCTTCTCTTCTTCACTAGGATGAGATGCAGCTGATGCAGTTCCGGATATGTCCCGTTCCGCGACTTCGTTCATTTCGCGCAGCTTAGCGGCTTCAGCCTCCATTTCAGCCACTCGCCGTTTCATAGCCTCAATGTCAGCATCCTCAGCATCGGCCTCGCGGCCTTCGTTTGCAACATCATTTTCTAAATATTCATGCGCAAAATCTGCCTCTCTATGAGGTTCTTCTGCTCCCACCTCGGCACCGCTCTTGCCTGCTAACATCGTTGCAGCAAAATCGGATGAGAATGATGAAGGGCGTCCGAACGTTGATCGAAGTGATGATGCTAATCGACTACCTGACAATCTACGTCACGTGACAATAATTCTCTGTACCACAGCTGAGATACTACTCTACTAGTGTCGTTTAATAGCGTCTCTTAATTGTAGCAGGGTAGGAGCCAGTGAGCTGACGCGTGGATGCAGAAGAATCCACGCTTGCATACATCTGTATCTGCACACTAGTATGCTCAACATGGTTAAAAGCGGTTCGGATAGCTCGCCAAACAGTCGCATGTTAACAGTGTCACTACGACTACAGCACGAGGACACGTCTGCAGAATACGTATATATAGATATCAGGGGCGTCCCGTCATACCGAACTTTGTATCGTGCATTTAGAGCTTGAAGTAAAGCACATACTGTCCGGACATAAACTAGAAAGGTAATGAAACAAGCACTCTCACGTGGACATAGGCTGGGCGGTATCGGTTTTTTCTAGCTCAGCGCTGCAAATAGTTAGACCAAAGACCTAAACACTGAACTAAACCCAACATTGATACAGATAAGTAGCAGTATCAATGCTCGGATTCAATTGGCGATTAAGTGCAACGTACCGTAAGGCTACACTGAAATCATCTTCGATATCATCATCGTCCCAGTTATCTTCCCATAGGTGGTTGCCGCCTGAACGAGCAGACCCACTCATATCTAAAGCAACTGTAGCATGTCCCGCTGTGTCTGTTTCATTAGATTTTGTCCTAGCCATAGTGTCCTCTTCGGGCCAGTCTGAAGTAAGCGTGTGAGAAAGAGGTTGAGAATCTCGCAATGTATAATACATACCGTCGGTCTCGAATTCTTCAAACTCATCGTCCTCATCTAGAGCACCAAGAGTTGGCACGGCATTGCTCTTTTCTTGTGTCTTGTTGGTTTCCGTCGTTGTCTCGGGCTTCGTGGGTTTCGCAGTGCTCATGTCGAAGCGAGCAAGTTGCGGAGGTGACGCGTTGTTTGACGACATACATCAATCACAATGCCTGAAATTAATTCCAGATTTCCCACACAACGAGCCTTGGACAGGTTCCTTTGGCCGAACGGTGCGTCGTGCACTGGCCGCTAAAGCACACCAAGGGGCAAGTCTGACCATAGAATGCTGGTGACGTGCATGAGACTGACACGCTCCATCTTCTTGGTGTACGCAGGACTCTTTTTCCTCACGAGTCTATCTGCTTGTATCGCTGCTGCGACAGAATGGACGCAAGACTCGTTCTCCAAGATCATGGAGCTCGGAGGTGCGGTGGGTCTCCTAAACCTTGAGATCAAGGCAACACCTGCCGAGATTGGTACAAATGGTGTTGCAACATACCTTCTATACCTCACTAAGTACGAGCATGAACATTTATCGATGCTTACAGCATCGCTGGTGCAAGAGGATGACGACAGTCAAGAACTGGACCTCGAAATCACTCCTTTGGGTGCATTGGAATTTGACCATGATACGATCCAGTATGCCATCGATGTACCCATGGAGAAGGTAAAAGCAGTGAATTTACTAGTAAACGCTGTGTTTTTGCACATTACATCGCCGTTGCCGAAAGAGTTGGAACAGGGCGAGCACCAAATGCTGCTATGGAACGGTGATGCCGAGCCACGCACGCCATACGCTACGTCGTCTGCGTCTGTCTCAATACGCACACCTGACCCTATTATCACTATTGATTCTTCTGTGGGATCTAAGCGTAATGACAACACTGTCGAGTTTGGTCCGTTCAACGATGTCCGTGCTTACACGCTGGAGTCTCAACCTGTTGCTCAAGGACGCGTTCACTTTACTTACAGCAGACCTGTCATTGCATTCGTGGACTACAAACGACATGTTGAAGTTAGCCACTGGGGTGATAATATGGCAACACAAGATTCCATTTTGTTGCGCAACGTCGGGCCCAAACTCAAGGGCCATTTCAGCCGCTCCCTGCACATGATCAACATGCACATGAATCCATTGGCTGAAAGAGTTTCGCAGGTTCAATCTCTTCCGCTTTATCTCCCCTCTGGCGCAAAAGATGTGTACTTCGTTGATGCAACAGGCAATGTGTCGACTTCATCCTTGTCACCGACACCCAAAATGCTAGGTATGCCACGCCGTTTAGATATCCGACCACGCTTTCCTGTGCTTGGTGGGTGGAACTATTCATTTACTGTTGGCTGGAATGAGCGGATGAGCCAGCACGGTATTGCTCGTTGGAATCCAGCAAAACCTTGGCGTACGCGCATTGCCGTTCCGTTTCTGATTTCCCCCAAGACAGCCGCCATTGATGTGGCTAATCTCACGATTGCTCTTCCTGAGGGTGCAACCGATATTCAAGTAATGCTGCCCTTCCAGGTAGACTCGATGGAGACCAGCACGTATCCAACGTACCTGGACACAGTGGGACGCCCTATCGTATCTATTTCGCGCGCGAAATGCTCTTTCATGAACAGCAAAGTCGTATTTGTGGAATACACTTTGCCTTTATCAAGCTATGCCCGCAAACCGTTGTGTGTGGCTCTAGCTGTCCTGCTAGTGTTCTTCGCATCGGCCTTTGTGAGTCGTCAAGTGACTCCAACACAGCACATGAAATAAAGTTGGGTTGGTATATGATCGATGTATGAGGCATTACATACAGGGACTCTATTCCTCGCCTACGCATTGCATGGCGTAGTGGCCTAAGAGGGGCAAGAATGGGTCGCGCTCCAGTAGAGTCGCAGAGTGATGAGCCAAGTAGCTGCGATTGTCAGTGAAAATAGGAAGTATAGACGTACCCGCAATACCATGATGCAAATAGCAACAAACGTGTCAACAGCCAAACGAGCCAGCGCAGTCCAAACACATAGTTGAGAATCCAGGCACCGACAACTACGATAGCACCGCCAAAACCCGCTTGATACGCATGGAAACGGACAAGATCCTGACACGTCAACAGATGAGAAATAACATACATTCTGTGTCTCGTACAGAAGAAGAAGTACACTGGAAAATGGCGGAATCGCGTATGCAATCGCACATAACTTGCTCAACTCCCAGCCCAGGCCTGTCGCATATCCTGTTATTGTTGCATTGAGCGGTGCAGGTGTGACAGAAGGCGCACCACCTACTCCAAGATAGGGATTATCGCTGTCTACATTCGCATATACATGACCATGTGGACCTGAGTTAGGCGAGCGAATCGGTACCGGCGGTGCACGCGCGGCATCATCCCAAGAGCGGAGTTGCCCAGGCATATGCGGGTCATTCGAGTACGAGTACGACGGCAGCGACTCCTGTGTTTGGAATGAGCCAGCGCCATGTTGATATGATTCTACCAGAAAAGGAGCGTCAGCATCATACAGCTTATTGGCAGTTGCCTTCTCCGACATGATTCGTCGTCCCAAGCGAACTTGGCTATGCCCAGCGACATTGTCCCCATTGTGGAGAGGTAAAACTCCTTGTGAAAACGTGCAAAAACCACTTCCATACCGAAGAAATGAAATGAACACAACGCGCGGAAGCACGCATGCGTAGTCTGGCTCATACAAGAAATGTCTTCACAAGCGACGGCATCTCTTTTCCTGCCATATGTGAAAATCGTTGCAAGGATGATACAATCTGATGAAGAAAAATCGCGAGAAATCATGAGAATATGGACCATATGATACAAATCTACAGAGTGAGAAATACGTACTTTCCAAAAGGCAGTGAGGAAAGTTAATGAGCCACTTTTTTCGTACGACCCATCCTGCGTGCATGTCTTAAAGCCTTCTTTGCACTCATCTACAATACATATACAAAACAAGTTGGAAGGTGTGTGTAAGAACAAAAGACGCGTTGCGTACATACCTTTGCAGCCATGAATTCCAAGCGCTCCTTCTCAGCAGCTTTTACTTCCCGTTCCCTGCGAACTTGGCGCTTACGCTCAACTTCATCCTCTTTGGCTTGTTTCATCCCACGTTCGCGAGTCTTAATACTTAACATTTTTTGACGCTGCTGCATCCGCTCATTCCACTGCTTGCTAGTTTTTTTTGCGGGAGGAAGAGCTACGGTACTTCTTTCACTGCTCTTCATTGCTTGCAATTCATTGTTTTCATTAAGCGACATGCTGATCGCGGAACTTGGTGCGCAAGTTGCACAACGTAACAATTTATGTACGCGTGTGGCTTTGCCCAGCGCCAATTCACGAGCAAATATGTAAATAATGTGAAGAATTCATTTCAACACTGCCCGCTCGATTTGGGAGGAGCTCGTGAAGGTGTGTCACGTGATGTCGAGCGGCACGCCTCAGTGTGCCGCCTTGTCACTCCTATGAACGTTACGACGACAGGCATCGCTGAGGAACCATGCTCAGTCGAGTTTTGTTTGCGCCTTCTCGTGCGCTTCGGCATCAGACGGAATCTTTGCGATCATTTTACTCATGCTCAATCCGCTTCGACTCGCTCCCGACTAAAGATATGCCGACAGCTACAATGAGCCGAGGCGAATTTGTTCGTCCTAGGGTTGCAGACCAGGCCATGGTGTCCCGAGTTGAGACGCCTATTGCACGTCCTAAAATGCCAGAGGCCGTCAAGGAGTATGGTTTTGAACAGGCTCCCAACCGCTACGAAACTTGGAGCGAATCTCAACGACCAAAGTCTGAAGCTATGAGGGGACCTCGATTCGAACAGATGGACCCAAGTTCTCAGCCGCAGAGTCTTTCCGCCATGGAGTTAATCAACAATTACCCACTTCAGTTTACTCAAGAACGTGTAACTTCTTGTGATGGTGGTGCGTGCATACACCTTGTTACTACGACTAACATCACACAGGTGATGGACCGCTAGGACATCCTCGCGTGTTCATCAACTTGGTAAGTGACTGACTTGGATCGTTTGGCCGAACTAACCTGGGTCAGGACAAGCCCGAACCCAAGCCGTGCCCATACTGGTTTGTATCATTTGGTTACAAAAATGATGACTGACATAACCAGTGGTATACGTTACCAAAAGATCGATCATGACCACCATTAAGCAGCTAGGTGATAGCACCATCACTGGACTAGATCAAATTTTACTGAACCATGTTCACTGACTGCTTTTTTTCTATCCTACATAGAACAATGTTCGGTTCTTGTCTTAGTCATGATAAAATGTTAGCGCGCGACAAATACTGAGTAACCTGTTGCTCAAACGATCCTACGGTGAAGACTCATTCTGTCTCGGCCATTCCTAAAATATTTTGATATTTACTTGCAGAGATACGATCATAAAAATTAGGTAGTGGTATGCTAAAACCCATAGGGCTACTGTTGGGTGACAGCTAACCCAAAACAGGCTTAGAACGAAAACATACCGCCGCCGCGAACTTTGCGGCCACCGAGGAAGAACATCAAAAGTGATGAGGCAAACAGACCGATGGCGATACCAAGAGAAATGTTCAGCAGCTGAGCACCAATTTGGAGACCAGAGGTTACTTCGGAGCCCTGAGCGCTTGTGTTGCTCTGAGGGTTCTTAGCGAGATTCCATAGAGTCGCCTGATCCGGCGAGCCCGTCATACCTGTAGGCAGCTGATATAAAATACCAGGCACAGATACAACGAAGCTGCGACCGTCAAAGAAGCGCCCGTAGATGTTGGATAGAATGCCAACCGTGAATGAGCCCATAGCCGAGTACAAATACGTATGGTCCTTGAGGACCTCGGGGACGGGGCAATGGCCATCTGATTTGCCCATGCAGTCTGAATTTACATTGTCCGCAATCATAGCAAAGTTGCTGACAAGCCAGCCACAGATGGCAATCAAGATCATCACAGGGAACTCTTTACGTGTTGCTTTGGCTTGGTTGCGCAAAGATAATAGCGTGGCATAGCCAGGTACAGTCAAAAACGCCCATGCAAACGACGGAGATCCAGACTGACCAGGTGGTGTGTTGTACCAGTGAGGGAAATCGTCACGAGCTGTGCATTCAATTTGAAAAGTGCGACTTCCCATTAGCGGTAAAGCACCAATCATGATGCCTAAGCCGAGCAAAACTGAATAAATAATCGCATACACGAGACGCACTGAGCCTGATACGAGGTTTTTGGACTGAAGCTCTAACGCAGCTGTCAGGACAATAAAACCTGGTAGAATCAGCACGATTGATCCTGCTACAACCGCCTTATAGCAAAAGTAGCGACCATAATGAACTTGATCATTCACATGAACTTGACCGATATGGTGCAAACCCATCGCAATAAACGAGTTGAGTGTTGCAAATACGATTTCAAATACATTCGAGTACAATTCAGAGGTCGTCGAAAGCTGGCAAAAGCACATGAAGGCACCGAGACAGGCAGATGCGATAGCATCGAGCAACGAGCCTTTGAAGCCCCACTCACCCACAGTAATAAAACCGGAAGCAAGACCACTGATAATAACAAGCTGCCATTTTGGTATCAGTGGCTTCCGGCGCATCAGAGCATCCAATTGCTTGGATCCCTGCTCTACGCCGATCTTGTCGTGGATGACTTTCCAGTAAATCGAGTGCATGTCCGTCAATTTAGTCAAGTCCACAACACTGCCCTGCTTGATAATTTTGGTCTCAGATGTGTGAGTAGCTTCATCGCCAAACGACAAAAGCATAACAGACGGGAAGTACACGCATCGACAATTAACTTCAAGCACATTTGCTGTGGATTGAATTTGCTGCTCAATGCGATGTGTTGGGGCACCGAACATCATCAATGCTCGTGAAAGCTTGAGCAGAAATTCCTGCCGTTTTAGAATTGCAGCAACATGCATCGTAATGAAAATTTCTTGCTTTTTGCTGCGCATCTTTCGACGACGCAGTTTTTTCTTCCACTCTCTCCTTGCGACTTCTTCAGGATTTGCGTTCGCAAAGTAGTCTGCTTTGTCGTCAGACGCTGAACTCGATGGCCATTTTCGATGTAACAGCTGCTTCCCAACATGCCCGACAGCATTGCCACTACGCTTGAGGGATGACGTCGCAGAGTTGCCAGCGACGGACTTGCCATCTGATTGAAGAAAGTACGGATTGGTACCATTGGTATTTTGCACATATGCGGCGAACGTATTGGGCGTCAAAGGTGCACCACTTGTCAAAGACTGAGCGGCGCGCATCTTCTTAGGAACAGGAGCAGCTTCAGCGACAATCTTAGCCGTGCGTCGAAGAGTCTTTTCGTTCATGTCGGGCAGCAGATACCGGTCCAGTGTGTAGCCAGCTCGAGTTGGATTCGGCCCTAGCTGCGCATGCAATGGACTCACAGCGCCAATCAAGTTACCTGTAGTGGCAATCAAACCACCGATAGTGCCAGCACCTGAGCGCGCTGCTTTGGGACGTTCGTCCATGACGTCCAAGCCGACATCTGCTGCCACATTTTTGACAACGCTTTGGCCGACACTTGAAGCTAAAGTGATATTCTGGTTGGCCAGGTTGATCAGACCGCCGCCTGTGCGATATATGGACTGCTTCGCTGGATCACGCCAAGATTCCGAGGAACGTTTTGATGCAGCAGCCTGCTTCAGTAATTTTGGATCCACATCCTCAATCGCTGCTTGATTTCCGTACGCATCGACCACATTATGGCCAATCAAATTGAGTCCGCCACCAAGGGAAGTCCCATTTTCAGACGTGATCACCGACTCAGGGGCTTGTGACTCATCCGCACGCGACTCTTCTTCATTTTGTTGGTCATAAAGTTTGAGAAGTTGACCAAGAACACCACTTGTTTCAGCAGGGCGCGCATCCATAGACTGGGCCGTCTCGAGGGCGTCGGGTGTACTGACTTCGGAATCAGGTAAATGATCCCGGTTCATGTCAGGTATGTGATCCACTTCATCGTCACTAGCCTCGGAATCAGCACGACCATGCAAAAGCTTATGAGCCCGCACCAGCTTCGCGGCCTCACGATCCATGGCACTCGGCCGTTTACGATGGCGAGTGCCACGAATGCCAGATGACGTTTTTACAGGAACACTTTTCAAGTTTGTGGCTTCTGACGTGAATAGACCTTTTTCTGACAAGTCTTCGTTATTTCGGTCGTTTCCACCAACGCTTAGAAGACGACGAAGTTTGTTCCAGCCTGTCTTTCCTTGATCTTGAATTTTCTTTCGTGAAGAACGAGGTGGTTTGGATGGCATGCCGTCCGTTTCGCCCTCAATCAGGTCGACGTTATCAAGGTCATCCATTGGATCATACGAGCCATCTGAAGTAGTACCCGGCGTTGTTAGACCCCCATCATCAAGACCAACTGGAACCTTTTCGGGATCTGCCTCTCCTGGGGGCAAAGTTGCAAGACCTGGCAGAAATGCCTCGTCACGTATAATGGCATGGCCAGGTGAAGGCTGCTCTGAGACTGCTTCACTATCCATGCCATCAAGTTCATCAGCCAAGGCTGCGAGACGGTCATGGTCGTCACTGTGGACTCCCACCACGCCTGTGCGTCCTAGCTGGTTGTCCATGTCGGTTTCATCATGATCGAGCACGTCCGGAATTTTGGGTTGTAGTCCCTCCAAGTTAATATTGCCTGGATGATTGGCACGCTTGATTCCGGTCGATTCTTTTAGTGAGTGCATTGGGCGGAACGTTGATGAATCGGCTGCGGTAGGTGAGACGGGTGGCTGCGAAAGCGTAATGGTAGGACCGCGACCATCCGTATGCACAAAAATACGTGCTGACCTAGATTGTGATCGATTAAGAGTTTCATTATGACTTTCAGGGCTAGCAACGTCTGGTCCCTGATGTTGTTGCACTGTCGCAGAAGGCTGCATAGATGAGGGAGGCGGTGAACCTGACAATGCTGACAATATGGGTGGCGCAGGATGTTCCATATTACGAAGTGGTATTTCTTCTTCGTGTACATCCGCGTTGTCTATCACCTCGTTAAAGGTGTCTTTGGAGAGGTCGCCTTCATGGCTACCATCTGCCACCTCGTGATAGACACGGTCACCACCATCAAGAGATTGTGGTAGATGAGACATGACTGGATATGTCAAATTGGTAAATCCAGTCCTACAGGCTCAGTTGACAATAAAGAACACTTTTGCGTATAGAACAATAGGATTTTTCTGGGCAGAAAAAGGGGAACGATGAGATGAAGACAACGCGAATTTGGGCGTAGTAAATGGAATGAAAGGCAGTGCATCAGACACTCATTCTGCGCCTCCATAATATACTTTAGCTAAGGTCGGTGTTCCTCGCAGATGCACAGCGTATCGTAAGCGAGCACGCAGTGCTCCACATGACTCAAGGCTGTGTTGAATGCAGGGGCCTTGCGGCAAGGCATTATCAAATATCAATTTTTTTCCCAAAAAATATTGCTACACCCCGAGCTGAGCTCACATCGATAGAGAAACACATGATCAGACATCAGACGCACTAGCTATAGGACTCTTTATGTGCAGCCAGGGCATGTATGTAATTGCTCCTGGACAAATGCATCGCATTCGAGGCAAAAATGTTGATGACACTTTGGACACATATATCTGGAGGAGGGGGCCAATGTCGAGTCCATCACAACATGTGACGTTTCATCCAAATTAGAAGGACGAGGCGGAAAAGGAAATGCACATGCGAAGCAGTTCGAGGGAGACGTAGTGGAGACTGCTTCCCAAGCCACAGGCTCATAATTCTGTACAGGAAAAAGATGGTGATAGCTGCGCGCCAAGTGTGTACTCATAATGATGGTTATGCCACATGTGGGGCAATCAGTTGGAACTTGGCACACTTTGGACGCACATCGAGGACACGTATAGCCTGCAGGAGCTGCGCCACGATCAGCATAGGAAAGCGACCGGCTTCCGGTCACAAGACGGCCATGGCACGCGCAGAATGACGCTGGTGTATGAAAGGGAATTCGTCGAGGGAACCCCATGACGAGCAAGTCGCATTCATTGGAATGCGCCAAATGAGACGATGAAGAAGCTTCGGTTATAACACGCGGCGGGACATGTTGCATCAAAAGCTCTTTATAGTGATCCTCATTCATGACAACATTGAAATCGCCACCAGTGCGCGCACATGCATCCTTCAAAACATGCATTTCTGCAGCGAGTGAAATAACAGACAGTTGGATGTGCTCGTCGACAAGCTTATCGATAGTATGGTATATGTTCCCTGGGTCGACAGAAGTAAGTGACGCCGAGATAAATAGGATCTCTCGGGTATTTGAGCTAGGTAAATGCGTGAGTGAGCTGAGTGCCATTTCAAGTGCATTTTGGATGCTGGGCTCGCCACGAGGTTCTAATTTTCGTCGGCTCGAAAGCACCGCGCCATGATCGAAAGTATTCCCACCCATGAGCGACAGGCGCTCAGCAAGACCGTCTCGAGCACACAAAATAGCCAGTTGCCCGATTGGATTTTGATCAAAGTAGTCTGCCACAAACTGACGCGCTAGCTGAAGCGTCAAGTCGAAACGCGTAGGCCGTAAGTCGCGATCTGACATGTCTTCGCTGAGGTCAAGGATCAAGACAAAATGCCGAATAATACCGCGTTGTACCGGCACACTGTCTCGCAGACTCCTGCACTTGTAAGGACATTACAATGCACTGGAAACGCACCTTTTGCGTTTATTTATATCGATCATTTGGCGCACGGCGCTCTCTAGGTTCCCGCTCTCGTCTTCTTGGACATGGTCCCAAGAACGTTGGTACGCAGCCTCCCAGCTGTAGGCAGTTGCTTTATGATTTTGCGCTCGTTTGGAAGACCCTAGGCGTGATGGACCATGTGAAGTACTGCCATCAATTTCATCAGCCTTGCGTTTAGTGTTATTGCTGCTGCGCTCAGCGAGTGCCGTGCGCACAGGCGCGTTGGGAAGCGAAGGAAGTGCATGGAACTCGTCGGAATCATCCGACTCATCTTCAACAAGTTCATCAGAGTCATCTAGCTCAGCGCCATCTACATAGTCATCATCGCGTCGTCGCATTTCCACACCCCCCCTTTCAAGATGGATCGCGCGTGCTTCTCCGACACACACTTGCCCACGCTGACGCGTTGCAACACACACTCACACTCGCTCATAACAAGCACACACACACACACGAGCGTGTCAAGGATACTTGCTTACGTGATTTCCACGTGGATGCCAGCACACGGGCCGGGGCGGCCGCTGCATCGTGATGATGGACTTAGCTGAACAGTCTCCACGCGGCCACGTCTGCTCTCACACTCTTCACGTTGGACGGCGCTGTCGCGGATCGTTTGGCAACCTGAAAAAGTATGAAGGCGTACTTACCGCGCACGGCGGCATTTGCATGGGCGCCGTCAAATGCGGAGGTGAGTGGCCCAGTGATGGCTACTGGCACCGTAGCGGGCGCGCTGGACGAAAGCTTCAACAATGATAGTGTGTTGGAGCTGTGGCATCTGAATGCGTCAGCAGACGATACCATGAACTTGTCTCCCACTATGGCCTCTTCAGTAAATGCCAATGGTCGATTTAATCGTCTAGGATGGGGCTTTGCCCACAAGGACAAGCCGTATGGTTTGCTTGCTGCTGGATTGGAAAATGGCGAGGTCGGCGTGTGGGATGTGGGTCTCATGCTTGACCCTCACACAACAGCACAGTCGCAAGTGCTGCGCAACTCTATGCACAAGGGTTCCGTGCGTGGCTTGTCATTCAACCAGCCGCAGCCAAACCTGATTGCCACAGGCTCTGTGAATGCCGAGATTTATGTGTGGGATCTCAAGGCTCCCAACAAGCCATACACTCCAGGGTCGCGCTCACAACATCTGGATGAAATTTCGAGTCTTGCCTGGAATGGACAAGTCCCATATGTTCTAGCCACTGCCTCAACGAATGGATGTACGACTGTGTGGGATTTGCGTCACAAGCGAGAAATTGCTGTATTGCGAAACAACAGTGCCCCAGCCGCTGCCGCGATGAGTTCCGCACGCAGTATCAGTGCACTCGCTTGGCATCCGCTGAGTCCCACACGTATCGCCACAGCGACGGAGGATGACATGAACCCAGGCATCGTGCTGTGGGATTTGCGGAATTCGCGTGCGCCAGAAGCAGTGCTCAGTGGGCATGAGCAGGGTGTGCTGGGTCTTTCATGGTGCCGACAGGACGAGAACCTCATGCTGTCATGTGGCAAGGACAGCCGAACGCTATGCTGGAATCCGCAGAGTCATGAAATTGTGGCAGAAATGCCACCACGCTCCAACTGGGCATTTGATGTGCAGTGGAATCCACGCAATCCTAACATGCTGGCCAGTGCAAGCTTTGACGGTCACATCATCGTGCAGTCATTGCAAAATATCCCCACCGAGGGAGAACAAGATGCTGGAGCCGTGTCGACGGCCAACATGAACCCGGACGACCTTTTCACAGCGTTGGGCAATGCACCGCCTCCCACGACTGGTGGTGTGCCGCTCAAGACGGCGCCCAAGTGGCTAAGTCGCCCCACATCGGTGGCATTTGGCTTTGGCGGTCAGCTTGTGACGATTCCTAAAACGGCACCGCATGGTGCTCAGAGTTTCCCCATTACCATCCATGCTGTTCACACCGAGCCGCATATTGCCGAGCGTGCGCGCGATCTAAGCGAGGCTCTCGACGCTAATACGCTTGTGGACTTTTGTGTCGCGCAATGTCAGAACCCCAATACGCGCCCGTCGGACATGGCGAGTTGGAAAACACTCCAGACGCTCTTCCATGTCGACTCTCGCGATGAGCTTGTAGAACTCCTCGGCTTTTCGAGAGACAGCGTCTCTGCGCAGGTCCAACAGGCCGTTGGCGCATTGGGCTTGCCAGTTCTGGAGGATGAGGCTCCGACCGACCAGGTAAACGCACCGCTGACGGATGACACAGTGCCTGCGCAGGACGAGGACCCGGCTGCTTTCTTTGACCAAGTGCCTGCCAAGCCCTTGACACCGCCACCGCCACCAGCGGAGCCTTTCCGTCTTCACCCGGGAGGCGAGCATGACCCTGACCGGCTGATCACCAAGTCGCTCATTCTGGGCGACTTTGAGAATGCTGTCTCGCTGCTGGTATCGCAGGATCGGTTCGCTGACGCTCTGGTGCTAGCGACGCGTGCGGGAGACGAGCTGCTCGTGAAGACACAGCGAGCGTACTTCAAACGCCACGCATCGCGGCTTCCGTACCTGCGACTGCTTCAAAGCATCGTAACGGAAGACCTGACGGACGTGGTGCAGAATGCCGATCTGGCCGAGTGGCAGGAGATCTTCGTGGTGCTATGCACATTCGCGCGACAGGAAGACTTCTCGAGCCTGGCTGAGCGACTCGGTCAGCGCCTGGAAGACAGGTACTTGCATTCTGTTCAAAATGGACAACGCACAACAGAGGCGATGGACGATCGGAAGAATGCCGTGTTATGCTATCTCGCTGCGGGCTGTCTTGAAAAAGTCATGTCGATGTGGATTGAAGAGATGCGTGAGGAAGAGCACGCGATCAAGGCCGGTAGCATTCAGAGTGACAGTTCGCCATACTCTGCCCATGCGGAAGCTCTCCAGACGCTGATGGAGAAGGTCGTCGTGTTTGAACATGCTGTCCAGTACACGGACGAGGACTTGCAGCTACCACCCGCCAACCCAGATGGCACTATGCCTGTGCGCGAGTTTAAGCTGGCGCCACTCTACAATTATATCCTCGAGTACGTGAATGTGCTGGCGGAGCAAGGGCTTGTTGATATAGCTCTCAAGTTCGTCGCTCTGACGCCGCCCGACTTTACGCCTCATGCTCTTTCAGCTCTCGCTGATGCCGAGTGGACACATGACCGCTTGCTGCGCGCGAGTCAGGCGTCTTCCTACGGGCAGCCATCGACAAATCCATACGTGCAGGGTGCCTATGGGCAGAGTGCCTATGGCGCGTATAGTGCACCAAGCGCGCCGAGCATGGCGACCGCAGCCAGCATGCCCAGCATTCCAACAGTCCCTACTGTCCCTACCGTGCCTACGGTGCCGACTGTGCCGACTGTGCCAACTGTGCCAACTGCGGCGCAAACGCTTGCACCACCACCTACAGTGCAGCAGCAGCGTTCGCGGCAGACTCCACCCGTGGCACAAATTCCACCACCCCCACCACACGTTGGTATGGGCACCACCACATCAACGATGCCAATGGCGCAGGCGGATTCTTCCTCGTCGCCATACGTACCAGCTTACAACACAGCGGCAGTGACGCCTGCGCAGCCGCCGCAAGCTTCCGCCTATACGAACACGGCTCCTCCCGTGATGCAGGCGCCCCCGCCACCCCCAATTATTGGTGCTCCCACTGCAGGAATGCCGAATTTGATGCCCGAGACCCAGGCGCCATCGATGGTGCCACCGCCGCCGCTGCAACGTGAAAAGGGTGGTTGGAACGACGTGCCTGCGGCGACGTTGCCACCACCACCCAAGCGTGTGCCGTCGGCCGCATCGTCTACGTCAGCGATCACGTCGCCCTTCCCGAATCAAGCGCCGGCCGGTAGCACGCCGATGTCAACAGCGCAGGGTGGGCCCGGTGCAGGACCTATGCCGCCGCCGCCACCGCCGCCTCGTGGACCACCTATGGGTGGACCCCCGCGCCCATCTAGTGCAGCGTCGTCTCATGTGCCGCCATCGCCACGCTCAGGCCTAGGCCTCGGACAGCCGCCTCGGGCTGCTGATTATGGTCGCCGCATGCAAGATGGAATGCAAAATGCTCCTGGCGGCGTGATGCGTCCACAGACGCCCACAGTGCCCGGTCGTCCGCCCATGGCCCGTACACCCAATACGCTTCGGCCGCAAATGACCGGCCCACCGAGTCAGTTTGCTGGACAACAAGCAGCAGCAGGTGCGACGCCGCGTGGCTTCTCACATGGCTCAGGTATGCCCATGACACCACGAGCAATGGGTAATGGTGGTCCCCCACAAGCACGTGGTGGGCGTCCCGGACCCCCGCCACGTTCAATGACACCGGCTGGCGGTGGCTACGGCGCGCCTCCGTCGACATCGACGCCTGGAACGAAGCCCGGATTCCAATACCCTCGAGGTGATCGTTCGCATATCCCTCCGCATCTAAAGGCTGTTTCGGACTCATTGATTCGCGAAGTCGCGAGATTGCGTAGCATTGATGCACAACCACGACGCATCCTTGACGATGCCGATAAGCGCGTTCAGCTGTTATTGGATCTGATGAACAATGGCCTGGTCGATGCGAAGCTGGTTCCTGTTCTCCAGCAATTGGGTAAGGCAATCGATGCGCGCCACCAGCAAGGCGCTCTATCGCTGCATGTCCAACTAGTCACTATGGCGACGGGCGATGTGGCAACGGCCCTTGTTGGAGTGAAGTTTTTGATTGCCAAGCTTACTTCATAAATCTGCCAACCAGTTAGCTGATGATGAACTATGTGTGCGTAGCAATTTTTTTTCGGATAGAGTATGGTGTGTGATCGTGATCGTGATCATAATGGCAAAAAGTGATGGTTAGATACGCCTGGATGCATGCTTTGCGTGCGGAATGTGGGCGTGGACTAGCACGCGCCGTTAGACATGGTGGGGTCTGTCGGTGTTGTGTGCTGGAGTGATCTGATGGAGCTGTGGAGGGACGAATCGCATGCGACGCACTGGTGACTGACTGACTGCGAAGGTCGGCGACGTATCACGACTCCTGCTTGTAGTGACCAGACCAGTCATTTAAGTGTGCGCTGACGACTGATCAAAGCTGGCCACGCATGGAGCAGGCTAGCTCGTGGGATTCTTCTTCGAAGTCCATCCCTATGTTGTCGTCCGGTTATGAGCAAGTAGGACCCGCATCCGTATCCGCGGCATCGCGACAAGAGGCTCAAGATGGAGCACGACCAACACAGGCTGCCCCCGCCCGAACAACTCACACGCAATCTATACCAGCTAAGCCTCTTTTTGAGCTAGGAAGGATCCAGTACGCTTTGCCGGGTCCCTTGCTTTACATCGCAGCAGCAGCTAACAAGCTTTTGCTGTGCATAGCTCCGGTGGATGCGACGCCTATGCGGCTTGTGTACCTTGACTTGGATGATCCCTCACGAACGCAAGAGGCCCTTTTGCCTCCGCCTATTCAGGCCCGTGGAGCTCGTTGGCGTCAGCCGACAGAATCAACGCGTGTGTTTATCGATCCTACCGCCCAACATGCGCTCGCGTGTACCGGCACGCACACATACTACTGGACACCAAGCTGGCCCCGCGCCCGACGCGTCCAACAACTCGATGGCGTGCCTGTAACAGCAGTGGGATGGGGTAGGCCACGAACTGACCCGCCTGTGCCATTGCCATCGCTTCCAGGCACGCGCAAATGGATATGGACGCCACCGGTCTTGCTTGGCACAGCACGAGGTGATCTAGTGGAAACGACCATCACAGCGCAAGTAGGCGAAGATCGTTTTGACTTGTTTGACCGCTGGGCGCGCAAGTCGGCCGGCTCAATCGATTATCCATTGGAACGAGGCACATACCGGTTGTACTCGCTCGCATCTGACGCCCATCCGATCACCGGCTTGTCTGTCGAGATGAAAGAGAAATGTGCTCTTATTATCGTCGCGACATCGTCAAGACTCTATGAGTTCGTGGGCGAAGTGTCGACAAGCGTATCGGCAGAGGCGAGTCCCGTGTTTCTACGTGTGTTTGACAGCTATAAGCAGAGCTTGCAGCCCCATTGGAAGACGGATTTACCACCGGGTCTGGGCACGCTTCTTACTGTGACGTCACCGGTGGCATCGCCACCGCACGGCTCTACAGCTCGTATGATGGCTTGGCTCACAGGAGCTGGTATTTACGCAGCGCAAATTGAGGCAGGCACAGGTAGCTCAGGGGCAGATCTAGTTGTTCTTCCTCGCATGACCGAGTCACCCATTGCCATGGGCCGCACACCTCTACACTATGTGCTTGTATATGCGGACTCGCTCGTATGCATGAATGCCCTTGATCCTGAGGTCAAGTATGAAGTCCCGCTTCAATTGCAAAGCCATGAGCAAGTCCAGGGGCTTGTGGTGGACTGCTCTTCCCACACGTGCTGGATGTACACGTCCATGGGCGGCATTCTAGAGCTGCTGGTCCACGACGAAGCGCGTGATATGTGGCACTTGCTCTTGAAGCGCCAACTCTTCGCGAGCGCGCTCAAGTTTTGCCGCGATGACGAGAGCAGGAAACAAGTCCTCGAAAACCAAGGCAATGCTCTGCTTGCCTCGGGCAATGCTCTGAAAGCCGTCGAATGCTACGCGGAAGCGCGTTCTCCCTCATTTGAACACGTGGCACTCGCTCTCATGGATGCAGCGGCAGACAACGCACTTCGCCGGTACGTGAAGTTGTGTCTCGATGCATTGCCCCGCACCGCACGCGTCCAGCGTCTCATGCTTGCCACATGGCTTTTGGAACTCTTTGTGCGTGCGCTGCATGTAAATGAAAAAGAGTCTGAGCAGCATCATCACCTCATGTCGGAGACAGAATCAATTTTGCGTCAACACGATGCCGATCTCGACCCTTCCGCCACGTACGCACTCCTAGCCCGACAGGGATGCATCGATGTGTGGATTACCTACGCAAATATTCGGCACGATGTTCGCAAGATTCTGCAGCACTGGATCGATCAGAAATGCTGGGACAAGGCTTTGCATGCTCTTAGCTCGCAGTCGTCGCCCGACATGTACTACCAGTTTGCTATGGTTCTTATGCGGAACGCACCTGAAGCGACAGTACAATGCTGGCAGCGATGTGCTGACTCTCTGGATATCGAGCGCCTAATACCTGCTTTGCTCCAGCACAAACCTGCTACAACGCACAGTACCGATTTTTCTCTCGTTTACCTGCAGTATATGATCGACGTGCAAGGATGCAAGAGCCCAGCGGCTCATGCACTTCGACTCACACGTCTCGTAGCTCGAGACAACGAAACGCCTGCTTTGCTCGCTTTTATTGAGAATGCCTCACCTGAGGCACTGGATCTTTCATATGCGCTACGTGTCTGCTCATCTGCAGGCCGCCGTGAGGCTTGCGTACGCCTCTATGCTCGAATGCACCAGTACGAAAATGCTGTACACCTTGCCCTAGACGCCGACGACGTCGACTTGGCGTGCCTGTGTGCCGATTTAGCCGCTGGCCAGCCTGCTTTGCAGCGTGAATTGTGGCTCCAGTGCGCAAAGTATGTGGTGCATACACAAGCAACTATGGAAGAGGCCATGAAGTTCCTCTTACGCACTGACTTGCTCACAGTCGAGGACATTTTGCCATTCTTCCCTGACTTTAGTGTGATTGATGGCTTCAAGACGGAGATTTGCGATACACTGGAAAGCTACGTGGCGCGCATCGGTGCGCTTAAAGAAGACATGGATCGTACATCCAACACGGCTGCCAATATCCAGCAGGACATCGAGCAACTATCTAAGCGTGTCATGGAAATCGACGCTGACCATCCTTGTCGGCAGTGTGGCGCCCCTCTCTTGGAGCGACAACTATACCTTTTCCCTTGCCGCCATGGGTTCCATGCCGACTGCTTAACCCAGCTTGTCGCACAGCACTTGTCGCCACAGCGTCTACGACGTTTGCTCCAGCTGCAGAATGAACTCAACGCTGTTACAGTCTCTACAGCTGCAGCTGATACACACTCTGCCTCACTGCAGTCATCTAAGGCATCGCCTCTACCTCTAAGCAACTCTCTTGAGCGACTTCGTGAACATGTGCGCCCACAGGCAATTGTCGATGCGATTGCCAATGGCTTCACCGTTGGCGTCACCAATAGCCGCCGAGCTTTCGTCCCTCATGACCCGAGCACCAGCCTAAAACACATTTCATCAAAGAACACACAGGATCAACAAATACTACAGCAACAACCACATCATCTTCATCATCGCGACTCAGACATCAAGTCTTCCTCTACGCAACCATCTGCGAGGACGGACGATGTGGACGAACGCCGTGCTGAGCTCAATTCCATCGTTGCTGGCACATGTCCCATCTGCACTTGGAGTGTACAAGAAGTGGCTGCGCCCTTCACGGATGACAAGGATAGCGAAGATGGAGACGACTGGCTGGTTTGATATGTAGTACCTTAAGCAGATACCAACTTAACACAGACCCATTTTGCATGAAATACAGCCTAAATTTTCATACCAAAAAAAAAATATACTTTATATCTTTCGCACTCACAAACTATCACTTCACAATCTTACAAATGAATAAGTATATTTGCTAATGACAGCAAGTTAGGCGAGAAGTGCACAAGAACAAATAAAAGCAAGTTTCGTATCTTGCCTCACTTTACATGCTCTTTAGGATACCCTCAACAAGAGCCCAGATACCCCAAGCACCTGGGTCTGGCACTTTTTCAGACGTCTCGCCAACGTAGGTTGCACGGCCAAGACGAGCGGTGAGGTCCCGCGTCTTTTCGGCGCCCTCCTTCGCGGCACTGACAGCGGCCTGCAGAGCATCCTTGGCATTCTTGCCGCTCTCAGCCTCCTTCAAGAGTGTGCGGCAGAAGGGGTCCAAGGCATCAACCAGGGTACGGTCACCAGGGCGTGCAGGCGTGTACCTGCTGAGACTCTCGCGCGCATGCTCAGCGGCAGAGGCCCAGTGCTTGACGGAAGCTGTCTCATTCGGGTCATTCGTGCTCTTTTGCAGACCCTGCACAAGACCGGTCAAGTAGATAGCGTAAAGCGCACCTGACGTGCCACCCATGTTCGACTCTTGAGCCTCAGTTATGCCCAGGACGGTCGCCGTGGCACGGTCAAGGGGAATCTGGTTCGACTCAAGAGCCTTCATAACACCTTCGGCGCAATGGCGAAGCGTCTCACCAGCATCGCCGTCGCCGACGACCGTGTCGTACTTGGTCATGATTGGCTCCACGTCAATCACCGACTTGCATACATTCTCAATCACTTTCTTGACAAGCTCAGCATCGCCATTCTTAGGGCCAACCGATGCAGCCTTGTTCTCTGATGGCTTGGCACCCACAGCGTGGCCTTCTTTAGCCTTCTGCTCGAGGATCTTAGCTGGCTCCTCCTCCTGCTCCTGAGCCGTTGGCAATGCAGCCTTGTTCTTCATGCCAATCTGTGCACCCATCCAGCCGGTAGCACCCGTAGGGGCATCAATGAGCTCAAGTACATCACTACCGTACTCCTGTGACACACGCTTGTGGTTCAGCAGCGAGATATTGAAACCAGGAGCGTTCAGAGAAGTCACATAGGTGCCAATGTGCACGCGCGACGGACGCATGTTCCAGTCACGCTCCAGCTGGACACGAGCCTCAGCAGCAATAGCGGACAGCTCCAAGCAGCTCATACCACCCAGGTTGTTGATGATCATGACTGGCTCATCGTCTTTGTTGAACTTAACGAACGAGCGCTCTGGGTCATCGTCGCGAAGAAGCATCTCAAGCATCTCCTTGATCAGATCCTCGGCAGACGGCTTGTTCTCAATGTGCTTCGCACCCGTCTCGTTGTGGATACCCATACCAATCTCAATTGCACTTTGGCTCAGAGCACCACGTTCCTCTGGGTCGGTCGAGCGTCCCGGGACGTGACAGTGGTCCAACGACGAACCGACAGTCACAAAGTTGTTCACCATAGAGCGGCCAAGACCGGCGACCTTCTTGACATCATCACCCTTCTCAGCCGCTGCGCCAATCACCTTAGCAGTGAATGCTGCGCCGGTAAGACCACGGCGGCCTACAAGACCACCCTTGCTGCGTCCAACCGACACGTCATCACCAACGATGACCATTTCGACCTCGCGGCCCTTCCCTTCGCCGGCAAATGCAGAGCGAGCCTTCTCAGCCGCAAGACCAAAGTTCAAGCAGTCACCCGTGTAGTTCAACACAAGCACAACGATGCCCTTGTCCGTTGGCGCAAGATCCACACCACTGCAGATCTGCGCAGAGCTTGGCGATGCAAACACATCGCCACTCACGGACACGGTGACCAGACCTTCACCGGTGAGGGCCGAAAAGGATGGCTCATGGCCAGCACCACCACCAGCAATGATGGCCACCTTGTCGCGTGGGTGTGCTGCATTGTAAAGCACCTTGTGTGGTGCATAGAAACGCAAGTTGGAGTTCGTTGAAGCCACACCGCGGCATGCCTTCTCAACGAGACCGTGAGGATCATCAAAAACGTGCTTCGTCGACATGATGGCTATAGGGACCGTGGTAAGGCCACGTACCCGCGCACAGGCACAACCTCACTTGGATCACGTGATAGGGCGGGACTTCTTGGCCGAAGTACCAGGTTAATTTGAATCCTGGCCGTCGGCTTTCTAGCTGCCAGCAACTGTAGACCTGCGTGATTGATAAGGCCGATTTCATTTTTTTCCTATAGGCAGACTCAACTATCACTCGCTGAATGAATTGTAATCAATCGGCATCTACTTGCTCGTGCCAAGCCAATCGCGCACAGTATCGGCAAACGAGACCATACACACCTGCATATGTTAGCACACCAGCCTCTAGCTTCTTCGTGAATACACACTGTTTGCCAGATGCCCAAGCAGATGCGCGGGCTCACACCCCGGTATAGGCCTCGGATACCGCTTTCCTTGTAAATATATGCGGCAGTATTGAGAATAGATGGCTTAGCTGGGCGGTGCTCAGCTGCGGCCTTGGACAATGATTGCATCTGCATAGTTAGTTCGTCACCACACAATCCGACAAAAAATCATACCTCGACACGAATTACCTCAATTGGCTGGTTCCACGTTGCCAGAGCGCCGCCAACTGTTGAGCAAAGCACACGCTCGACGTTGCTCAGCTTCTCGCCATCTGTCTTGCCCGAAAAACGACGGACTGGGGCCTCAGCCAAGCGTGCAAAGCCCATACTTTATTCGCAGTTAGCTTGTGTGTTTTATACCATTTCACGTACCGACTTCCCCAGTTCGTCATTTGACGAACAGCCACGGCATTCACGCCCTTGTTGATACCGCGAATACCCTCCCTCCGATAAATGTCGGCGAAAACCTTCCACGTAGACGGAGGTGCTTCTCCTGAAGCCATCTGCTTTTGGCGAGTAATCTCAGCTGTCTTCATACACGTGCAAAAACCCATCGTGGCGTATGCCTGGACAATGCCACCAGTCATGCCGCCGAATAGGCCAGCAGCACCAGGACCCATCCCGAGCGATTTTGCGACCTTCTGCACCTCGGTGGACGTAAAAAGCAGTACAGCACCTTTCGTCGAGGCCTCGATCCAAGCCCAAGGGATCAAGCCTTGGTAAAAACCAAGCACACCACCACGACTCGACACAGTCTTAAGCGCTTGCCACATCGTTTGCGTTCGGTTCGAAGCCATTTGCGTCTTTATCACCTCGAAGGGCTGACCAAGCGTGGTTACTTCAAACATGTTCATAACCGCACCTACGGCTATGTTCGACCACGAAAAACCCCCTTGTGCAGGCGCCATGATTTGCGTTACAAAAGCTACAGGGACGAATGATGTCTGTTGATTGAGATATGTTGCGAATGCTGGTGGTTTGCCTAGTAGGTTATTCTCATAACACGATTGGCTGACTCATGGTCTGGGGTCGGGTAACATGTCCTTCGCAAGATGGGACGACCTATTACGTGAAGTGATACATTTGCAGTTCTACCCACCCACCTACTTTAGCCCCCACAATATTTACACCGCAAAATTTAGCAATCGTGGGATCGAATTTATTGGGTAGATTCGCTGTTAATCTCAGAAAGCGCAATTGCGTAATATCGTTTTCTCTCATAGTCAGACGAACCACAAATCGTGTCGTTTGGAACAATGTCGAGCCAAAGTGTTCCGTCATCCATAAGCATATCCTCGAGTGTTTTTGCAGCACGGTCTTTCGTCCAAAAAGCATCCTTGGTTTCTTTTAACTTTTCTGTCGATGAAAGAATGGACTCTGGCGTCGCGTAAGGGATACCCACATAATCTCGCGGTGCAATATGTTTTAACGCGAGAAAGTTGAGGACATGTTTGGAATCTGTGCTAAGTTCACGGGCAACAGTTCGCACCATTTTTATTCCTTGCAAATCAAAAACTTCGTAGCCACACCCCAATGGTTCAAGCGCCTTTATACTTCGTTCAATATCGCTTGAGCTAATTTTCCATTCATTATCTTGTAGTGACTCAGTACAATAAGAATGTTTGCCGTGGCGGAGATGGAGCACACCTCGAATCAGAGCGTCCATTGTAATAATTCCCCCATTTTGTGACCGCGTGCTAATGCAAACGTCCACGATTTGAACGCCGAGCTCATATTGCCAGTCACTGAAACCCGTGAGTTCACTCCATAAATTCACCACTTGTCCAATTCGACCAGTATTACCAAAAGTGGTGGGATGCCCAGCTAAAGGATCTACCAAGAGACTCGCACACATACGTTGAAAAGCATGCCGAAACTCGGGATTTCGCCGAATGTCACGGCGGTGTCTGATAGCAAAAGACCTCAACGCACATGAAAACTCATCAAAACGTTCTCGTAGTTCATTAAGCTTTGCTTCGTTCCATTCTTGCGATATACATGAATATTGCCCTCTAGAAATCTTTTTCCTGTCAAGTGCAACTATACCTGGGCCGCGACGCATACCCATGCCGTCCGGGCGAAAATTACCAATTCAGCGTGCTGTGTAACAAACGGGAGTTTTTAAAGCGCACAGACCCTTCAGCGGGAATATTCACTAATAGGCCAGGAAAATCGAAATTGATTGGCCAAATGTTAAACCCTGAGCTATTTGTGGCTGTGTCAGAGTCCAATGTGTATTGGAAGCAATCAAAGAGAGGAGAAAAAGTAAGTTTGGTTGCAGGTAATGCAGGAAGTACTTTGATTTTTCGAGTTGGAATCTGGCGATGCGCTAAATTAGGGCCTATGACGTCATTCGATAACAAGAACTCATTTTCATACGCGTTTCCAGTAGGCATTCAAACTGCGTAAGTTTCATGTGACAGCGACTGTTTCCAACCATAATTACAGCCCATCACTTAATTCCACCGAAGTTAATTTGCTACCTCTACGCATCATCCCGTCTGGCACTAAGATGGGCTTGATACCTCAAGGGGCAAGTATGGACAACGAAGGAAACTCCTACCTTTTGGACTCATCACACTATAAACCAGGAAGTGACTATGCTGCCTCAGTGTCATCTGAGACTTCCTCAGAAAATAATTGGCCGGATCATGACACCGAAGACGCTTCATCATCAAGCACGAAAGACTCCCGTACGAAAACTAATGGGTCTGGAAAAAGAGCAAGAAAACTCTTGACTCTTGAACAGAGTCGGGTTTTGCACGAACTCCTTCAGCAAACATGTTTCCCTTCAACACAAGTGCGCGAAGCTGTCGCAGCGCAGCTAGGACTATCGCCCCGAAAAGTACAAGTATTTTTTCAAAACAAACGACAGAAACAGAGGAAGCGGTCTAATCTGAGCACCTCGCAACCAAAGGAAACAACACCACAAGCATTGATGCAAAGTCGATTTTCTCTTGCTGATCCAACTCAAGAAATATCGACCGAGTCAAGTAACATACCTAGAGGTCAGGTCGACCCCAGTGAAACGTCACCAGTGCCCCGCATTCTTCCACGCAACCACTCTAATATCATGTCTACTGCGCCTAATTTTGAGTCCCATCTACATCGCATGCATTCCCATGAAGTGCCATCAAGTCTACCTTGGATTCATCGACTTGCGGACCATCGCCGATTCAGAGACAGACACCCACCGTACTGGAGAGATCGCAGATACGAAAGAATGGAACCTTATAAATATGTGCCTCTGAAAGACAGGTCTAGTGTTGCCCCCGCCCCTTATTTTGACCTCCTGCCCGGCCGTGAGCCATCGTATTCTACACATACCGCGTCAAGGGTACTTCCACCAATTGTTTCAGACATTCGCTCTAGCACAACAAAACTGCCAAGTATCGACGAACTTGTTTCACATTCCGCATCGTAACTGTACGGTTTTTGTATGAGTTTGCTGTATGGTTTTTACATGTATGTGCGGACATCATGAGCCCCTTGGTGGCAACTAGAAAAAACTGACTTTGATGACCCAAACTATAGTAGCGACAAAGCTGCAGATCCCATGGAAACACTCTCCCCTCAATACCATGATTTTGAATAAGTATTCGGTACATTTTGTCTCATGACATCGGTAAACTATCCAAGTTTGCATGACTTTATCGGGAAAATTAATAGGATATGGTTCACGAGCACCGCGCGGGATGCAGCCCAGGTCGGAAGTCTATACAACTATGACTCACTCATAATGTGCTGTTAGTACTTGGTCTCTTGAAAATTGGATCGTCGTCCCAGATAGACGGAACAATGTTATACTCGTCTTGGGACAATTTGTGATAAACAACGCTCATTGTGAAGGGAACGTACATAAATCACCGAAAGGCGAATTGAGACTAGAGACGTGAAAACCGTCAACTTAATTTGAAGTTAGAATCGTAAATCTCGACTAAAGTGACGCTTGCATGCATAAAAGCCGCAAATCAGAATGCTTTCGGAATTTCTGCGAATCGGACTGGTCGCCAGTGCAAAGTTTAATTATTTAACATGCAGCCAAAGACATTTGTCAACAAATTGTGGCAAGTGGATCAAGCCATCAAGCGCAAGTTTGGGCCGACGAATATGCGACTAGCACGCAACCACATTTCCGTGCATTTCAATAATTTCACGCTGACTATTTAGATTGAGCATCCTCAGTGTGTGGACATGTATGTAGACTAGGAGATGACCGTGTCAAACAAACGTTTCTATTTCTGATGTATCTGCTATTCATTGCGTGATCGCATGGCCGAAGAATACCGAACATGAGCGCAGAACAAGCAGTTCTTAGAGATCGTGGTTATAGCACAAGTTTCATCCATTAGATATACATTATGCGCCGAACCCCTGCAACTCCACCGTAACTGCACTATGGTGGCATGATTTTACATTGGCCCGTAAGCATGTAGGCAGACAGCGTTTCACCATGAAAATGTGTGACGACTTATAGAGCAATCCGGCTTGCCGCTCAGCAAAGCAAGCCTAACGGAAAGAAATAGAGGCAACGGGGATCGTGTGGAGGAAGGTGAGGCCGCAACAGCAGTTTGCCAGCGTAAATACCATGTTCCGAGTTGCGAGTCGGCTATCGCGCAATGGCTTGCGGCAACATCATGTGCAAACGAGGTGGTTTCGGACGGAAAACCTAGCCTCAGATGTATTCACTAAATCGACACCGAGTCTGGCCGAAAGAGCTGCGAAATCTGAGAGTTTCCTTGCTGCTCTCAGTCCCGCGGACCGGAAAGCCGTTTCATCGATGCTGCGCGTAGATCATGCGGGAGAGATTGCAGCTAACACCATATATGAAGCACAAGCGGACGTTTTCGGATTCCGTGGAGATCAAGTGACAAAAAGGCTCATGATGGAAATGTGGGACAACGAACGGAAGCATTTATGTGCAGCATCTGCGATGTTGGACGAGTATCGGACACGGCCATCTGCCTTAACGCCTGCGTGGGCATTAGCTGGTCGAATTCTAGGAGGATTTACGGCATTGCTTGGTGAAAAAAGTGCTATGGCATGTACAGAGGCAGTTGAGACTGTTATCGGTGAACACTACGATGAGTACGTGGCCCATACGTTCCTGTATCCAGCTAACCCCTTAGTCAACTTCTTCATCTGGAGCAGATTCGCGAGAAACTAACGCGGGAGTGTGACAGAGACGAAGCGGCTGAATTTGAACAGGTCATCGATCTTCTGAAGAGTGTCTTGATCGAGTTTCGCGATGACGAGCTTGAACATCTTGATACTGCCGTCGATCACGACTCCCAGCAGGCACCTGCCCATGCATTACTCTCGGCTATAGTAGAGTATGGATGCAAAGGCGCGATCGAGGTTGCGAAGCGGATTTAGATGATGTCTGCACCACTTCCGCGTGACCACACACGGACCAAAGCGCGTGTGCCGTCTTCTTGCTTGGGACCCGTACCATCCGGAAGTATGCGGTACAGGTGCTTGGTTGATGCGGGCATGTATCGGTCAAGCAAGAAAGGCTGTAGAGCTTCATTCGAGGATGACGTGGTGGCCGCCGTGGGCCGAACAAGCGCATATACGCCGATTTCGCCATCACAAGCCGCGGCGCGTCCGCTGGGTAGTTCATTTATCGAGACCCAAACATCAGCTGTGCGTAGCAAGTAGCGAAACAGTCGCTCGTCACCTTCGTCCACGGTTCCATGTCCACTTTGCGCAGCGCAAGCGTCAGCGTGCATAAGCGTAATTAGTGATGCGGAATTTGACGCGCAAAGATGACGCAGGTGACGTAGGTGATTGACTAGCTCCATGTAGATTTGTTCTTGAGAGCCATTCATGCACCATTGGAGCGTTGAAAGACTATCGATCAATACGAGCGTTTGCGCTCTTTTGGTCGAGTGTAAAGATGACGAAATGTGTGCACAGTTAGAGGGCAACGTATGTGTTTCGTTGACTGGCACAGCTTGCGAAATAGCATCATAGACTTTTTTCAGGAGATGGTGGGCGTCCTCCAGGAACGCCGCGACATCAATGTAGCGGAATTGTTGTGCAGAGAGAGAAACACCCTGTGGTGAGTACGCAGCGTTACACGTACAGCCTTACGAGCTATATGCATGAGATGTGCTTGGCCATCTGCACGAGCGCTGACCCAAATCACGGTGCCTGACTGCTGGAGTGTCTTGACAGCATACTGAAATAGGATGAACTGGCCATGTGCGTCCAGAGTGTCAGACACGTGGATATGTGCATCAACAGGAGGCAGCATAGTACCGCCGCTGTTTGAGAACTCGAGCATCGAAGACAGACCAGACATGGCCCTGGGGTATAAGGTGAGGTAAGTGACCTGCCTAAGAGAATGCAGGAATCGAGTAACACTAATGCAACGGTTCGTTTATTCGTCGACCTCGACCAAATCGTCCCTTGAATTGCGACCTCCACTGACTCTTCGACGATGAACGACGCTTCGCATCCGCGACGGCGGTTCGTTCGTTCGGACAGTACGAAGGATGAAGGCCCTATGATGGGGGGTATTCCTACTAGTGTTCTGGAAGATCCGCTACTAAATGTTGCGATTGATAGTTTGCTACCGAAGCATTACAATTTTGAAATCCACAAAACAGTACATCAAATCCGCAAGTATGAAGCGACGTGTGTGGCGTTGCAAATGCCCGAAGGCCTCACCATGTTTGCGACGGCTATTGCAGACATCATTGAACGATTTACAGGTGCTGCTTCTGTGATTATGGGTGATGTAACATATGGCGCTTGCTGCGTTGACGACTATACGGCGTTAGCACTGGGATGTGACATGTTGGTCCATTATGGACACAGTTGTTTGATCCCAGTAGATCAGACAATGATCCGTACACTTTATGTTTTCGTGGAGATTCAAGTCGACACAACACATCTTTACCAAACGATCCGGGTGAATTTCCCTGCTGATCGGGCATGTTTCCGTCAGCGAGTCCTCACATCGCCATATGAGCAAGCGACGCATGCGGCATTGCCTGTACAAGCGCAGGAACCAACGACGTCAAAAAAACAGCCTACCCATATCGCACTTGTCGGTACAGTCCAGTTCATCGGGGCAATTCAGGCCATTCGAGAGGCACTTACAACATGTCCGTCAGAGGATGACATTTCTGCGCGCAAAGCCATCGCGCCAAAAGAAGAGAGCGAAATCGCAGGGGCCGAACATGATAACAGTATCTTTGGAACCAGCGGCGCACATGGCGCCTTCAAAGCGAGCGTACCGCAAATTAAGCCGCTAAGCCCTGGCGAAGTCTTAGGATGCACATCGCCGAAACTTGATGCTTCAGATGTTGACGCAATTCTGTACGTGGGAGACGGACGTTTCCATCTCGAGTCTATTATGATTGCAAATCCGCGCATACCTGCATTCCGCTATGATCCATACACGAAGCGGCTGCAACGCGAGTTGTATGATCATGCAGAAATGAGACGGCTTCGGAAAAAAGCAGTTCTCGAAGCACAAGCGACTCTGGAAGATGCATCGCTCCCGCGTGGTTAACCGGAAATGACTGCCAATGCCGCAAATCACACCGCGGGGCCCAACCCCCTTCATCTCGTGCGTGGGGTCTCATTCTCGGCACACTTGGTCGTCAGGGAAGCACGAAAGTACTCGACTATTTAGGAGAGAGCTTGCACGAGCGCTGTGCTCATATACCTCAAGTGCCGATTCTGCTTTCGGAAGTGTCGCCCCAAAAGGCCCAGCTCTTTGGCGAGCATTTGTCCGTGCTTGTTCAGACCAGTTGTCCAAGACTTTCAATCGACTGGGGCTCAGCATTTCCTCTTCCGCTACTTAGTCCATACGAAGCGGCGGCGGCGCTCGGCCGCGTTGCTTTGTGGGCAGATGCACCGCACGATCTCGGCATGATTCGGTATCCGGCGTCGATGAACTCTACTCCCGTGCAGGCTACTGACTTCCAAGACGTGGAAGGCGTGCAGTGGAACCGAGAAAGTCATATTGATGACTGTCGCCACGAATTGAATGACTATCCCATGGACTTCTATGCGAATGCATCCCTAGGTCCCTGGACTCCGCGCCATGGCCTCGGTGGGATGCGAAAAACTGGCCGCAACAACAAGGCCCTTTTACACTCACTTGGTCTCGCCAAAAAACGCCCTAGCCAAGAAACTCGGTCTTAATGCATACCTGTGTAGCTATATCCATGACACGTTCTTCTGATTGTCCGGAGCCACTCAATCAAGACGGCTGGGTGCATGTGACACCCACAAGCTCGAATAGTAGTACTAAATGGCCTGGCTACTTTCCGTACGTGCATTTGACGTGGGTGGCCAGGGGGAGGGACCATTTGTTAGTGTAGCCCCTTAGGCCCTTAGTCTCCCCTCCCTCTCCGCCCTTCCCTTACTGATTATTACCTACGGCTGCGTTTTCCCCCAGATTGGCACGGAAAAGTGGATCGAGTGGACGGGCGTGTCGTTTGCTTGCTTATCCGAACGAAACAAGGCACACAGCAGTGCTAGGACGCTACCATGTTCGTAGTAGCCAGTGTATGTCGTAACGCAAGGTTGAGCTCTGCGATGCATCGCGTATTTGTGCAGACGGCGCGCTTGAGTACGAGTGCGCCGCGTCTGGCCTTTAAGGAATTCTCAATGCCAGCGATGAGCCCGACGATGGAACACGGGAATCTGGGTCAGTGGAAAGTGAAGGAAGGTGATACATTTGCCGCAGGAGATGTCATTTTGGAAGTCGAGACAGACAAGGCCATGATGGATGTCGAGGCGCCTGACGATGGTCTTATGGCGCGCATTTTGAAGCCTTCAGGCTCGAAGGATATCCCCGTGAATGAAGTGATAGCTATTTTGGCTGACGAAGGCGATGACATATCGCAAGCACCAGGAGCAGAAGATGTGAACAAGGGAAAAAGTGGAACGTCGACATCATCGTCGTCACCGTCGTTCTCCTCTTCCTCCTCTGCCTCACAGCCCACAGAAAGTCATAAACGCGAATCACCGAGCGAAACGGCATCCCATGCCCAACGTAATACACATGTACACGTAACGAAGCCGACCTTCCCATCAGTGTTGCGCCTGGCACACGAAAGGGGAATTTCTGACCCAGAGTCTAAGATTAGTGGCACCGGCCGTCACGGGATGATCACAAAGGGTGATATCCTTGCATATGTGGGCGAAACAGGCTCAGCCTTTGGCACGGCGTCGCCACACCACACGACCATTTCCGAGTTGGGAGATGGCAAAACACGCGAATCGGGAGAAAAGCTGACAAACCAAGCATCCCCTCCGAAGCAACTGCGTGTCGACGAGCAGCGCAGCATGATCATCTCAGGATTGGCGGCCATGGCGGCAGCATCGCGCAAGACCACCAAAGAGACGAAGCAAACGAGGCGCATAGAGTTTGCAGATATCGTCCAGCAATATGTGCCGCGCAAAGACATGGATACTGCTACGCACGATAAGAAGAACCGAGCTGGATCCTCGGCTTCAACGAGCCTACAAACAATTTACGAACAGCTGTGGAAGTAGGCAACTCGTTGGAGGTGGAAACATACACCACAGGACACAGCCCAAACAATGCTCATCACTCACTTAGGGTACATCATAGAGCCGAGTATAGTCGATACCGTCATGCTTGCCACGTGATGCAAAGTCCATCCAGTTCGTTAAGCAGCCATGATCAAAAGGATTGGGAGCGCGTGGTGTAGGAGGCGAGTGTCGCGAGTACAAATCAAGGCCAACGATGGCAAGAAGAGATGAGCCAGATGACAGAATTCGGCCACAGAAACCGCGGCGAACCGGCGAGCGACCATGCAAAACAAGCTTCACCTCATAAGGCGAGAGGCCTTGAGCCAGGAGGTGCTCCGACTGCATTTTGATATAGCCAGCCTGACCTTGACCGAGCATATTTGCATCAGGCCGACCTGCCATGAATCCGTGGCGTTTTAGATTCACGAGTTCGAATGTCGTGACCTGCGTGGAGATCTGGTACAGTTGAAAAGCCAGCAGAATGCCAACCCATATTTGGGTAAGGAGGAGCCACACGGCCGTATAGTATAGCGACCCATTTATAGACACTGCGGCACACAGCCAAGGGAACAGCGGGCAGCGCTGCTGTGCTACAAGGGACGGTGATACAGATGCACGGAAGTACGCCCAGGTGGCCCAGTGAAATGCCGTGATGGCCGCCTGAGCAAAGGCAAGAGCAATCAAGAATGGCGCATGGTTGTTGAGTCCAATGCAGTTCATCACCCATGGGCAGTGATGGTCATGCCGCGCGACGCACGTATTGCAAATGGTACAGTGCTTGGCTCGCATGGGCTTACGAGACATACACGTTGCACAGAAGTACAGGCCACTGAGACGGCCTTCGCGCGCGAGCGAGTCAATGGTCCGACGCAGTTCAGCTTTGGACGCTGGTTTGGCGCACTGGCCGGGCACATTGCGTGCAGTAAGGAAGAAGAAATATACCAGAGATGTGGCCAATACGCAAACAGTCACGTCACGGGCGAGGGAAATGCCAGAGAGAAACACACAGTAGTGTGCCACGCCCAGCACCACACTCAAGCACACGAGCGATAGATAGTACGGCGAGGCATGTGCGCCTTTGGCATGGTCAATCTGGAGCAAGTAGGCCGTGGTATATACATGCGTGGCGAAAATGCCCAGCACAAACACTAGCGGTGCCAAGAACCAAGGTGAGCGGCCCGACACGATGAATGTGAGTTCGTACAAGAGGCATGGCATAGTGAATACAAGGCCTAAAATCGCACGCCGAGATAGCAAGAACCGACCAGGCTCGCCATTGTCCTTGCGATCGAGTTCTTTCATAGCCGATCTGTACGCCGCGTAGGTGCCCAATTCGCGCGCCAGTTCACACGGAGTCTGGCCTTTGTGCTCACGCGCCTTCAGGTCACTGCCAGCTTCGATAAGCCGCAGGATACACAGCCGGTTCCCATGCACCACAGCCCAATGCAGGGGCGTAAGTCCGTCCATGTCACTTACATGCACGGCCGCGCCGTGCTTGAGAAGAACGTCCACCGACAATGCATCGCCCTGGAAAGCCGCCCACATCAGCGCCGTATGGCCCTGTGTGTCTTTTCGATCAAGTGCCATTTGTGGTTGGAACTCAGCACGCTGTAGCAGATATACAATGGTCATCACCAAGCTGCTATGTGTAGCGAGGTGCAGCGTGTGAAATCCTTGGCCATCGAGCTGGAGTGGATTGGCGCCATGGTCCAGAAGTAGCGACATGACTTGTACTTGCCCCTGCCGAGTACACCAATGCATCGGCGTCGCGCGCAATGTCCCACCAGTTATGTTCACATCCGCACCCCGGCTAAGCAGCAATTGGCAGCATTCATAATGCCCATTGATAGCTGCCCAATGCAGAGGAGTTACGCCGTCTTGATCACGCGCATGTACATCGGAGCCTTCATCCAGTGCACGGCGCAGACCTTCCAAGTCACCACGCTGCGCACATGCATGGACGATGTTCTCGCTCATATGCCACGTCTTCCTCCCTAGTTCCACCAAGTACAGAGCGTACCAATCCAACGTACGCGCGCGTTTGGTTGACACGCACAACCAACTCTAAGGCGCGCGACTTGCGTGGAAGATGCAAGCCTGCGCCTAATATACCACACCCAGGAAGAGGTAGCGGCAAGAACAACGACCTACTTGGCTGACAGAACAAACTGACACATCTCCACAACCACGCTTTCCTTGTTTGTTGCCAAGTCAACACAGAGCTTCCTGGCATCAGTACGAAAGAGGGCGCGAGTCGTGCGCTCATGTAGCTCCATTCTATCTACACAATCAGAGCTTGGAGGGTCGCGATGCAGAGGTGTCGGGAGAGCTGCTCTCACGCTCAGCGTCTTCCGATCCTTCAACGACGCGGCACACCTCGTTCACGAGTTGTAATGCCCATTGTGCACCGTGTTCGGACGTAAGAAACTCGATACTTTCACGCTCAGCATCCTTGGTCATCTGTTCCAATACGGGCCGCGCACGCAGCAGACCATAGATATGGCTGACGACCTGCGGCGCAACGCCGCCCTGTGCATGCAATGCAGCAATGGCCACCAGACTCATCCGCACACGATTCACTTCCCACACTGGCTCAGACGTGTGCAAATACTGCGAGGCAGGCGCAAAAAGTGGGCCATATTGGAAGTTCAAAATATACTCCCCAAGGTCAGGGTGGTTGTGCGTGAGGACTTGTCGCAGTTTGTGCGACTGCCTCGAGTAAATGTGATCGAATAGGTCTGAACCAGCTTGGAAGCAGTCCTGAAGCTGCTCAGGCGAAAGTCGTCTGCTGTTAGAGTCGCGTCTTTGCTGAAATGACACAGTCCACGAGCTTCGCGCCCGCTTCTCCCATGCCATCATACATACCGACGGGGGTCGTTCGGCATATGACGAGCAAGTTCAGCGTCCGCGTCAACTGATGCACGCAACGCCGCCAAGTTGTTAATGCCCTAGAGAATGCGTTAACGACCCAAAGTAGCACGAGAAAGACGTACCTTTGGCGTGCCGATGAGACCTAATGCTTTAAGCCCAACTTCGCGCATTAGGCACGCACGATTCACCCGCTCTGTAATGGGCCGCAGACTTGGGCCTTGGCGCATCACATACGTATGCATTCTCTGGAGCGAGCTAGGCGCATTCAGCGCGAACAGCGTCGCTGTCAACAATGTCATCCACTCGCCCCAAGCGACGCCATGATGTTGTGAATCGGCTTCTACGCGTTGAAACAGGTCCTGGAGAATAGACGCCTGAGGCGCCGGCTTCGTCGTGCCCACCCGCCCCGCAGGGATGATAACGTCGGGGGATACTTTGGACGTACGCGATGCATAGCGTGGGGAATTCACAAGAGCTAGAATTGGCCGTGGAAGTGGCATGTTCGGCGATAGCAGCACTAGCAACTATTTGATAGCACCACGCCGATGTATATATAAAAGAATGTTCTCATGTGGCACATGGCCTAAAGACCAGAATGTCGCGTCTTTGTCCCTGTCGCCGCGACGCGCTCAGGGAAGAACAAGGGTGGAGGGCCGACTGGCTCTCCAAGCCCATGCCTGACCAACTGGCTGTGGCCAAGCCGTACCACGAGAGGAAAGCGTGGAAAACAAGTGGCGCCGGTTATGTCACGTGAATGCGAGCGGATTCGCTCGCTCACTATCTTTGTTCGTTGAACCTGATAGGCCTCGCAGCACCACTGGCTTGATTTGCTTCTTCCACGTCCACATTCGCACCTACGCACGACCGAGAACCTGGCGTCGCGTGTATATCAAAGCATGACGGCTCCGCGGTTCATTGGTCTACGGGCCTTTCGGCATGGACGAATGCCAATTCACCACGCAAACAGCATGCGAAGAAACTCGGCTTGTCGCCCAGCCTCCCACTCGATAACGTGTGCACGCACCACATCCATGCCCATTGCGTATGCACGCACAGCGTCAAGTCTGAGTGCGCGTCTTCGTTCACCATCGCCGATCCTTTCTATGGCACGGCACGCACTTCTGCCTCAGCGACAGATGCCTTTTCATATACCCCAGTTGGGCGGCGTTCGCTTCACAACATATGGCTCAGAGTACCAACCATCGCAGCGTAAGCGCAAGCGCAAACATGGCTTCCTCGCTCGTCTAAGGTCCCGAACTGGTAAAAAGGTACTCGCGCGCCGTCGCGCAAAAGGCAAGACAGCCGTTTCCCACTGAGTTTGCAGACGTAGCTGTTTTGTTTTTTACGACGTATAGCTGAAATAAAGTCCTTTCTTTGTGTACGTGGGATAAGTTCGCATGCTACACGGCAAGTCATTCACATCGCTCCTCCCGCTAGCACTGTTTGTGCGCGGTGCGGTCCGATGTGATGTGCTTCTCCTGTGCTTCTAAACCCTACTTCCGACCGAATTATGGCGCCCTGCCAAATTAGATCTACTCACCGTCGACGCCGTTGCGGTTACTGCGGTTATTTTTTCTCCAACGAATTTGATTATTCGAATTTTTATTATTTTTCCTGTTTCGTCATGAGAACGATCAGAGATGAACCAATCACTCCATAGGTGCCATCCTTGCCACGATCATTACGACAACGACTTTGGGTTGTAACCACCATCAGTATGGCATTGCCAGCGAGTCATGAGCTACTTGTGTTTCTCGCAGATGCGAATCCTCAGGTAAGGCAGCTCGCTATGTCATCCATCGTGTCATTTAGTGGAAAAAACAATCCCAACCGTCGTCTTTTGATCGATCCACTCAAAGATGCGCATGGTAAGCCAGTCTGTACGCCGAAGGGCGAGCCCTTGGACGTCATTGAGCAGCTGAAGAAGCTCTGCAATGACCAGCCCCTCACGGTGCACGATGCACTCAGTGCGCTGATCAACCTGTGTGATACGGCGTCTGTCGCGGCGCGTATTGGCGACGAAGAGTTCTTGGCCTTTCTTGTAACATATATTGGCGACTCGGTCTCGCTCCTAGCTGATCTAGCATGCATGCTGCTATCGAACCTTACCAAGTTTGAGTCAATTGCCTCCCGCCTGCTTACTATGGAGGTGGAAGATCGGCCTTTCTACTCATTTCTCTCGCCGTTGGATCTCCAGGTTGCCCTGCGAGGCTTGGATGCAGACCCCTCGAAGCCCGATTATGAGGAGCAGAAACAAGCCGTCGAGGCTGCATCAAAACGGCTCGCGAATTCAATGCATGCAAATGAGACGGCCAAAGTACCCGCGCTCGTCAAGCTCCTCCGTGCATTTGAAGAGGGCGCTACCGTCGAGACAAGTCGCTCTAGCGATGCAGATATGCGTGCTCGTATCGAGGCAGCGAAGAAAGAGGCCGCTACTGCCTCAGAGGCAAAGCCGGTGGACATGGGACCTGATGGTCGTCCGCGCATCCAGCGCAAGTCGACTTGCAACTTTCTGGCAAGTGTGTTTGCGAACGTGACAGTGTTGCCACGGGGCCGCGAATTCTTTGTTGCTCCCATGGAGGGCACAGATCCACAACTTGTCGATGCTTACCCCGTTGGCCGCATGATGGTGTATACGGAACATGCAGATTTGATTCGTCGCGGTGGCGTCATTAGTGCGTTGAAGAATATTTTTTTCCTCAAGCATGCGCACAAACTTCTTCTCGCTCCTACACCGGCTGCCGCACCCGTCGATCGACCTTCCCTGGATGTCCTGCCGTATTTATTGATGCCGCTGATTGACGGAAAGGAACTCGCAAAAGTTGATATAGAGGATCAGGAGTCGTTGCCAGAGGCGTGCCAGCTGGTGGATGAAAACAAGCCCCGTGAGAAAGACAGCGCATTGCGCCTTATGCTTGTTGAGTGCCTCTTGTTGCTATGTACTTCCCATTATGGTCGTGAGAGTCTGCGTCAGCGAGGTGCTTACATTGTTGTGCGTGAGGCGCACTTGGCTGAAGACAAGGAACAGATTGCAGAGGCCATTGTTCGACTGGTCAATCTACTGAAGCGCGACGAGACAGACGCAACTATGAAAGACGACCAGGACATTCAGCTTCCTGCACAAGACGGCGAGGAGTGCGACCCTGACATGGTGATTGAAGAATTGTGAACTTGTATGAGTATGTGTCGTATTCGTATGTACACTGGAGCAATGGGTCGAGTTGGGTTAATCCTGGCCAAGGATGCGAATGGGCCAAAAAAAAAAAAAGGGGCCCAATTGGTGGAACTGGTATACGTAGCGTCTCGCTCTCCACCTGAAATGTACATTCGTCCCTGCAGAAGTTCAAACCATTTCTACTTCGGACAACCGTCTAGGGAACAGATCGCCACCAGGCCTTCGACTTATCGTCGCAGCGACCGGGCGCGCGACTTCACGTATAGATCCGCATCATTTGGTGGTAGCGCTTGTGGTTTTAAAGACGCTTGCGCTACTCACCTTCTCCAACATGTCGGTGGGTGAAAAAAAGCACATCAGTGCACCTGCATGGCTCATGGAGTTCACGGCCAATGCATCAGAGTCATTTGTGACTGCATACTACGCTGCGTCTGACTCGCCTCAACGTGGAAACCTCTTACCCTCGCTATACCTACCAAATTCGTCAATTTCATGGAACGGCAATCCCATCAGTGGAGCCACGCAGTACAAGCAATGGCTCGAAACACACCCAGGCTCGCAACACGAAATCCAATCATTTGACTGCCACCCACTAGGCCCATTTGATGCTTATGGTACGTACAATGCCTATGGGTATGAAGCGTGCGCTCGCTCCAACATTTTATGTGAACCAACGTCCACGCCCCTCGTGTCGAGCCTGTGTCTCGAATCTCTGATACCAGTCGCTTGCCACACTGGTATCGAGCTCGCGGGGGCAACAAGAATCTGTGGTCTCGCCGACACTCTGGTTGTCGATGGCGTCACTGCTTCTACAAGGACTCGGTGTGCATGAGGCTAGCTGCGCTGCAAACGAGTAGTATGAGAAGCACACAATACTAACCCGACTACAGATCAAAATGTGGCACCGTCGTTGATGTTGAACGTCTCTGGTACAGTCGCTCACTACACGCCAGAGAGTCTTGCAACGGATCAAAGCAATGCACCAAAATCAGCGACATCGACTGGTGGCGCCAGCGGCCATAGCAGCGGTGGCGCATCATCGAAGCGCAAATTTAATGCCGACGCGCCCATTGAGACGTATCCGAGAGTATTTTCGCAGTCGTTCGTCCTCATCAATGGGGCAGGAACTGGGGCAGAAGGCGGTGTGCCTTTCGTATGGATGCCAAGCAGGAGCAGCAACGGCAGCGGCAAGGGCAGTAAAAATATCGCTAACAGTGACAAGGCGACAGAAACACGAACGGTCGCCAAGTACTTTATACAGGCAGATTGCTTCCGATTTGTAGGCTAATTCTGGGACATATACAAACTCATAGCGGACATCGAAAACGCAGCAGATACAAAAGCGTCATGCCGACGAAACGGCGCCATAGGCAGGATCAGTGTGCCTAAGCAGTCGTGTGCGCTCAGTCGACTCTTCATCATTGTCGTTGGAAGCACCAGCCCCAACTGAAGGCTGCGCGGATGAGGGCGGCGGTAGAGCACTGGGCGTAGAAGTGGACACATCTTCGACAGCTGGATTTTCGTATGGTGCATCCGGAACATGACGCCTGTGAGTATGACATATGACAAGGAATCCATTCTGCAGCATTGCGGGAACAAGCAGTGCAATCGTCCGCAGAAACATTGAGACAAAGAAGATGATTGTGAGGATAAAGGGCCGCGCGTTCGGGCCGATGATGGGCATCTTGTAAAACTTGAGGACAGCAGCGTCGAGGAACATCGAAATCACATATACTGACACATCGCACGTGTACGTGATCCAAACAATGAGCCCAATGCCGGACAAGGTTTGCACGCAAACAGCAAACCAAAATCCCTTAGCCAGTGCGTCTCTTCCAAGGCTGCGGTCCCAGCCCCATGTGAGCATTAGCTGATCCCACAACAAAACTTGGGCTACAAAAAGAAAGACCAGCTTGTTCGGCACATGCACGAGGAGCAACTCTAATGGATGCATCCAACGTGCGCGGTACTTGGCACGCAATACAACACCATTTGTTAGCGTCAGAATTGCAATGCCAACAAGCACACAAGAGCCAATCACCATGGTTGTCGTGCTGTCGATAATACGACACAAAAGCCACATCGATAGCATGTAGTTTGCCAAGGCTAGTCTTGAGCCTGCACCCTGTACAATGCATCGCTGTGTGTGTGGGTTAGGTGTGATGACAGCTAGCAAACAAAAGCCAAACTCGAACAGCAACATAACGATACTGTACGCAAGGAGCATGAGCGGTGCCATACTAAAGTACGTCGGCTGACTCCGGAACACATAGTGAATTGAAGGCACAATCATTGCGGCAAAGAGCGCCGTTGCAATGCAGCACAACAGGCTAATAGGCGTGTTCACCTGAAGAAAGCGTAAAGATGCTTTCTGCCGCGCCGTTAGAGGCGCATGCTGTTCCTCCTCATTGTTGCCGTGCACGTCTTCTCGTTCAGAATGACGTTGCACTCGCCCATCCTCTCGTGCGTGGCGCTGAACATCTGAGGTGGACATTGTTGCCGACAGTTCTCGAGGCCGCTACACAACCTCTGTGGAGCCCAGCCTTGCGTACTTGTCGGCAGACTTGGAAAGCTCCCCGCCACTGGCCTTGTGTGCTGCTCCACTGTGCCATACCGTGGCGCTAAATTTTGTTTGGATGGACCGGCCAGTCACCTGGCCCACCGCGCCCGCATAGATTTGTGCGCCATCCCACGCCGGGCAGAAAACAGACGCTATCAATGGGGATTTAGGCGCGCGCCATGCGCCAGATGGAGAAAAAGAACCACACCCAGGTCCATGTGCGTCTGTATGACTAAAGCTGCACATACAGACTGTTAAGCGACAGAGGTCTAACCTGTGCAGACGCTTGGATTGATCCGCCTGCGCGGACCGTCGTTGTTGTTGTTGTTGGTCGTCCAGTCAAGACGCAAGAATGTCCAACACGACGAAGAGGGACGGTGCAAACGCATCAGCCGATGCGAGAGAGGCGTCCATCTTGTCCGCCGAGCGCGATGCGTCTTCGTATCATCGCCCCACGTCACCTTATGGGGAACTGGAGTCTCATCCCATGCCCGACACAGACAAGGCGATGCACGTCCAGCGCTACTTGGTCACTCCTGATGACCAAAGCACTGGTGCTGATGGGCACGAAGAACCAGATGGTACCGCGTCTGCATTAAGTGCATCGGCTATCTCCGCAGCCAGTGGCCGCTTGTCCACACACGAGGACGAGTACCAGGCACCGCATCATATGCAAGGCGGCGCTATCACCGAGGACGTGTACCGCTGGGCACACCAAAACCGACCGCGCCCTCGTCGTTCAGAAAGCGTGTTTCTTCCACGCACGCGTGACCTCGACTCTGGCATCGACTCTGACATCTTGAAGCAGCCTGGCGGCTTTCGCCGTTCCTATGTCATGACGCATGCAGCTGAACAAGGCAAGCCGCCGCCCCGTGCGCTCAAGAGCTTTGTCGAGTTCCTTATGCTTTACGGTCACTTTGCTGGTGAAGAGCTGAACGACTATGAACTAGACATGGATGATGATGACGATGGGGATGGCAATATGGATGAAGAAGCGCAGACGGCTGCAAGTCCTTCGGAGACGACACCGCTAGTGCGTCGACGCCGGGTGCACGGTGCGATTCCATCGTTCCGTGGACGTCGTCGACACGAACACAAAGGCGAGGCATCCGTGCTAGATGCTGTACTGATGCTTCTCAAGTCGTTTATCGGCACAGGCATTCTGTTCCTCGGCAAGGCGTTTTTCAACGGCGGTCTGCTGTTCTCAACAGTGATCATGTGCTTGATCGCAGGAATTTCTTTGTGGTCGTTTCTCTTACTCGTTCAGACAAATCAAAAGCTGCATGTTGGTTTCGGCGAGATGGGTGGCATTCTGTATGGCTCATACATGCGCAATGCGATCCTTGCTTCTATCGTAGTGTCGCAGTTGGGCTTTGTCGCGGCATATACGGTGTTTGTGGCGGAGAACATGCAGGCACTAATTCTGTCGCTCACGCAATGCCGGACCCTGGTCTCACATGCGACGCTCATTGTGGCCCAGGCGCTTGTATTCCTTCCACTGAGTCTTGTGCGCAAGATTGCCAAGTTATCATCTACCGCATTGATTGCTGACGTGTTTATTCTTGCGGGTATTGTGTACCTATTCTACTATGAGATTGGCTCTCTGGCCACTTACGGGTTCGGCGATGTCGTCATGTTTAACAGCAAAAACTTCCCTCTCTTTATAGGCACAGCTGTGTTCACATTTGAGGGGGTAGGACTTGTGATTCCCATCACGGAAAGTATGAAAGAGCCAAGAAAGTTTCCCGCCACCTTGTCTTGGGTCATGTTGGTTGTCACCGTTCTTTTTGCTGCTTCAGGTGCCCTCTCTTATGCAACCTTCGGCAGCGAGACGCAGACTGTTGTCATTACCAACTTGCCCGGCAATTCGCGTTTCGTGCAGGCCATCCAAGCCTTGTACTCCATTGCTATTTTGCTCTCGATGCCATTGCAGCTATTCCCTGCGCTCACCATTCTTGAATTGGGCTTGTTCAAGCGTAGTGGCAAGTTTAGTCTGCGTACAAAGATGCTTAAGAATTCTTTCCGCTTTGCTACAGTGGTGCTTGCTATGTTTGCTGCTTGGCTCGGCGCAAATGATCTCGACAAGTTCGTGAGCTTGATCGGCTCCGTTGCGTGTGTGCCGCTGTGCTTCATCTACCCTCCGCTCTTGCATTTACGGGCATGTGCATTCACACACCGTGCAAAAGTAATGGATATTCTGTTGTTCACCTTCGGCATTTTTTGTGTCGTATTTGCCGGAAGCCAAACACTCCAGTCGATGTTGTCCGGCTCGAGCCCACCCAAACCCCCTGTTTGCGTGCCCCCTAAATGAGTTGGCGTAGGGGTGTTAAAATCCAACTTGTCAGTGTGAATCTATACGCACGCGTTGCACGCGTTGTTGCATACTGTTTCCCTGCGCTGTGTACACCCATTCGCAATCACCTACCCTCCTCTTGTCCTCTCCTTGGTGTAGATTACGAAAGCACACGGTTCTTGGTTTCTTTCACGGTCACACACACACACGCATAAATATAAATATATATATATATATATACAGATACACACATCACTCTTTACTCTACAAGAACGGGACAAACATGCCCTGCTTCCGTGTGTGTACAACGAGACCTTGCGACGGTAGGCATTTGAGAGCACGAACACTCATCATTCCCATCGACGCACCCAGCCCCATCGTCCCGCTCCCAGACATGCCGGGAGAGTATGGTTCTCCGGCTCCTTTACGACCTCACACAATCATGGAATGACGCCCTTGACCCCCAGTGGGAGAAAAGTCCGCCTAGTTCTACTGAAGAGGTGCTTTTATAGAAGTCGGGGTCTATTGCCTTTAGGCAATGTAAGCGTTAAAGAAGAAGATGCGAATAGATTTTTTCCGCGAACTAAAAGACGCTTTCTACCCTGCACGGATGCCACATGGACTTGGCAGCGTCGCCTCCCTTACTCCACACGAGAACAGGAAGTGGCCGCGTGTGCCGATCATATAAGCATCGAGAGTGGTATCACGCGGTTTGTGTCATGCGTGTTGCACGTGGACAGTCCAAAGTGGTGCGATTCTGAATGGCACAAAAGGCGCGATTTGGATCCAAATTTAGGTCGACCTACGGTCGAACGACCCTTGTTCACAATCAACGACCATTCCCCACATGGCGACATTCGCAACATCGTTGAATCATACGCTTGAAAGTCTCACAGGACATCCCACGCCTGCACACGTTCTTTATGCAGACCTTGATACCTCGAAACTCTCTTACGCTGAACAACTTTGGGTGCAATGGTACCAGTACTGGGGTAACCCGGTCATTGCAACAGGTGTGATGAGTTTCCTCCTGCACGAAATTGTATACTTTGGACGATCGATTCCTTGGATGATTATTGATGCGATGCCGTCAATGCGAAAGTACAAATTGCAGCCTGTATGTACTCTGTGTGTGTGAATGCTGGATCTACTGACACGTTGATTTAGAACTATGTGCCAACGCTCGCTGATCAGTGGCGGTGTACGCGTCTTGTGCTTCTTAGTCACTTCACTGTTGAGCTTCCTCAGATCTGGAGTTTTCATCCCATCTGTGAGTACCTCGGCCTGACGACGCACGAGGTACCATTCCCTAGCTGGACTAAGATGCTGTGGCAAATCGCTCCTGTTCTTTGTGTTTGAGGATGCATTCCATTACTGGGCGCACCGTGCAATGCACTATGGTCCTCTGTACAAGCACATTCACAAGATCCACCACGAGTACGTTGCACCTTTCGGTCTTGCGGCCGAGTATGCGCACCCTCTGGAAGTCCTGATCCTGGGTCTCGGCACCATTGGTGGCCCATTCCTGTTGTGTGCCTATACCAAGGACCTGCATATCTTGACCGTGTACATTTGGATTGTGCTCCGTCTGTTCCAGGCGGTCGATGCTCACTCTGGTTACGACTTCCCTATTAGTCTGCACAACTGGATTCCCTTCTGGGCAGGTGCCGACCACCACGACTACCACCACATGGCCTTCCTTGGCTGCTACTCGACAAGTTTCCGTTGGTGGGACCACTTTCTCGGTACGGACCGTGGCTACCAGCGAGTTCGTGCAAAGCAAAATGCTGCCAAGCTCCGCGCCAAGGCAGATGAACTTGACCAAGTTGCTGCCAAGTACAAGATCAAGTAAACTGATTCTTGCTCCTAGCACATTGTATGACCAGGCTTGTTAGTAGATTAGCTCTTCGCCTCGTTTTCCCCGCCCCCCTTTGCATTGGCCACACCACTGTACGGATTCTCTATTCGATTGCGTGTGTGTTTGTGAGTATACATTGTAGCTGCCTTGCCGTGGCTCTGTATTCCGTATTGGGATTTGTTTGGTTGGTGTGTCTAAAGGCTGATGTAATTAGTGGAGAGCTCATGACAATGGGGAAGGGGGCGGCTGCAGGTGGAACATGTGGTGGCGTGGCGAAGGAACAGGACCTGATGCCATTTCAGCCAATCCGCTGTGTGTCAATGCGCGTGTGAGACAACGTGTGCTTGCTGTGGCCCACACTTCGTACTCACTGCTCTTGTAACGACCGAGCGCGAATTTGGGCCGTCCAACGACCGGGACACATATCCTATGTCGACGATCGTACATTCCTTGCGAGACTACCGCCCCCCTACGCGGGCGCAACAATTTGCACATGCATTTGGCCTGCCACCTACAGAAGGACCATATGTAGACGAGGCAGGAAACCGAGCGGAGATCCTATCAGCCATCTTGTCCCTCTCAAATCCTGACTCGAATGAAGTTCGAGAGGATCTGGTGTTTGCCGGTCGACTTACGCTGACGCCCTCGTTCTTGTGCTATGCAAGCCAAGGAGATCGTGGCCGCGGCTGCCGTGTTGCCATTCCACTTGCGACTATTCGTCGCGTTGAACGGCTTAATACACGTGATGCTGTCTTTGCGCTGAGCATCACAGTCTGGCACGGCATGCAGCTAGTGTTCCAGCTCAATGCATTACGACCATCTTGCGAGGGATTCTGTAATGCAATGCGCGATCGATTACGCGCACATCTCGGTGAAATGAAGCAGCTGAAGCCATTCCTCGCCACATGCTACAGTGAGGCGCTTTTGCAGGGTGCATTGGACACGCACGTCAGTGCTAAGGGCAAGCACCGTGAAGACGTACAAGAGGGCATGGGTGCGGCGACTTCATCAGAACCATCGTCCTCATTGACACCACCATCAGCCCCCGCAGATGAAACGCCTATGTATCAAATAGGACTCGGTGCATCATTCGGTTTTCCAGGCGATCCGAAAAAGCTCAAGGACAAGAGCAAGACTCGTCTGTGGACGGAGTACTTGCGCACGCATGGTCGGAACATCACGATTGTAAGGTATCCACAATTCACTCGGCTCGTACAAGTGGGATTGCCGAACATGCTGCGCGGTGAGCTCTGGGAGGTCGCAAGTGGCTCGATTTTCCAGCGGATGGCGCATAGTGGTGAATATGCTGCTATTTTAAAAGAGCATGAAGGTCAGTCTAATACAAGCATGGAGGAAATTGAAAAAGATCTGAACCGGTCACTTCCTGAATACGCTGCGTACCAAACGCCCGAGGGCATTGAAACACTCCGTCGCGTTCTGGTGGCATACAGCTGGAAAAATCGCGAATTAGGCTATTGCCAAGCAATGAACATTGTTGTGGCTGCTCTACTGATTTACATGTCAGAAGAACAATGTTTCTGGATGCTCGATACGTTGTGCGAGCGCCTTCTGCCCGGCTATTACACTCAGAGCATGTCTGGCACATTGCTCGACCAGAAAGTGTTTGAACACCTCGTTCAACAGACGATGCCCGTGCTGCACGAGCACTTTATTAAGTATGACATGCAATTGAGCATCGTGACACTCCCGTGGCTGCTATCTTTGTATATCAACAGCATGCCGATGGTGTTTGCATTTCGTATTGTCGACTGTTTCATGGCATTTGGCTCGCAGGTGCTCTTCCAAATCGGCCTGGCCATCCTCAAGATCAACGGCGAAGCAATCCTAAGCGTGACGGACGATGGCACTCTCATTGGTCTATTGCGCAACTACTTCCGCACGCTCGGCGATAGTGCCTATCCCGAAAGCCGAGATGAACGCCGGCAACAAATCACGCGGTTCCAGCAACTATTGGTTATTGGCTTCCGCGAGTTTGGCATCATAACGAATGACTTGGTTGACCAAGAACGCAAGCGATTCCGCCAGCAGATTGTGCAAGAAATCGAGGGATTCGCACGCCGCAGTGCCATCCGGAACCTCAAGGACTACGGTCACTTTAGCAAGGCGCAGGTGAGTCTAATTTATGACCATGTCGTCGAGTCTATTTACCGTGCTCGAAATGCGCCCGACTCACTGACCGGTGGCGAAAAACCCGTCACAGTGAGCGATCCGAAGCAGGACCTAAAGGAAATGCGCGTGAACTTCACGACGTTCCGCATTTTCCTCAGTGAGATGGCGACGTGGGCACGCGATGAATATATTGTCATGAATGGGCTTCAAGAACGTATTGAGCGCCGCATACCAGACCAGACGTTTGCTAGACGCCTTTTTGACTTTTGGGATCGTGAACACTGCGGCTCTTTGACGCTGCAAAACATCATCACGGGTCTCGATGAAATCATGTTCCTTGACTGTGATTTGGCAGGTACCACCGCTTGGTTCTTCCGCTTACATGCTGGGGGCAAAGAGAAGCTTTCGAAAAACGATGTGCTTGCATTGTCTGAATCGCTCTTGTTCAGTACGTCTTCTTGACACGCATCCCCTCTTTGTATACCATGTGTACTAACCACGCAGTGTTCCGAAACGAACCTGGTGACGAGCATCTTGGTTCCGTTTCCGCGCTCATCACGCAGGCATTTGAGCTTGGTGACGATGAGTCCAAGACCGCCTAATTACCATAGCCCTCCACAATTTGCCGTGCAATACTTGCACTTACAATTTGACGCAGCTCTTCAGTAGGATCAGTTTGAGTTTCGTCCGCGCGTCGCATAATGTCTTCTATGCGACTCATCAATGCATTTACTCGAGGACTATCATCGACATCGTCGACATCGCCGTCGTCGCCGTCATTAGTGACGATGGCACTTTCGCTGTTCCTGACACCCACCCCGTCCTCTTCACGTCCTTGCGCCAAAAACTCCAGATCCTCTTCTTCTTCGCCAATCCGTTCGAGAATGGATGCCCTTGGCGCGAGTGACTCGCCTGTCTTCGATGCGAGGTACATTGCGACATCTTCAAGATCATTCACACGTGCGTTCTCTGCTGCAGAGAGACCCGCTTCATTACGGTGCGCAATATCGGCGCCCAGTTCTTCCACAAGTAACCGTGCCATATCCACTGTTTCACAGAAAAATAGGGGCGTTTCACCATCATTGTCTTCCACGTTGATGGATTCTTTTGGTTCTTCTCTGGAATGCAAGAGATACCGCCTGCTGTTAGTTCATACATGACTCTCAGAACATACAAGACACCTTGTTTGTTGTACGACGCTGCCGCGTGCAATGGCGTATACCCTGCTTCGTCTTTGCTTGTTGGCATCATTCCTTGAGCGCTATGTTAGCTTTTTTCCATCCTCATGGATGTTGACGAAGACACACCTTCATGCTCTAATAGATACTTCACACGATCCAGATCACCATCACCTGCAGCGATCCATATATTTGATCCCCTGCTACGAACGAGTGCATCGTCTTTAGGAATCTCTGAAGTCATGCTGAAAATATATATATATATATTATTCGCTCTGTCCTGTTCTGATGTACGCAGGTAGCAGCTTCAGTCACGACACAAGCTCAGTGGACGAGTCGCACGCGGTGGCCGGTTCACTTTTTACCGACGAAACCTAAAATTTGGTTCGTTTATGGACTGTCCACCTTTGTGTCCATGTACCCATGCCACCCACTCATACTCCACAACGTGTGTTCGCACGTGACATGCATGTGTGCACGCACACCCACATGCTTGCACGACGAGTAGAGGCAAACGTGTGAGCCAACGGGCACGATCCTAGTTGTCGACGCATCCCTGACGCTTCGAGGAAGATGGGCAAACGCAAGAAGTCAACTCGCACACCTGGCGCAGGGCGCAAGAAAATGCCACCGCTTGGTACGTTGCATTGGAATGGACACTAATTTTTTTTTTTCAGATACCGTATTCACATGTCTCTTCTGCCATCACGAGCGCGCTGTTTCGTGCAAAATGTAGGTTCCAGTGGCGTCAGCTAGCTGGACGGAGCAAAGAAGAGCTAACATGCAGTGACGAAAAGGCGCGTATTGGGTACTTAAGTTGCAAGATATGTGGGCAAAATTTTTCGGCAGATACAGACACTCTATCTCAGCCGATTGATGTCTATTCACAATGGATTGATGCATGCGAGGACGTAGCCGACAATGATGCGGCAGGAGCCTGAGTTACTTGAGTGGATCAAAGTCTTGCCACTGCGCCTTAGAGGGATTCTTTGGGATTGATGTTGTTGGTTTCTTTGACTCAGGCGTTAACATGCCGCCGCTCCATCCTGGTGGTGGCTGCACAGTCTGCGGCTTATTGAGCTGCGTACTGACTGTCGAAGGTGGAGCTAACATGCGTGTGCTAGAAGGAACAAGCGCATCAAATAAACCTGGAGATTGTGTGCCGGTACATGACGTGGAATTGTGTCCACTCATGTCGGGAGTATTGGACGACTTTGAGCGGGCGGGTGTTTCCGTCTGCAATGTCATATTCACCGATTTGGTCTGTGACGGCGTGGATGTGGTAGTTGTCATGGATGAAGAAGAGGGAAGAAGATTCTCCATGGCTTGCACACTGGTTTCGTAACGAGCGTGCCCCACCAACGCCTCCAAATCGATATCGCCCGTAGATGCAATAGCTGCATTCAAAGGAATGGGCGTAACATTGCTTGCAGACTGTTGCGCTGATTCGTTTGTTTGTACCTCCAGGTGACTTGCCTCACGAATATGTGCAAGCTGTTCCTGTTCGACTGTTTCTCCAAGGCTCTTGATTGTTCGGATAAACCGATGAAATTGGGTCTCATTCAACAACGGACACATCGCCATGACCCAAAGACGAGGTAAAAATACAGTAGCCTTGGTCTCTAAATCCACCTTTTCACACAGTGCCTCATAAACTGCAAGCGATGCTACCATAACGGAGGGCTCGCGTGTCTTGATTCGACCCATAGTCGGCAGCAAGGTATCCATGATACTCACTTTGTCCAGCAAAGGAATCATCGCATGGAAACAGATCTACAAGTCAGGGAATCAACCACGGAATACCATTTACATACCAAGCTGCTCACTTTAACAGATAGTGTTTTAGTTTTTGAGAACACCGTAGTGAGCTTGGGTAGCAGTTTGTCTTTGACGTGCGAAAAATCTAGTATGCCACACAGTTTGGGAATGTGCTGCAAAGCATTCTCCTGCACAGCAACGTTCTCATGATCAAAGGCAGAGTAAAATAACGGCATCACCCGGTCTCGAAATACAACCGGTGTCGTTTTATTGACCATCAAGTCCGTATGATTTAGCAGCAACACTGTGGTCACGTTAGGAAAAAGTCTAGAAAAAACTCAATCACACGCACTCTGGCACTGAGGAGGATCATGCACTCGGAAGTGCGGCTCTAATCGCGGAAGGACGCTGGATGTAAACTCAAGTTGTGCTGTGTAAGTCATGCATCACAACGTACAGAAGTGCTTTGCGATGAAAAAGACATTCGGAAGAATGTAGGGCAACAGTGCCTTGTCCGGGGAGGCTTCCAGCAACTACTGTGAGTCTTTGTGGTACTTACATTAGGTAGAAGCTTCCGTCGCAACAAAGCCATGGAGAATTGCGGCAGCATTTTATACATGCCTCGAAGGAATTGCACTTGCTCCGATCTCGACCGTGTAGAAAAGCTTTCACGTTCCATAAACTTGAGGATGCGCACGAGCATACTATTAAAATATGGAAGCTGTTGAAACATTTTAGCAGAATATCGATCCGTATCTTTTCGCGTAATGAGGTGCATCAAGATATCTTTCATTAGGTCAGTTAACCCCAGTTTCTTTCCCACCCCCTTGCACGTACTTTGAGCATCGCTTCCCAACATATCCCACGTCGATGTGTGGATCCTGCTGGAAAGTTCCTCGACATAGGTGCACATTGCACTGATACTACCATATGTTTGATAAGGTTTTGCACCGTGATGCAACGCCATGAAAAATAAAATGCCGAGCGAGTACATATCGTTACTCGGATCCACTTTGTGGTCCATTACGTACACCGGGTCCATCACATCCACATCACGCCGCATCATCTCAGGCAAAGCATGTTCATCGTCCTCCCATGCCCAGTGCCTGTCGCTCGTGATCTCAGACACATTCGTCAAATAGGCACATCCACAAAGTTTCCAATCGCCCTTGGCATTGATAACCACAGCATTTGATGTTAAATTAGTATGTATGAGCTTAGCATCATGCAAGAACTCTAGCCCTTGAGCAATCTGGAGAAAGCCTTTTTGCACTTCCACTTCGTCTAGTTGCATGTCAGGGTTTGTCGTCTCTTGCATCATGGTATGAGAGCTAGCAATGACTTGCTCTGTTGCGAACATGAAGTTGGAGCGGCTTTCTTCCAATGGTTCCACAACTTCCAGAATACATGGATGCCTCAATCGAGACAGCGTGGTGACCTGGGAAGGTGTCAGCTATTCCGACGTTGCGGACAAACCTACCTCGCGCTTTAGGTGCTCAATTTCTTTCACTCGCATAGCACCTCTCGATACGGGCGAGTACATCCATATAGACACAGTTTGACGCGCCAATGTGTCCATTGCAGATGCAGGCAAGTGCCCAGACGACGCAGTCTTTTTTGTGGCAGACTGTACTTTCCAAGGCCCAATCCAGATCCTAGTAATGTTATTGACGTCATGTCACGTACGGTGGGCGTGTTTCATCCACTGCATATTTGATAGATATATTCGTTCTCCCTCTGAAAATTGTCAATATGGGCCGTTGCACGTACATTAAGGACGATGCCTGAGTCCATAAGGACGTCATCGCTCTTACTACGCTTGTGCGAGGCTGTAGGATTAGGCTTTCTCTGTTTAATGCGCGTTATGCAATGTGAATTACGTAAAAAGGCGTGTGTCGCTTCAACTTTCATCTCGCGAAGATGAACGCTTTGATAGAGGCGCTGCAAGATACCCAGCGATTTCCGAGTGAAAAGCAAGCCAACAACGCTGATGAACTCGCACACGAGCTCATAGCTCTTCAATCTATATACGGGATGGAAGAGGTTGAACTTAAGTCTGGCGCAAACGTGGACGAGCCCACCCTGTTTGTTGTGCGCTTGCCATGGCAGAAATCAGGCGACATTCACGTAAAATTACAAGTCCGACTCCCTAAGGGATATCCAAATTGCGATGAAGCACCAACCTTGGAACTGGTAAATCGAACGCTGGGCTCGTTCCAAATCGATGATGCAATTCGCGATAAACTGAGCCATACCTTCTCACCAGAAGGTTCAGCACCATGGGTTAAAGGTGAACCTGTCCTATTCCAAGGTATAGATAGTGCTTCGGAATCTCTACAAGATTGGTGGGATGAACGATCCAAATCTGTGTCTTATGAGGATGATGAAGCGCCGCGGGACACGCACCAAAAGCCTCAAACCGCCTCTTCCCGCCAAGCTGATTTGCGATCACTCGTCCACAGCGACACGATACTGGAAAGAAAGTCTGAATTTCTAGGTCACGCGGCAAGAATCTCTCACCCAGATGAAGTAAGTGAGCGGCGGTCATTGTAACTGACATCATGAAGGTCCCTGTCATACTCGCGCATATTCTTGAGTCTGACAAACGAATTCAGCGTGCCACACATCCTGTAATTCATGCATGGGTCTGTCGCACACCTGATGGAGTATGTCACCACGGTAGGTTAGCAACGAGGCAGGTAACTTGATTAACGTGTGACAGATTGCGATGACAATGGCGAAACAGCCGCAGGTGGTCGGTTGGCCCATTTACTCACATTACTGGTGCGTATAAGGCGATTACACAAACTTATGCATGTTATAACAGCGCGTCGAGAATGTTTTGGTTGTTGTGACACGTTGGTTTGGCGGTGTTTTACTAGGCCCGGAGCGATTTAAGCACATTAATCGTGCAGCACGAGATGCACTCACTAAAGGTGGCTTCATTGATTGATTGTTTCGTTTCCCATGCAGATTTGGATGTGCTTTTCGAAAACGCTCATTCATGCGTTAAATACGCACACGTATCCAATTAGAGACTTTAGCCACCCAGATGCCAATGATATTTCACTAGTTAAGTCATACTTGGATCCGATTTTGTCCCTGATTTGAAATCGGGCATTTGCCACATGCGTGGCGGGATTCCAGCGGTGCGCGTCTGTGCATAAACACACGTGTACGAACGCCAATTTTAAGACTAATGCCACCCATATATTTTTAACTTCTTGCTACGTTTGGCTGGAAACACATTCAGCATCAGTGACGATGTTGGGCGTGACGCCATTCTTGCTGGTCCTCGTAGCGCTTGTCGCATCTGCTGTTGTCTCTGCAAGTGATGTCTCCGTTGCTCGTCTTAGCCGCGAGCTTCGTAAACGTGATACGGCTTCAACAGATGCTTCTGAGTTCAATGGGAAAACATTTGACTATGTGATTATTGGTGGTGGTCTCGCCGGTCTTGTGGTCGCGTCGCGCTTGACTGAGAATCCCAATATAACAGTGGCTGTAATTGAAGCTGGTACGTCTGGGACGGCCAAGAACGAGTCCGAGAAGATCTTGCCACCCGCTGCGAACTTGTACAACTCTCCGGGTCAAACGTACATGAACTGGCATTACAAGACGGTTCCGCAACCACAGTTGAATAATAGGGTTGCCCCATGGCCACGCGGGAAAGTTCTCGGTGGAAGCAGTGCTATCAACGGTCTCTATTACGTTCGTCACAGTGTCCACGAGCAGGATGCGTGGGGCGACATGATCGGTGCTAAGGATCTATGGGGCTGGGATAACATGTACAGGGCCATGAAAAAGTCAGAAGCGTTCACCGCACCGCTGGACTCTGTGGCCCAAATTGATCAAATTTCACCCAACCCAGACTCCCATGGAATGAATGGCCCGATCAATTCTACTTGGCCTGCAGTGACATACGACTGTGTCGGTGCGTTTGTTAATGCCAGCTCGAGCGTTGCCACGCCGCATGCCAAGGACCCCTACGGTGGCACTAATCTTGGAACTTACGTGGCAACCTTGAACATCAACCCGTCTAATTGGACGCGTAGCTTTGCCCGCACTGGTTATTATGACCCTTACGTTTATCGCTCGAACCTTCATGTTCTTACTCGCCACCTGGTTACAAAAATCGAATTTGACACAAGTGGTAAGCAGATTAAGGCTACCGATGTGAAGTTCAAGTCGGACCCTAACTCTGACGAATACACCGTCAAAGCTGGTCGCGAGGTTATCGTCAGCGGCGGCGCTATCAATACGCCTCAGATCTTACAGCTGTCTGGTATTGGTGACAAGAACTTCTTGAAATCTAAAGGCATCGATGTTGTGCTCGAATCCCCAGCTGTTGGCTACAACCTTCAGGACCACATCTCTGGAGGTGTCGAATGGCACCCTAAGGATAGCACAAAGATGCCGCCTTCGGATACCAATGAGTCAAAGGAGGTCAACTCTTACACAAACAATGGAGTTGCATATGTGAATGGTTCACAAGTTCTCAAGGATCAATGGAACTCGTATATCGACCAAGTGAAGGGCAACAAATCTAAGGCTGTCGATGCATACAATGGCACGGACGCCGCCAAGAAAGGCTACGACTTGACATACTCGACTGTGCTTGGGGTTATCCAAAAGAACGTCGCAACCATTGAGATGCTTTTCTCTATGGCATTTGGCCAGGTTCAGGTTCAATCGGCTCTACAGCATGCTTTCTCTCGTGGTCATGTGTTAGTGAACTCGAATGATCCATTCCAGGCCCCTGACATTGACCCCCGCTACTTTGAACAAAGTTCGGACTTGGACATGCTTCGAGGTGCATTCAAGCTTGCACGTGAAGTAGGACAGGCGCAGCCTCTGAATTCGTTCTTGGACCAGGAGACTCATCCTGGAACAAACGTGACGTCTGATCAAGACTGGGATAACTTCATTCGTGATCGCGTCGGCACTGAGTATCATCCGAGTGGTACTGCTGCGATGCTTCCTCAGGACAAAGGCGGTGTTGTTGACAAGAACCTTATGGTGTATGGCACGTCGAACTTGCGTGTCATAGATGCCTCTGTGGTGCCTTTTGTGGTCGCATCGCATTTCATGTCTCTTGTATACGGCGTCGCTGAGGTTGGTGCTGAAGTTGTCTTGGATGCTTACAAACAATCAAACTCTGGTGGCGACGGCGAAAAGAAAGATAATGGCAATGCTAAGGACGCAGATGGCCATTCAGGAGGCGCAGCTAGCGCTGGCGCAAAAAATTCGACTGGCAAAAGTGACTCCGACAACAATGCTCAAGACGCGAGCTCCACGTTGTACACCAGCTCCAAAGTTTACTCTACCATTCTAATGAGCGTTGTTGTTGCATTTTTCACATTTTACATCTCCTTCTAACTTCATATATAAATACTTCCTTCTTATGTTCTTTCCACCGCTGCTACGAGCACTGTTGCATAAAAGTAGTACAGTACGCTGCATAGATAATTTAGACAATCGAAGAATTGCACAATCTTTTGACACTGGGGTTGGATTGAGTTAATAGTGATAGTTCCAACATGATTACGTACACATGAGTAAAATACAGACTTGCCCATGCAAGAACGCCAAAGTGCTTGGAATGGATTGGATGCAAGACATTCTCTGACTTGCCCTAGCCGCCGGAATTCCACGAGTAGAATGCACAGCTACGCATGTTGGCTGAACATGTCAGAGTTTCTTTGCAGACAGGTGCGTCGGCACGCGCCCTGGCAGACTGTTCAATTTCGCCACAGTGGTGTTGTTTATTTCATGGGTATAATAATGCCAAGTAGATTCCAGCGCCAGACATATTCCCGCTCCCTCCCCTCATTGCCTCGAACTGCTGGGTGCTACGATGACTCGATTGTTCAGCTGGGCCGCTGCCCTCTCAGTGGTTTCTGTTTTCTCTATTTCACAAGTATCGGCATATGTCGGCGAGGTCCATAATTACACTAGGCGCGCGACAACTGGTAATGGTTGGGACATCGATGGCAAATCTTTTGACTATGTGATTGTTGGTGGTGGTACAGCCGGTCTGGTACTGGCTAATCGCCTCTCTGCTGATGGTTCTAACTCAGTGGCTGTCATTGAGGCTGGACCCTCTGGCTATGAGGACAACGACAAGTTTATCGTCCCCTCAGCCATGTTGTATGACTCTGCTGTCAACACACAGTACGACTGGCAGTACAAGACAACCTCCCAAAAACATCTGAATGGAAAGGAAAAGTCTTGGCCCCGTGGAAAAGTCCTTGGTGGTAGCAGTGCGATCAACGGTCTTTACTATGTTCGTCCTAGTCGGGAAGAAGCTGACGCTTGGGCCGAGCTCGCCGGCAAAAACGGCTGGAACCACTGGGGTTGGGACAACCTGCTTAATGGTATGAAGAAGAGCGAGAAGCTTCAAACTCCTCTTAAGAGTGTTCGCGAACAAGCCCATATTGAGTATGACGGTAGGTCGCATGGACGGAATGGCCCAATTCACACTACTTGGCCCGCTGTAACGTATGGGCCCGTCGGTGCTTTTATTGAATCTGCGTCTAAAGTAGCTGTCCCCCGAGTCAAGGATGCCTATGACGGCGAGAACCATGGTACATATGTTGCACTCTCGTCTATGAACAAGCGTAACTGGCAGCGCAGCTTCTCGCGTAACGAGTATCTGGATCCAATCTCTGACCGTAACAACCTGCAAGTTCTCACTGGCCACCTGGTAACCCAGGTTATCTTTGACCGTTCTGACAAGAACCACGTTCAAGCCACGGGTGTGCACTACAAAGCGAGTGTAGACGAAGTGGAGCACACAGTACACGCCAACAAGGAAGTTATTCTTTGCGCTGGTGCGATTAACACTCCTCAGATCCTGCAACTCTCAGGTATTGGTTCCTCAGATCTACTGAACCGTCACGGTATTGATGTTGTGGTTGACCTGCCTGGTGTCGGTGAGAATCTTCAGGATCATATTAGTTTCGGCCTGTCTTTCCGTGCTAAGAACGACAAGGACGTTGCACCTCAACAGATCACTGGCAACAAGAAGACTGATTCTTACGTCAACTCTGCTGTGTCGTACGTTAACTTCGAGAGTCTTTTCAAGCACCCTGATCACGTGCGCTCCAAGCTCCAAGCGCGTGCCCGTGAGCTTGCCGGTGAAGGCAAGAAGAATGAGGCTGTGCGCAGGGGCCACGAGAAGACCTATGAGTCTATGGCTCAGCACGTCTTCGGCGAAGATGTCGTATCGCCTGTGGAGATTCTAGGCAATCTTATCTTCGGCAGTATTAACATCCAAGCTGCTCTGCAACACCCTCTGTCGCGTGGCTATGTTCGAATTAAGAACAAGAATCCCTTCGAGTGGCCTCTGATGAACCCGAACTACTTGAAGGAGGATATGGACATGACTATGTTGCGCCAGTCACTTAAACTGATTCGCAAGATTTCACAAGAGTCTCCTCTCAAGGACCTCATTGCCCACGAGGACTCACCTGGCTCTGACGTGCAGTCGAATGAGGACCTTGAAAACTGGATTCGCGAAAATGCCGGCACCGAATACCATCCAAGTAGCACCTGCTCGATGTTGCCGAGGAGCGAGGGAGGTGTTGTTGCCCCTAATCTTAAGGTACATGGTACAAGCAACTTGCGTGTCGCTGATGCCTCAATTCCACCCCTTTCGATGTCATGCCATTTGGAGTCGGTAGTGTACGGTATTGCCGAAATTGCCGCCGATCTTATCCTTGGCAACTAAGTTTCGTAATGATGAGAGCCACTGTGGCAAGATTTTTATTATTGAACACTATTCCACACATCATTCCTCAGGTAGTTCATGAAAAGGTTATATTTCATGGATTGTAGAAAGAACTGCGACGCTAGATTATGAAGAGACATCTCAGTTGTCTTTCTCAGTTAACTTACACCACGTGGTTGAAAGTTGAGATCTCCACCGTGCCGACGGCGAAGGTAACTAGGACTTTACCGTATTTGACTCACTTATGGGTGCGAACGAGAGCCGTATTGAGTCGGACGGACTAGGTATGCTTCAGTAACGCCAAACTAACTTCTTTTTAGCTCCGAAGCAGGGGTATCATGTTATTCGCGTTGCTCAGAGAAGTCCTGCTCAGTATGCCGGCTTGTACGTTGCATGAATTGAATGAACTGCCAACGCATTACAGTGAGCCGTTTTTTGACTTTTGTATTGGTATTAATGGGCGCCCGCTTGCGGATCTTGGCATTGAATTCCCGCGCGGTATTCCTTCCGATACTAAGCTACCAAATGCTAAATGGTCCACTGTCGAAGAGAATGAAGGCCGCACGATCATTATCAATACGTGGAACTCCAAACATCAGGAATATCGAGGTGCGTCGTCATGACATGTTATTTGACATATACTTCAGACGTCAGCATTGTCCCCTCTCGCAGATGGTCTGACGACCAATCTCAAAGTGGGGCACAACCATCTTTACTAGGTCTAACTCTGCGTCTTTGCAACCCGCTCGAGACCGTGAGTCATGTGTGGCATGTCCTGGACGTAATAGAAGGCTCACCTGCTGATTCGGCAGGGCTCGTACCTTATGGTGACTATATTATTGGATGGACAGGTGGCCCACTTCAAAGTGAGGGTGACTTTTTCCAACTTGTGGAACAATATGTGAACCATCAACTCTCTCTCTATGTCTACAACAGTGACTACGACCATACGCGCGAGATCATGATTGTGCCCAACCGTGATTGGGGTGGTGAGGGCCTTCTGGGGTGCGGCATGGGCTACGGACTATTACGTATGTTCCACAGAGCTACTAACGCATAGATCGTATCCCTCAGCCACGCAAGCAATGGGATGAAATGCCATCAGAAGCATCCAAAGGTCACGATGACGAATACGTGAATAACAATGTTGCAACTATGCCAACAACTTCCGACGCCGTGTCTGAAGCTTCTAATTATTATGTACCTCAAAATCCTGATTCTTACAAATACGGCGTAACACTCAATATGCATGAAGAAGAGGAAGAATAAAGGAAGAGATAGTCTTCAAGACAGAACTATTGCAGGCAATAGAAAATGGAAAGAAAACAAGTGCCAAAAATGCGAGTGATGTATAGAAGATTTGTACAAAAAATGAAAATCAATTGAAATTATGTGGCCATAGCTATCTCAACCGTACAAGGTCCGTCGAAAGGCTTCCAATGCCTGTCTGAAACCGTGTTCAAATTCCCAAGCATTCTTGGAGTCATGGTCCTGTTCGTACGAAGCCAAGCGAAGTTTTGCGAGCTGGTTGGGAAGTCCAACTTCTGCACCCTCTTGCAGAAATTCGAGGGCATCCTTCCAGCCCATCTCAAATCCATGCTTGTACTGTTCATGATCATAGTTTCCGCCCTTCGAATCCCAGTACTTGGTGTGTTCCTGGAGGCATCGCTGCGCAAGTTCAACACCCTGCTGATGGAGAGCGTTGAAGTCCACGTGACCTCCATCGAGAGGGTTCAGTGACGGAGGCATTGTACCTTTCTCTACAGCGGTGTAAAAGCACCATCCGGGATCAGGGCCCCCTTCCTTCTTTAATGTCCAGTAATAGTAACCAGCCGTATAAGATTCAAACGCATGCCACTGAGCATGTGACCAACTTTTAAGTGCATCCAAGTGGTTGGCACATCCACGTAAAGAACCAGGATTCAAAGCGCCACTCCATTCGCCGATGATAATAGCGCCTTGTGCGTGCTCGGAAATGCCCTTGAGCCACCATGCCGTCTTGCCTTGCTTTCCTATATCAAGATCACAAGCATGCTGCTCGGCAGAAGTTCGATGATCATGCGACGTGAAACAGCGATACATGTGATGGTCCAAGACAAGCGGGTTGCCTATGTCGCTGTGTTTGCCCACGTACTTAGCGTAGTGGTTCGTGTCCCAGCCATCACCGATGTACAAAGGCAACTGGGCGACAGCAGGGCTCGAGCTAGCGCGAATTGCCTTGATCGCATCAACATAAAAGCCCTCCAGACAGCTGTGGTTTTGAGGCTCGTTCATGAGCTCAAGACCAATCACATTGTCATATTGACTAACAGCTTCAGCAAGTGCGGTAAGAATTTGGATTGTTAGTTTGCGGTTTGATGACGCATGCAGCCCGTTCCAAAAGCTCACGTTACCGTCGCTCTTACCGCAATGACTGTCACCATTCTGTCCACCAGGTACACCGTGCAAGTCGATTAGCACTCCAATGTCAAGCGAAGCAGCCTTCTCGATGCTTGCGACGATGCGTTGCCAGGCACCCTCATATACAGTTGCGAACGATGCATAGTCTGTCCCCTTTAAGAGTTTGGTGTGCTCTTTATTCCCAGCAAGGAAATGCGCGTACAGAATCGGTATGCGCACGGAGTTGATGCCATGCGCCTTCATCCATTTCCAATCGCCGTCATCGATGAACGAGTCCCAGTGACGCTCGAGAAGCTGTTTTGCTTCCTCTAAGTTCATTCCCTTGACGATATCCATGTCACAGCTACCCGATTCATTCAGTGATTGGAACAAACTACCCGTAAGCCAGCTTTCGAGTGCAAACCAAGAGCCCAAGTTTACGCCCCGTTGTTTACGAATGGCATATTTTGATCGCTTGCTAATGGGCTCGTTCCATGGCGTCACGTCCTTAGGCGCATGTGTCTCAGTTTTGTGAAACACATCGTGAAGCTTGTCCAAGAACTTTGCGTTAGTCATATTATAGCTTCATGACGCACCTTGCCCATCGTGATGTTTGCAAGGATCGTGAACGGAACCGATCGCTCGTTTGGCGCTTTCTTTCCCCGCCCTCACTTGTGTTGGCGCAGCTGTCACTGGATTGCGTCACCAATTGGCCCGTGCTGTTTAGATAATCTGGATGCCTACTTGAATAGACATGAAGAACATGGACGTCCTCTTTCACACAAGCATGGCACCTAAGCTACGCATCTCGGCAGGTCCCACGGCGAACAAGCTAGAGCTAGTGGCTGTCAATCATGACGATAAACCTGTTGTGATTGATTCAGACTGCTTCCAAGGTAAATTAACTGTTCGGGTAAAGAATTTTCATGGAGAACTACCTGAGAATGTCGAATACCTCGAGGATGTTAAATATTTCTCCATGCCATATGGCTCACAAATGTCATATAGCATTCAAATGCAAGGTCGCTTCCCTGCTGGTGTGAATGCCAACGATCTAGTATTCGGAAATGAGTTCGATGAACCCATTCGCGTACGTCGTTATCTCTATCTTTCCACTTACGATATACTAGGATTCCCTTCCGTACGGAATGGGACTAGTCTTGCGCTTCGCATCATTCATCGATCCAAATCGTACGTCCTTGTGCTAACGATGAATTCAGTCAAGCATGACTTGTATGGAGATAAGCCATGGGCCTTATCACCATTTCTCTCCACAGTATTTCGCGCTAAGGCTGACCGTGCTGTTGAGGGCACGTTCTCATCGTGCGCATCGGCCAAAGAGTGTTTCGAACGCGATGCTTGGCCCAAGTTTCCTCAGCCAAATTCTGAAGAAACGTTTCTAGAAGACGACATATCGTCGCTTTTCTATCACTCCGGTCCTGATGCAAAGGAACCTCAGCTGGACCGTAATATGGAAGTGGACGAAAATGTTGTCAAAACGTTCTCTAACAATGACAAGGCTAGACAGCACCGCATGTCGTGGCTCGGTTCCGCTTCAAATCGAAAGAAACTCAACGTAACGCCTGATGATGTTATTACCGCCGATTTTGGCAATGGTTTTGTGCGTAGCGATAAGAAAGCGGCAAGGAGACTAACCGCAGATCGATTTCAACACGTACGTGAATCGTGATCATCTTACCATCAACCAGGTTGGAGGCTGTTATTCCTTTAGGAGGAATGCGTATCAGCTGTAAGTGATGAGACGCACAGGAGCATGTGCCGTACTAATTTTGCAGTGCAGCGGTACTGGCGCGGTCAGCCTGTCCGCTATGTGTGCAAGAATTTGAAGACGGGGCAAGTGTATTTTGTGGTTCAGTGAGTATTAGTCTGGACTATTGCTGATGCAAATTCAGGTTCGAGATAATTGAGACCGATGTAGACACCTAGCCCGCAAGCTCAGCTTCGTAAAAACATATACCTTGACAATCGAGCCACGTCCGAAGCCTTGCCCGATTCTTTGTGATAGAGTTGGATAACACACCAGATCGTTGCGCTACGCTCATGAACTCATCTAGGCTTATTGGCTCCATCAACAAAATTCGTCTGTAAAGTTGTTCATCTGATAATATGATCCGGCACATAGGCTCATCCATTGTATTGGCTCGGGGGCTGTACAAATCTGTTTCATATGTGTCGAAGTCGTGTTTGAACGGTGTTGAATCACTAGACAAAGACGATATATCTGATACAGCAGAATCGTCTTCTAACTGGATTTGTGCAACCGCCTTGTTAAGTTCGCTTTCTTGCATGCTTTTGCGAGACTGATCACTCGTCGAGTGTTCCAGTATTTCTACACTCGTTGAGTGGTCTGTGAGATCTGAGTCAGATATGACAATCATATCGTCAGGCATTTTCCGCGACTTTTCCGTATCCATGACGATAGATGAACTATGCGTTTTATAGTATTCATGAAGCGAATCAATGAGCCCTTGCTTTGGTTGTGAGGTAATCAAGCCCAGTCGTTTGCACTCTTCCTTAAGCTGCGGCACTTTCCATGAGGCAAAACTCTGGGTATTCACTGAACGAAACGTGGGTCGACGCTGATGTGCCATCCCTGAATGCTTTTTAATGTTGCCGTGCTTATGAATTTGTGTTTTGTAAGCTGCAATGGAACTTTGTCGATATGGCGGACCAGTCACCTGCCGTAGCATCGGTCAACTCGATAGACATGCGTAGCGAACGAGTGGAGAGCGCATCCGCTAAAGGCATGCACATTTAACGCGAAAAGATCACTAGAAATTCCTACGTAAAGCGAAGCTGGCCGCCTCTGTCGAGCGTCAAATGAAATCCGAAGACAGCATCATCCAACGCATTTTTTTTTTCGTCAACTTTGCATATCATTTTGTGCCATTCTTGATGTCAACATAGCGCTTCTATTTCATGCACCTTACTCCGCGTGCAAGTTGGCCAGCCCTCTCTTCTTTCAGTAGCTACCATTATTACTCTTCTACGTAGCATGTACGGACTACCGACCCATCACCCGTCTGACGAGTGTGCAAACGGACGAGCGGGCGCTAAGATGCCCGAGCGGGCTTGCTCGTTATGAGCAAGCACGAGGAATGGCACTTCCCCTGGTGTCGCTTTATCTAGACGCCCTTTGAATACCCACAGGCAATCGAGCATGCAACTAGGCTATATGTTAGTTTTGACGATATACGCACCTGCACTGCGCAGTGAGCAACACGAAGTGGACGACATTGCCGCACGAAGAGAACTCGTAAGGCCGCTGTTTGAACGTCTTTTCAGTCGCGCTAGCGCGCGTTACAAAGCACGTGATCTTTTTTGTGACACTGGCTCGACGCAGTTGTCTCTAATCCCATTCACCGTGCACGACGCTTCGTGACTTGCATAAGTTCGGAGAGCGAGCATGTTGGAGGGTGGGCCCTCGCTGAAAAGCTTCTTGCACCAAGCGAAAGTATTGTCACTTTACAGGAGCCTACTCCGGTCCACAAGAGGTAAGCGTGAATGCCGTTATTTACGCGTGCAGCTTCTCCGACGCTGAGTGCGCGACATGAAACAATAGCATGGTTCCGAGATGAGATCGAACGGACGCGTTACGAGTCGGATGAAGTACGTTAGCTCACCTAACTAACAAAAGGGGCGCATCAAAGCTTATCTCATGCACGGGCGCATGACTCTCAGCCAAATGGAGAGTATGTCAATCCTACAAGCTTCAGACTCTTCATATCCTGCTCTACGTGGTAAACGTAATTGTCTGTGACTATGAATGGGTAAATGTGCATATGTGATAATATCCGTTAGTTTACAAGACGCAGCTCGCCCAGCATGAAGCGCATAAGCTGCAAAAGACACTCCAAAGAGAAAACAATCTGCGACAATATGGAATGTTCTGCTAGCAGAAACATCGTATCCTCCATTGTCCGCGTGTGTGACGCATAGCCCCTTTCACCATATGATGACGTGCTAGATAATTTAGGATATGCCTCTTGACGGAGAAAAGGTCCATCATAAATGGGTCTTTGTGAGGAAATATTATTAGGCGAGTTATAGTATACAAGCTCATGGTATCCAAGGGCGGTCGCTGAAATCCCCTCTTCCATCGAGCGTTTTGTCGAAGGTAGTGACTGTGGTAGCCGCGCCCGAGTGATCATGGATTGCGCCACAAGCCACAAGTCCAGCACCACAGACGAGATCAGCTCCTGACGCAGGTGCAGCACTTGTAATACAGCGAGTTCGCTTCCAGTTCGATACTCCTGTTCTCGACACATTCGCAAAGTCATAAACAACGTGAAGATCATTTCCAAATGCTCGAAAATGCGATGCATGATCTTGATCGGCTTGGGAACCAGACTGAGTTCACTCGATATGACGCGCATAAGTGCTTCACAGCTTGTCAAGTGCAAGCGGATTGACTTCTCCAACTCGATGTAACCAGCTTGAAGCTTGGGCGAAGATTTAAACCCTCTGTACAGCATTTGCCGCGCCATCGTCAAATACCAGTTTTGGAGTAGTGTAGATGTATCTGACAATTTGTACATCAACTGAGTCCGAGCATGATACGGCCAAAACACCAAATTGACGACAAGCGCAGCAGCAATACCAAGAAGGTTCATGTACCCACGTAAAAGTGCTTCATGTATGGGCGCGTCACCTCGCGGACTTTGGTATGCCAATATTGCCACGAGTGGCGTCGTAAAGCCTGTCAGAGCGCCGACGGGAACGAGACTGGGTCGCATGCGTATCAAGATGGCGATAACAGAAAAAAAGCTGATCATGACACTAATTCCCCACGGATTTCCGCGCGAGATCTCCATCGTTAAAAATCCAAACAGTGAACCCAGAATTGTTCCGATGATTCGGAAGATAGCGATGCGAAACGAGTCTCCTGTTGTCGCTTCAAGTGACCAAGTGTACGCAATCAATAGCCAAGGCCCCTTGCACTGGCGCCACCACTGATCTTGTCTTGGATATACGAATCCGATCGCAGAGAATAGTGTTACACCACTCGCTAGTTTGAGAGCGAACCGGACATGGCTTGAGTGTTTTACTTGTTGCAGCACCGTCGAAATGAAAATTCGTCCATTCATGACAGGGGACGACCGCAATATACTGATCACGCGATACCTGAAATGCGACCAAAGTGTATTGCCACGGACATTCTTGCGTGTGGTTCTCATGGCGTGAGCTACATTTTGTGCATACGTTTTATATTTTGTCTTTTTGTTGGGATTCTCGAATATGTGAGCGATGTTGTCTGAGTGTTCATCGTTGTTGTCATCCGTTGTGCCGACTTGTCCCCGATTTGCGTAATGCGACGGTAAGTACAAGTCAGTTGTGGCATTTTGAAATAGACTAATGCCGCTGGTCGATTGAATCCACCGTAGAAAATCAAATCGGGGCAGATAGATGGATCTTCGTCGACGCTTGACCAGCTTCTCGAGCATAGGAACCGACAGATTCAAAGTGTTTTTCGCTCGCCTAGCGAGTTGAAAAAGCGACAAATAAAATTGACATACCACATACATGTCAGTGCAAAATAAATTCGGTTTGCGGAATTGATCTTGTGTCGATTTCGCTTCCTCATCCGACTTCTTTGTTGGGTCTGATGATGAATTTACAGAGGCCGGCGGTGTTGGGGCTTGATTTTCGTGAGACTCCCTAAATCCACGGGCCCTGAGAAGAAGATGCAAGTGCATGTTACATTTAGTCATGGCATTTTCCAACTCTTTTTCTGTATTTGAAAGTATCTCCATTGGATTACCGAACTTTTCACTGTCGCCTAAGCGAGCATGATGAATAGCCTTTGCGAATGTTACACTCGAAGAACGCGGGTACGTTTGAGAAAAGTTATGAATAGAATTGTTGATCAGAACTTTCAATAAGCCGATGACATCAAGAATAGCTGATTCCAAATCTCTCAAGGAGCGGGCGACTTCTTCGATTTTGTTCATTTGTAGAACAGACATAGATTGTGGGTTAGACAGTGTCATTCGAAGAGACGTGGTGGACTCTGCCATAGATATTACTTCATCATCCTCCGCGTCGCGAGTTTCGTCGAAGAGGGGATCTTCGAAATCCACTTGCGGAATGGACAAACCCATTCCACTTTTTAGCCATGTTGAGGTATCGACAATAAATGTCCTAAGATGATTTGTTTCAGAAATAGGGATAATGCACCAAGTGACCTCATGCAAAGAGGCAGACAAAGCGCGGTTCATGACACTTACACGTTCTTTTAGGACTTTGAGTGAGCTGCTCACATTATTAGACTGTTCAAATGCATGTGCATCATAGTAATTATCTGGATTTTGACTGACAAATTTTTGCCATTCGACGAGCTCTTTCTCGAAGTTCGTCATTGAAATCTCCATGAGACCTGTTATAGCGTCTAGAGCCGATGACATACATCGGAAATATGTGCGGTATGCTGTACGCGGGATCATTAGATTTGCGAAGATTGAAAGTACAGCCGGTATGAACAAGGGGAAAAACAAGTCGGAGAAATTGCGGTACGTGATTTGCGAGATTGGCGTCGTCATGATCCATGTTTGAGTGAACATGACTACACGCATCGGCACTCGAAGACGCGGCACTCGGCTCCATATGTACCCAGAAATAAAAAATGTTGCAAATACGTAAGATGCACCCAGTCCACGCGTTCTGAGGGACGTGTAGATAATGTTTGGCTGATCGATCCAGACCTGTACGCACACGATGACAAAGCTCAATCCCAGCCAAAGCGCAGCAATAAGTAAGGTCAACGCCGTCATATGAACATGAGCTGAGAATGTATTTCCGACAGGAAAGAATGCTAGATGCGAGACCATGAAACTTAGGAAAACTTTGCTACCCACCCATTCTTGCACCGGACGCACAAACACGAATGGTAGAAGGGCAATATTAAGCAGAACTGGAGGCAGTAAATTGAGGATAAATTCTCTCAATTCCATATGATACGCTTTTCTGACCCATCTTTGGGCCAAGTGACGGATCATTTCCTTGAATCTTACAAGCGTATGGAATTGAGTAGCGCAAGGTACTGACTCTATGCAGCCAATTCGATACTAGCTTACCTCAATCAACACACAAACACACACCCGCATTCTCAAGCGCCCGAAGAAGGAAATCTCACACGTGACTAAGCCGCGCGAAGACTCAACTCCCCATTCTCAATCACGTCACTGTGGGCGCATCCATGCGAATGAAAGAACCAGCAACGAACAATTTTCGCTCAGTTCGACCAAACTGCATCCTGCATGGCAGGATGCATGTTAAGGCGAATTGACCGACTACCCGTAGAGATAATATGGCGCATTCTGCTCATCTCGAAGAGCTCTAGTCTCGCATACGTTTGTCGGGTTTTGTGGCATGCCTGTGCTCTAGCCCCTCGTCATGTGAAAGCAGAATATCTTTTTTGTTGCTGGCTGGATTCATATTCGCTTCGGTTCACGCAGGGTTTCAGGATGAACCCTCTTGCTCCTCAGCTGCGGTCCATGTTCGCGCCCACAACGTATCCTACGTCGGGCTCTACAAGTGCGTTACGCCGTGCTGCAACTTGTGATATTTTGTCCTTTGTGGCACGTTTCGGCATATGCACACCTGATGTTATGCGCATGTTGGAGCGTCTAGTCATTCGTAGCAAATGGTGCGGCAATATTTGTCAGCTGTACGGCATCTTTGCGACAATGCCTGAGGGAACACAAGCTCTTGTGCCGACTCGACTGGCATGCCATGCCGTACCCGAGCGGCTGTTTCGTCATTCGGTCGTGGTTAGCATGCCCTCTTATTTGGATGGAACACCTGCGCTGGAGCACGGGTTGCTTCTATCCTTCGTTCGTCATGTTTGCGATCTTACTCCCGTTGGTATGCCCGAGAGTGAAGTACGGCTGCCCCCTTTGTCTGATTTGGAGCTCATCGCGCGAATGATTCTCTTGCATCGCGCATCTCCAAATTCATCTCAAGGATACCCACTCGCGATGGCCGTGCATTTGGACAGCACGCCCCTCGTCTGCCTGTTGCTGGCAACAGGTGCAGACCCCTCTTTGAAAAAAAGCATTGCCTTGCATGTGGCGTGTAAGAAAGGCTCGCTTGCTGTTGTTCGGCTCTTGGTAGAGCAAGATGATGCACTTGAGTTTCAGTGGCGCACGCGCCTTCGAGCTATCGTTGACGACTTACACGCTCTGGATGTTGTTCGGGCTACCAGACAAGAGCCTCCGCGCGCGCGGCGATCTTTACCGGAGAAAGGCGCTGTTCCTTCTAAACGACGGCGCTTAGCGGACCGTTGCCAGGTGGATGTTCCCATGCTCACGACTGCCGTGCGTGCAGGCGCATGGGATGCCGTGTCGTACCTCATGCAGACGAAGGGCGTGGTGCCTGATGTCAGCACATTGCGAATGATGGACCAAAAATCATCTTAACGAAATGTTTATAGCTGTATGGACCATAATACCCAATTTAACCATTTCCGTTAACTATCAGTCTCACTTAATTGCTTCCGCAATTCACGCTTTAGAACTTTCCCAGACGTACTAACAGTTGTCAGTAACCACGTGTGTACATACTTCTTAGGGAGCTGGTCAGTCCATGACACGCCACGCAACTTTTTGTAACCAGAGACTCGGGTATTTACGGTATCAAGGACTTGCTTCGTTAGTTCTTTCTCTGAGAGCGATGTTTTATCGGGCCTCATCACGATGCACGCCCATGGCAATTCGTTATGGGAAACATCTTCCTTCACAACCTTGGCCACGACAGCAGACTCAAGTACGAATGGAAGCGAGTTGACAATGGTTTCAATTTCTGACGCTGCAACCTGATAGCCGTTGTATTTGATAATATCTTTGACACGATCGTGCAGAGTAATATAGCCTGTGTTGTTAGCACAAGTCTGCATGCACAACGTACCATCTTGATCGAAGGACGCAATGTCTCCTGATTTGAAAAACCGATGTTCGTCATGCATGTCAGGAGCAAACGCTTGGGCGTTGGCCTCGTCATTTTTTAAGTAGCCGAGCATAACTTGAGGACCACGCACCAGTAGCTCACCTCGCTGGTTCACACCCACTGGTCTTTTTGTGTTGACATCAATGATCTGCGCCTCGGTATTTGGCACAAGTCTGCCCACATTCAGTTTGTTCAAACCAAGATCCTGCTGCGTCTGGAGCGAAATAATCGGCGACGCTGTTTCTGTTAGCCCTTCTGGTGCATGGCGACGTACTTTCAGTCATTCCATAACCTGAAGCGTATGTTAGTCATACTCGCACATACATATATACGTGTATACAATATTGGAGGATACGTACCATCAGTGATACGGATACCGTATCGATCATTGACCATAGTGCACAGCTCTTTACTAAGAAACGCGGCTCCCGAGGCCAACGATTTGATCGACGATAAATCATACTTGTCAGCCATAGGGGATCGAACTAAGGCAATCAAGATCGGAGGCACAACGAATGCAAATGTCACTCTGAATTTTTGCACGGCCCGGAAAAAGCTTTCAGGGGAAAACTTGGCCTCAATGATGGCTGGAGTAAGGGTGTGTAAATTGATGATTGATGTGATCATGCCATAACAATGGAACTGCGGTAGCAATGAGTAGTGTACTTGATCAATTCCTTCTTGCAACGGCGCTGCTGGCTGGTCGTACCAGCCATATAGATCATAAGTTGGCTTGTTTACACGCCCGCCGAGTGTGACGGTCATTTGTATCGTGTTCGCGATGAGGTTCATGTGAGTGAGGCGCACGGCCTTCGGAAGGCCTGATGTGCCAGAACTAAAACAAAACATAGATTCTTGCTTCGCAGGGTCAAATTGGACATTTTCCACTAACTTGTCTCCCGCATCGCGAGCCTTGATGCCTGGTTCCACGAGCCGCTTGTAGAAACTGTGCTCATGCTCCTCGTCAAACACGTACAAATCTATATTTTCGCCAGTGAGTTTCGCCAATGAGTCTGCGGCATTCTTTGCATTCTCGTATGAATTTAGCGAGGCTAGTAGAGCGCGAGGTTTCGTCAGCTTGAATACATGCTCGAGCTCCTCTGGCTTGTACATGGGATTCAGCAAGGCAGGGATTGCCCCTGTCATCATGACACCCAAAGCGGCTAGAAGGTAGTCATGTTGATTTTCAGAATAAAATGCCATAACGTCTCCTTTTCTCCATGGCCGCCCGGCTATATTCTCTGATAATAGACCCGTGGCCATGCCCCATGCGCCTTGACGTACTTGCTTTAGAGTCAACGGTGCAGGTTTGGACCGGCGGGACTCTATTGATGGAAAGAGGATTGGTGTATTGTCTGCTTCATCTGAAACGGAGCGAAGAACAAACTTTGGTAAGGATTCGTTTTGAGGTAGTTTAATAGGTTTGTATGGCGATGTGAAAATCATGGGTAATGGCGAGGGCTGGTTTTAAATAGTGGCGGGGTATAGGGCTAGTAATGGAGAAGCTAAGATTAAGATGCACCCACGCAACAATTTTTAAAGGTGAGAGATAATATTATCAGACTTTATTTCTGTCCGGCCAACTTTCACGCCGTTAAACATGTGGAAGACTCGCTTGCAAAATGCATTGACTGAACATGCAAGTGACTGGAGTGTCGGTGCGTAGCGCGAATAGTTAATTCAGGGCTCTATGCGTTTTCTACTCTAAGTTGTAGTGAATCAACGGGCTGCATGCCCCGTGTTCGTCAAGTAGTGCACCGAGGATTCGTCAACGATCAACATGAGAATGCTTCGAGCGACCGTCTTGTCTTTACCACGGATGTACGTTCAAGCAAAGCCATGGATATCGCTTCTTGTTCGAATGCCCCTGTAGAGCTCGCTTGGTACATCGCGCCTGAGCGCGTTCAGGTACGTACTATTCAGAGGGAAACACGATGTGGCACGGGCGACCGTTCGACTCTTACATCCATGTAGTTTCGGATCCAAGGGGCTGCTTACTTATTGCCGGCGCCGACACACAAGTGGCGTGCGCAATTTCCTGATGCCCAACTTGCGATTTCCGATGCAGACTTCGCATGGGATGAGGAACGTGAGCGCTTCTGGAGGTTGCTGAGTCCAAGAATGCAAAACACGTTCTTTGGCCCGCCGCCTGGGCAGCCTGTCCCACCAATCGCGACGGCAGAATCGTCTTCCTTGTCGCCAACTCCGCGACCACAGCATCAGATCCAGTCGCCGCATGAGCGAAATCTTCGAGAACCCAACGCCATCCCCGAGTCGTACGTTTCTTCAGTTGCAACAGCATTGGATTCTGATTCAGCAGATTTGCTTTGGTCATTATTGAGCCACATAAGGTGGATGTATTGGAGTTAAAGCACGCACAGCGCACGATCTATGAACGACAAGTAAATGGAGCATGGAACGGCACGTCTGTTGCGCCATAGTATACAATTATGCGTCTTCGAGATTTCGATCTAAAAAATCTCGCACTTTTGAAGAAATGCTGGTTCGCACCGACTCCGGGAATGTATCTGCTCAGCGTGACGTCAGAAGTGCTCGCGCACCTACCATGAGCATATCCGCCAAGTTTGTCGACGATGGCACCTATATGTAGCGAATCTTGTGATCGCGCCTCACCTGCGTAATGTAAGTATATGACCTTGCTAGTTCTTAGATGTTCCGTACGTTCAGCTTGTTCACGCAGCTGAGCTTCCCAGCCGCTCTCCTCCAGCATCCGACGGAGTTGGACAAGAAGCGACGACCACTCTCCCGTGGATATCATACGCTGATGCAACATGTTCAGAAGCTCTTCACAACTCTCCCCACCATCCGCACCCGACATGGTCGAGTTGGTATCCGTGGATAAGAAAAAAAAGGCTCAAAAATTGCGCTCTGCACGATAACTAGACAAGGGAACCACGGATTCTCGTCAAGCTAGCCAAGTTGCGTCTTGTCACCTCCACACTGATGCCGACGCGTCTGGCACACATCATATATACCCAAATCAAGATGGGAGTGCGTCCGAAAGTTGGATAGCTATAGGCGCGTCCCAGTATGAGAGAAAAAATAGCATTATTCTACACGCGTGCATACTTCTAGCAGGCTGGAAAAAAGTATTACGTTCGGCCTGCTGGTGGCTTGATAAAAGTGCCGTTGAACCATGCGATGGCGGCTTTCGTAAAGTCGCCTGTGTCGGTGGCAGAAGAATAGGCAAGACGGAGAAAATGTTTGCCAGACTCTAAGCTTTGATGAATTTGCGATTGACTCAAAAGATTAGAATTCTCGAAAATGTCATGATTTAAAATCGACGAGAGATTGAACGATGTGGCTGGACCCTTGTAACGCAGAACATCATCCACAAGCAACGAGAAGCTGGACCAAACATTTTGTTCAGCCGTGGGAATGGGCGCCCAGCGAATCATTTGGTCTGTGAACGTCCGATTCATCGAAAAGTGTGGAATAGCAGAGTCTCCCACAGCATCACCGCGAACAACGCCCTCGTCTTGTAAAAGGCCATCGAAGCCCCACCGGGCGACGCCATTAATATACATGCCAAAGAGGATCGCACAACAGAGCATCGATATGCGTGTGGGAAAGCCACAGGCTGGCAAAAGAGCAAGGCCAATCACATAATGGTGGATTCGAACGACTTCGCCTGGCACAGCTGCACAAAGACCTAGAACGACACATGCAATAATATACAGCGTCAAGAACTTCGGGAGCAGGCCCACACTGCGGATGACGCGCACCTGATTGAACGCTAAAATCACCACGACAATCACCACGATAACCAGCGATGACAATGCGCCTGGCTGCTGCGATATGTCGTGCACCGTTAGCCGCTGGAGAGGGACGTCTGCAAACACGACGTCCAGCAGCACACCGATCCACCACAGTCCGAGCCATCCAATGCCAAACTCCAGAGGCACGTGCTGAAACGCTCCCCATACGTGCTTTAGCGCGCAGTGCCAAATGACAAAGCAGACGAAGAGATGAGGTCCAAAGTCGCCAGCGGCTGCGCCCACCGGCGGCGGCATACTTCGCAGCTCCGATACCAAGTTCACGTGCCAGAAGCCGACACACGACATGGTCCAGAAAAGAAAGAGTGGCATGGGTCTTACGACGAAAGTCAAGACAGCCAGAAACACCACATTTATAATATACAAGCGCCAGCGCTCGTCCGTGCAATGCTGCGAGTCTTGCGGATGCAAAAATAGAAATGACGATGGGAACACGGAGGGAAAAGGAACCGAATCAATGCCATTCTGTGAACTGTTGTCAAAGTGCGTAAATGATCCCATCTGCCGTACGATACCGCATCCACCACGACGGCCAATTACTCCTGCGTGCTGTGCGGCCGCACATATGAACGAGTCCGCGCGGTAGGGTGTAGAATTGCTGCCGCCGACGACCAGGGGCACATAGTTGTACGCTTGGTCTCCAACAGTGCGTGGGTTCAGCAGCGTTGTTTTTGCGCATCCACTTGGACACTGGAACGTCATGGTAGAATCGGAAAAAGGCGCGCAAGAGCTTCCGTCTAATCCACATTCATCATTTCGACCCCACAAGGTCGTTGTACATGTAAAAGGTGATGGCGTTCGCCAACCCTCGTTCGTTAGGATACGGGCTGAGAACCATGTGTAATGCACCATCACAGAGAAACAAAAGAGCCAGCCGATACACACCGCACATAATATGATCCAATGAAGCCAGTTTCTTTGCCAATCGCACTCAATCTTGGCCCACCAGCGCTGCCCAGGGGTGCCGCCTTGTTTAGCTGGAGGTGGTGTGGGTATCGTGTGCATGTGGTTGGTTGGCTCAAGCTCGATGGAAGGCGCTTCTTCGCTGCCCCAGAGTGGCAAGTCACTTGATGCGGGTGGTTTCCATGCGAGTGGCGCAGTCCATCGAAGCCAGGCCGCTTCCAAGTGCTGCCATGGCCACCACGGATAATGTTTGATGATGTGCTGCTTGGGCATTTTTGGGCCTTGCATCCATTGCCACACTTTCAACCATGCGTTCCATGCGGGCCGTCGTGCTGTCAATGGAAATGGCAATGGGGACACTGTCGATGCAGACGGTCGAGATATCAAGGGGGGTGAGTTGCTGGGCCCAACTTTCCCTGATGTTATCAATTCGGCAGAGGACGAGCTCGAACGCCTTGGTGAGACAGAGGAGGGCGCAGACGATGTGAATGAACGCGGTTGTATTAGCCAGATCACTGCATGTGACAGGGTTGACCCAGTAATGGGTCCTGCCTCTTCTAGAAGCTCTTGCACGCCATGCGAATGAGCAAGGAGCGTAGTGATGCGTTTCTTGAGGCCCATCTGCAGTGTGTGTACCGTGTGAGGCGAAGCACTGAGGCTTTTTGGGCGTGCACGTCGCACCTTCAAACGATCTAGTGCTTGCTCCAAATGACACGTGTATGAGGTATCTGACCACGTAACGCTTGCCTTGAACAGGTCATCGATCACCTGCACGGACTGCGGAAAAAGACGCGCCCAAGCCTCGTCGACGCATGGCGCTCGGCGCGAGCCGAGCAGCCAGCGCGCACGCTCATACTCACGACTCGAAGCGACACGATCGACAATAGAAGCGAATTTATCGATGGCCTCTTGCGTTGCAACAAGTTGCGTCGGGGCGTGGCCAAGTGCATCTTTGAGAACCTGAAGAAGGGAGCTGCTTCGTTCATGCGAAACTTGAGCAGATAGGGCACGATTCGAATGCGTTTCTACATGTACAGGGAATCCGTGAGACAGATCGCTGCATATCGCGACCATAGCGCTGACGTCCAAGTTGATGCATTGCGTGGGCGGCGGGGCATCTCCCGATGTAGATGGAGGTCGTGGAATGGGTATGTGAAGCGGCATGGGTTCATGAGCACCAAACGTGATGCGCACGCCCAAAGAAGCCGCATAATCTGCTATGCCTTGAAGGCGACGCTGCATCCTCACCGTTTCAGGACAGGTCCAGTATGAGACACTCTCAGGCGCAGGGCATGCATCAAAGAGGCTTCCGGAATCACTGAGCGTGATGCGAGTCAAAATAATTTCCAGCGTAGGCTTCATGGAAGAGGTTTGAGCCGCTGCGTGTTTCAACTCATGCGCTAAGCGTACGATAGAATTCTCTGTCATGGCTTCGTCGACGGCAGGCGGCTCAGATAGTGATACGGTGCTTTCATACTCGCGAAATTCGCGCATGAGAGCATCAGGACGTATGGGCATCAGACGAATCCAGTGTTGACCATTGCGAGCAGCGATATGAACCATCGCGGTGGCTCCAGCAGCGGCTTTTTGCTTCGCTGCGTTGTTGCATGTGCGTTCATTGGCACCTGCCTGAGTCGGGTGCACGGTCTGCAGCGCAGTGATCGGGCTCATGTAGGCAAGTGCATAAAGCACCTCATTCCAAAATGTCAGTAGAAACGAAGCATTGTTCTGTGGACTGTCGGTGGCTTGCACGAATGAGAGCTCAGCACTAACCACGTTACGAAACGATGCAAGGCCACACAACGGCGCTGCTGCATAGGAGGCATGAATCTCATACAGAACGGGCGTGCATGTGCGTATAATGGCTGCTTCTGTCGGTACGTAGGTGCCATGGCGCCATGCAAGCTCTGGCCCTGCTCGCCAAGCAGGTGAAACAGCATTCCATGCAACGTAAGCCTCGCCAACATCGTCCATAGACGTAAGCACACGTTCCAATGGATGCGTCATAGCGCTGGACATCGTGCTCAGACAACTGTGGACAGATCCGGCAGATCGTCTGCCGAAGCGATAAGATTTCGGATGCAGTCTTGGTAGAAATAGTCAATGAGGCCGTGCGGCGCCGTCGACGAAAGAGTCGTGCTATGGTCAAGGTCCATCTGAGCTCAGCTCCTACCGTGTAGTGGAGGTGTGCGCGTCGCCTGTAGGTGGAGAGGTGAACGAGTGCCATGCAACCTAACCATATATACTACGGAACATAAATACACGCGGATGTGAGGCTGATGAGATTGATGTTGCGAACGAGGAGGACAAGAGATGCATAGACATGTGGAACAACTGCTATAGCACCATCTTTCCTGAAACATAAGCCTGAGGGAATATGTCGTCTCGCTTGCACTCGGCCTTGGCGAGTGTTGAGTCGAATGCAAAGTCTATTAAAAGTATGAATTGAACTTTTCCTTAGCAGCCGATTTAAGTGCGGCGTTCCGCGTTCTGTCAGTTAGCGTACACGTACATGAGTAGCATTTGCACAAGAAGCAACGTACTGCTTGAAAAAGTCCTTAGCGCCCCGCTCCAAATTCGTCATGCTCTCGTCAAGGCTGCCTTGGTTAGCGAATACGATCCAGCGCTTGAAAAGAGAGAATGCCAGTCTCCCATACGTACTCTGAAAGAATCTCATCGCGCTTGTGGAGTAATTGCATATTCCAGCTTGCTTGCGCACGAGCACTGCTAGACGCAAAGTTGAGGAATTGCCGTTGGTAACTAGCTAGCCAAGCACCGCTTGCATTGGGATCGGTACTCGCGGCTTGAGAAGAGCCTGCTTTACCTGTGCCTTGACCCTGGATCCCTGTAGCTGCTGAGCCAGCTGCATTGGTGCTGAGGTCGTCATCCTTTTGCCAAACCATGCGTGGAGGCAAATTAGGCAACTTGGCTCGGCGCTTGCCACCGATGAGTGCATCGATTTGGCCACCCTGTGACAACGACTGGCCCGCTGACGAGCCGAGCCAACCAGCGACACTTGCGATGTACCCCGTTGCGCCAGCACCTGGCGGAAGTGGAAGGGAACGTGGCGTAAATAAGAACAAGCTGGGCATCTCGGCGTGAGGGAGTGAGCCAAAAATGGACCACAGCCGCAGCTGTTGACCATTGGTCAGCTCCATAAAATCGCCCTGGCGCTCCAGACTCACTTGCGGTGTCGATGCAACGACCTCTTGGCCTGGTGGCACATGGCGCTGTACCCGGTGTACGGTGTCGAGGCGTGGCAATGACAACACAAACACACTGTTGGCTGCGAGAACCACCAGCACCTTGGCATTCCGCCTCTCCACGACGTGCGCACCCAAAGCAGGGTCCGGCCAGTCTGCATGTGCGAAGCGCTGGCCAGTGACCTGGTCATACAGGTGAACTTCGCGCGCGTGCACGACTAAAAGCAGGTAAAAGTCGTGCAAATTGTCATTCGGGCCCTCGCTGACCTGGTCCATGTTCGCCCGCTGCACGCTCGTCTCTGTGGCTAACGCTTCGGCACCGGACGAACCAAGCACGTTCACGTATACGGGACGACCAGCCACGCCGAGCATCATGGCATCGGAACGGAATCCCATCCAGCTATCGAGGCTGCCGTGCTCAAACGACCAGATCGTCACATACCCATTCGCACGTCCCACGAGCAGGCGCAGCGCCAGCACATTGTCTGATAGTGTGCGGCAGACGCTAAACTTGAGCCACATAATCTCTGCGTTGCCTTCGCTTTCGATAATTTTTGCCTCGCGCGAGCCAAGCTGCCGGGAAAAGAAGTCTGCGCTGCTTGAGCCAGCGCGGACCACAACATCCTGTGAGCGGCAATCGGCAACAACGAGCATGCCACCATACGCACAGGCATACAGACCCACATCACACAGCGCACTGCACGTAGCACTGCCAGGAAGAAGCTGCATCATGACATTGGGCTGGAAGCCCCCCTGAGTGGATGTCAGCGACCGTCTCCAGGGATGTGAACTCGAACGCATGTTGAGACGGTGCACCACTGTCCATGTGCATGTTTTGGATGGAGCCAATGAGAGGCGACACTGCCGACGTATTGATGTTCGTACCGGTGCCCAGCGCCATATGTAGCACATGGCCTGTCGTCAGCGAAATCGCACATTCTAATGCATCCCATGCCATGTGAACGCTGGCGATCTGTATTTGCATTGGGAAGCGCTGGAGCGCGTCGAGTGCCGGCATGCCAATGGCTGACGGGTGCATCACGACGTCTCGAATCGATACAGTCAGATGGGGTAGGGGCGTAGGGAATGGCTCACGTAGGATCGTGCCGCGCCGTGGATCCTCGTCGCCTAGCAGGAGCAAGTGGGGACTCACATCATGCCATCGAACACGGCCATCCAAGTGCCACGTGATGAGAATCCGTGGCTGTCCTTTCTGAGCAAGCGCTTGGGCGTGAATAGGCAAGGCACCGTGCAGCTGTGGCTTAGCCAGTCCACCCATTGGCTCGTTGTCCTTGATGCTGCCGACCACATGCTCTGTCGCTTGCTGAACAAGGCGGCGATACTGAGCCACAGGTACAGTAGCCACATAGGCACCCAGGACAGTGCCACGTCCCGCGAATGTTAACGGCAGTGGCAGCGAGAGGCGCTCATACGCCCGAGTGCCCTGCTGCGGCGGAAATGAAAACACGTCCATGCCGCGTCGTGTACTTTGCACAGCGAGCGATGGCAGCATCGTGTCCTGCCCCACCAGGATGACAATCGCATATGGATCAAAAGTGCCGCGGAAGTGGGGATTCAATCGAGGAAGTAAGCAGAAATCTTCCACCGTACTGGCCGTTCTGTACATCCCCACAAAGAACGGCTGAAGTGCATCGCGCAGCACGGCACGCTCCCGAGACAGGGCTTCAGGAGTCTGGCTTGCAAAGATGCCACTGGTCGCTGGGGGCGAGGACAGGTGGAATGTGTACAGGCATGTTGCTGGCTGGTTCACTGGTGTGCCACCCATGATGGTCAGCACAGTGCCGTTAGGTGGGCTGGTTCGTGAAGTGATACCAGTGGTATTATTGCCGCCACTGCCACTGCCACTGCCGTTGCCGTTGCCGTCTCCAGCTGATGCCGTCTTGTCATTTTGTGACGCGCCTGCTGAACTTGTCCATGCGCCAGCAGCTTGTGCGCCGTACTCGTACCAGCCCTGCTCGGGAAAGGCCGACCAAGTAAGTTTGAAGATGGGCTCACGGGGTCCAGCCGATGACTTCGGGAGCGTCTCTGGAAGGACCGGCCGATCAATGTCAATGTCGTCCAACGTGCGCACCATAATGGGCTTGTCTTCTTCTTTCACACTCCAGAATGAGATTGCACCATTCTCATGTCCCATCGCAAACATGGAGCCACACGGACTCCATGCAATCGCTGTGGCTGGGCACAAGCGTTCGCTCCAGATAACATCCATCGGCGCGTCAGGCACCGGTCCTGGCGCACCTGGAAGCAAGCGCAACTGGAACGTATGCAACGCCGCGTTATCACGAATAGAGTACAAGATAGCACCACCTTCATAGCACAGCAGAAGAATTGCTGCATCTCGAGGGTGTGTCTGGATATCGATGATCAGTGGCGTATGCAGTCGACTGGGCGCATTGGGCACTTGTGAACGACGTAGGATCTCTTCCTCATTCCACCAAAGATTCGGGATGCGGAACGACGTTGTGCTGAAGCGCTCGAGATCGTATGTCTCGACAGAGCCGTCCGTCAGCCCGAGAAACAACATGCTGTGCACACTTGTCACCTCAGCACACAACACAACGTTGCGCGCCGAATGAATACCAACACGCATAGGCGTATCCGCATTTGCCATTTGCGGCTGACCTGGCGCTGTGCGCCGTGACGCATGCAGAGTTGAGCCGTGCGGGTCTCGCCTCGACAGATCATAGATACTCAGATTGTCTTTCTCGTCAATGCATATAAGTAAGTACGTGTCTGACTTAAAAAGAAGGTGTTTAACGCGCAATGCAGGTCGAAGCGTGATGGCCATGCGAATGCATGGCGCCCCAAATAGATGGACAGTCCCGGCCGATGTGCCGACTGCCAAGTACCCCATGCCTGGCTCGTACGCCATCGTGGATATTTCGCCAGGCAGTGTGAGCTGGTCAAGAAAGCATTCAGCAAACTTGTTCGCATCTCGAAAGTCACCTGTCCAGTCTGCAAGGCGTGAGTGCAACGGCGGGAGCCGCTCATGTGCGTTCGACTTGGATCGGCCTACTGCCGACTTGAGCCACGACATGGTTGGAAGCCATGGGCCACCGCTGGAGACGTCCGCCTCCACACATCGTGCACGTTTTTCGACCCCCTCAACACTCCAAATTTTGACTTCTTACGGCACCTTGTGGGTGCTTGAGCTTTTAGCCAGCCTACATATGTTTTATATGTATTTAAGCATATATATTTTCTTTGGACATTGTCAGACATCCTCTGACTGCTCGTGTCCCTTCTCGCGTTTGTGCGGGCCATTGCACTTCATCAACACGTCTTACAGTGCAGCGACTAGATGAAGGGATTCGTGTATTCTTCCCGTCATTCAATCGAACGCAGTTCCTTCTCCTATAGACCTTGTTTTGCATGCGTATACTTGTGCGACACAACTCTAGACTTCAGATTTCACATACTGGTCACGCTGATCCTTGCTGCCAAACATGTGCCGACCAAGACTAGACATGTGACTCTTCAGTCCGTCCTTTGCCCATACTGCCGTTCGTATAGGTGTGTAGCCCATAGCACCGCGGTGGCGCATATGAAGCTCCCGCGTTTGCAAACGGTTCATCTCCTTACGTTCTTGCCGAGTAATGATGCCGTCATCGTTGGCATGTGAATTGACTTCAGCACGATTCGGTAGACTTACAAGTCGCTCGTACACTTCGAATTCATGGCGGTCTCGCGAGCCAACCAGCATCGGCTTGTGCGCCTCATCCATGCCCGGGTTAACGCATACACGCACAGCTAGAGTGCCGACTTCATTGAACTTGTGCGTGTCCTTTGTTTGCTTGTTGACAAAGTTGCGTTCCAATGCGTGCAGCGCAGGTCCCGCGAGGATTGGAAGCTCTACATCAGTGATTTGGTTGTCTTCTAGCTCACGCAGTGGCAATATGGCAACGCCCACGGCCCGGAAGAAGTTCGGGATCGGCAATGTGCTCGTCAGGGGCGTGCGGCCAAAGCAGAACACGAGATTGGTCGAGTATCGATCAAACACAGGCACACGCGCGAGCGGCTCATTGTCTGGCACGTGATTCTTGTATCGAGTGCCGAGCTTCTTCTCGAATTTGTTGGCAACGAGGGTGATTTTGACATCGTCGAGCTTTTTCATCCACTCCGGCGTGTTGCCCTTCACTTCGATCGAGCTCAGCAGATCCACAGATACTGTATTAAAGCCACGCAGCTCACGTGGCATCTTGAGCTTCACCGACCGGAACACGATACTGCAGTGCAGCTTGCCATAACCAACGCCATCCTGCAGCGCAAATGACTGCTCAATTTGCGAAGCCTCTCTGAATAAGTCCTTCAGTGGTAGTGCAACAATACCCATGATCGGATCATGCTCGCGAACGCGCGAGTCGCGTACAATCATACGCAACTCAGATGTCGTCCAGTCACGCACAAACACTTCTGTGCCTGCTTGGTAAAATGGCATATTGTTGTATTGCTTTACACGTGTCTTGTAGAAAAGATTGTCGTTCAAAATCAACTCACAATAGCCACATGGCAGCTTAGCCGAGCTCATTTCCACATCCTGTCCTGCAGCACCCTCGCGATCCTTGTCGTCGACGCCCTTCTCGACATCGCGCCTCTCCAAACCTGCAATAAACTTCACAATAACACTCAAAATACCACTAGGATATTCTTCATCTGGTGGTGTATCGAGTGCCAGTGCCTCTTGCTCCGAGTCAATGGGCGACGGCTTGCGCTTAACAACTTTGTCTACCTCGTCCTCATTGGACTCGTCTTCGGTCTTGCGTAGCTTCTTATTCAGCTTCGCCTTCTCAAAGAAACCAACACTCCAGCTTAATTGTCCTTGCATCTGGTCGGCATCTTCGAATCCCATCAAGTTTGACAAATGCGACTTGATTTGATTGGGATGCCGCATAAGATGCCGCAATGGGACATTCACACGACCGACAATATCGTCCGCTGAGCGCTTGTCCGAATCCCACAACTGTAGAGAGAGTCCTTCGTCCGAGCGAATATCCTCCTTCGATATCAACAAGAACGCCGTTTCCTCCCACACAGGGTCGAGGTCTTCGAAGATGATGCGAGTCGAGTACATAGGTCGACCGAACTTGGCTAGACTCAGCACGCAGTATGGATCAGACCGGCCGTTCAAGTCCTGTGAGCTCAGGTTCTGGCCATAGTGAATGTTGACCACAATAACACCAACTGCTTCTGTGTCCTTCTTCACACCATCGCCATTCAAGATGCGTTGCACATTCAGCGTCATGCTTTTCGGTGCCACATACATGTCTGACGCTGCAGCAATCGACGTCTGGACAAAGTGCGAGATAATAGGAAGGTCCAGGACGTTCGGCAAGATGCGTGAAATAGGAATCGCACTAATCGCAATATTCGGCACACCCATCAGAGAGAAGGTCACATTGCGCACGAACGGCGGCTCACTCATAATTTGCGCACGAATACGAGCAGTGCCAATAATGCGTTCTATTTGCACCCATACAGGCAGAGGGATTTCCAGCCAGTCAAATGCACCAATGAAGAACTCGATTAGCAAATGAACATTCTTCGTCCGATCTTTGGACGATTCGCCAGGCAACGCAGAGTAACAAAAGCTCACTTCCAGGTTCAAAAAGTCCCCGGCCTTGTCTTCAACGGCTTCTTTGCGCAATTCAGGGTCCATTGCCTCCAATCCATGGAATTCATCCTCTTGATTTCCTTCGTCCGAGTCGCAATTGTTGTCATTGTCATGCTCGCTTTTGCCGCTACCCAGTAATTCGTTGTTTCTTTCAATCCATGTTTTATTTACTTGAGTCTTTTCCGTCATCAACTCGGCAAGCCCGCGCATTGAAATCACTCGAAAAGGATTCGAACCAAGACTCACATCTGAGACCTTGACGGCGCTGATCATACTTGGCAATGACGCCTGCATAATGTCTTCAACTTGGTCGATTATGGGCACAAACATCTCGGGGTTTAACTGGCGCCACACACATGCGATGATAGCATTCATCCACTCCACACTCTCTGGGTATGGTGGCGAATACTTTTCACCACGTTGCCGGTGCATGGCCACACGCATACGTTCCATTTGGTGCATGATCACATTACGCAACGTACCAAGACCCATAAAGCCGGCAATCCCAGCCAAGCCAAGCCAAAATGTGCGCGTTGCAAACGCACCCCAGCCATGGCCAATTGTCGCAATGCCCCAAACTAGTACAATCAGAGCACCATAGCCCAAGTACAATTTGAGGAAGATGTCGTCAAGTTCTTTCACCTTGCCCGGGTCGAGCGGCTCAGGGAATGATTGCAGCAGGATCGAAGTTGGCCGCGCAGGATCCGGGCTGGTGTACTTGGTATCATACGATTTGCATGATAATGGTCGTCTCGCAGAGAATCCGCCCTTGTATCGGGAGTCCAGCTCTTTAGGATCAATCTTGAAATCACGGCCGTCTTGGATGATAACACTTTCTCCCGTAACTGGGTCCTCAACAATGCGACGCCCTTTAGCAATAAAATTGTTCTTTTTAGGCTCGCGGCTTGCTTTCGCAGCCTCTTTAATCCGGTTCTTTTCTTCTTCACCACCACCTGAATCCAACACCTCCTGGTGTTCAGGGATTTTTTCACTGCTCTTAGATACAAAAGATGCTGTATCCGCTTCATCTGAGCCGGAGCGCTGGCTTCTCGACCTGCGTGAGCTCCGCCGCCGCAAAAGACTGAAAGAACGCTGGTGTCGTTGTTTCTCACGAGAGTTTTGATCAGTCTGCTTCAGACCGTCAACAGCATGTGACTGCTGTTTCGGTTGCTGCTTATGGGGAGACAAGTGTACGTAGGGTTTCATACTCGCATCTTCTGCATCTTCCACATCTTGCTGCGAGTCCATGAATGTTTCCTCATCAGATGGCGTATCATCCTGATGCATGACTGTCTGATCATCACGTGTCGATGATGGCACGACATGCTGGCTAGCTTCATCGGGCCTCTCTGTTGTAGACGAGGTTCTGTGACTATCCTCATCAGTGCTCCCTTGTGTTCTCACCGTGCTCTGCAGGTAAGAGAGGTCTGTGTTCGAGCGCTGTAGACTGTCAGGCGAGCTCGGCCTTTGGCTCGGATTGGCAGACGCTGTAGCCCAGTTCCACAATGTGCCTAAACTGCTGTTAGGCTGTTCACCATTTCGAATGCGCTCTTTAGATAGGTACTCTTGTACCGTAGGGATACGATTGCGTTCCGACCACCCTTCTCCCATTCGGTGAGTCGTCATGGTCGAAAGCTCGGTGAATCCTCCATGCTGTCACTTAGGGGTGCCCTTTACTCATACGCCAAGGACCAACAATAGGGCCTATCAGAATTTAGATTGACTTACGTAAGTATGGGCCGTGCACGGGAAATCAACTCGTCGGATATTTTTGGCATGCGCATGGCCTGTGACAAGACATAGGCGTGGCTTTGCTCAGTCATTTTGCATCAATGCGTTGATAAAGGGCTGGCCAGACGCGCATGCCAAAGATCTATCAAAAAGAAAAAGCTTATGCATGCTTACGTCGTGCTTGGCGAATGGGTTCTAGACTCATTCAGCTCCCACATGGGTATATTGTTCTGAGCATCCGTTGTTCCTGCGGACGTCGCGATGGGCTTGAATGCATAAGCATTTGAACTAGCAAATACAGACCAAGCCGCACGTCTTGCTTGAGGATGGGTAATGAGGTAGAGTGGCATGCCTGAGAAAATGAAAATGAATGCTGCAAGTGCCTCCCAGGGCGCGGAGAAAACAGGCATGACGAGAAGAAAGATGGCCACAAAAGAAAATAGAATCGGTGTAGACAGCCAAACTCGATACGGTCTCTCTAGGTGTGGCTCCTGGATACGCAACACAAGAACGCACGTCACGGTGCATCCATACCAGAACCACGAGCAAACGCCCGCGAAGTTAACAAGGCTCGTGAAGCCTGAGCCAAATACGACAAAGAGCAGCGTGAGAGTATGCGTGAGCATCTGTGCATACAGTGGCGTCCCAAATTTCGTGTGTTGGACGCCTATTTGCCTCGGAAGGTATCCCTCTCGACCTGCGGCAGCAGCTAGGTGCGAGTATGTGTACATGTGACCATTAAGTGCGCCGAAGCATGAAAATGCAACGAGCGCTGCAAACACAACGCCACCTGTCGAGCCAAACGTGGCAATGCCGAAATCCAGTGCAACGGAATTCGTGCGTGCTACTAGACCTGGTGGTAGAACAAGGAAGTATGAAACAACCGTGCTAAGAAACAACAGCGTAACCACCTCCGTGCTGGCAATGACGGCGAGCGACACTTTTCGAGCTGGGTCATCCAACTCACCAGTCACAAATGTACACTGGTCCCACCCATCAAATGCCCAAAGGCCACTGTACAGTGCGAGCGCATATTGTCCTACGTCTTTCGTCGTGCCGTCGAAGAGACCCGTGAACGAGGAAAATGCGTGTTTCGACTCTGTTGGTACGTTTCCCATCAATACCATCACAAGGGCCAAAATTGGGATACAGCACAGCAGGAGAATCTTGGCTGCCGTTACAGTTAGCTGTACTCGAGGGCCAACGATTGGATGAAAGGCATGTGTTAAAAATATGAATAGGATCGCGCCAGAGGCAATCATTTTCACATAGAGTGAAGGTAGCTCAGCTAAATGAAACTTGTGGTAGTCATCGCCGACATCAGGGCCCCTCAACAAATGCATCCCCACGCGTGTGACGTATTCGCCAAGAATTGTCGCAATGATGGCACCAGTGCTGGACTTGAGTGCAGTAATTGCTGTGAATGAGAACATATACGACATCATTGACCCATAAGCATACTGTCATAACTGGTAAGCATAGCGCCTTACACACTTGCAGATAAGCTTGTGAGCCGCCATTAAGAGGAATCGCTGACGCTAGTTCAGCGTACGAGCTGAATTAATACAATGTTTTCACAATACCAACATACCTCGCCCCAGTCAAAGCCAAAAGCCCACACACAGCCCATACGATCAAGCTTGCGCCGACTGATCCCGCGTATTGGGTTATGACACCTGGCGATGAGAAAATCCCACTTCCCTACGGTTCCTGTAAGAGTATACACGGAACTTGAACATACGACTTGAAGTCCAATCGTGAGTGCCATGGCTATTGTGAGAGAAGAAATTCCACATACCATGTATTAGCGATAGCTTTGTCGGCGAAGATGGATCATGCGTGAACGATTCGTCTCTGACGTCGCTCGATGGATCCAAAGTGAGTATCGAGGCCGCATAGTCAAAGTCTGCACTGTTCTCACTGACACGAGCATTACTTAATGAAACTGCTGACTCTGAGTCCACTGATTCCGAGATGCTGACTGCCGTCGCGGTCATTAGAGCACAGAATGCCGCTTTGACCGTTCCTTCCCCAACCAAAGACACAATGGACTAGCGTACTTGTGTCTAATGCCGATCTCGAGGCTTTCTCCACATGTTCCAGTTACGGTTTGTCTCAACTAATATGACTTAAAGCCGTGTCGTCAGTCACTATGCGGAGGTTCAATCAAATTGGCCACACACGCAACTTTCCATGCTTGTCGCTTAGTGAATAAAAAAATTCGCCCCAGGTCCCTAAATCATATTTGCCTGTGTCGAATGAAGCCGGTTAAGCCATTTGCTGAGTACATGAATTCATTTGTATAGTCGGTAAATCTGCGTGGTTAATATGAGTTCGTCTATTGAAACTGCCCAACAAATGTCGCGGGTCTTGCATCGTCCTTCGGTCCTCGTGTTGGTCGATGGTCGATACATTTCGTTTGGCGAAGCGAGACAACTCAAATACAACCTGCGCGAGGCTTGCGAGTCATGTCGAAGACGGAAACTTCGGTGTTCAGGCATGTTCGAAGATGGAATGCCGTGTCAGCGATGCCAAATTGATCAAAAGGACTGTATTTTTGGTACGTTGTGAATCCTCTCACTTAACCTTCAGCTGTGCGATGTCGCATTGGCCGTCCTCGAAAACGTGCGTTATCGCCTGATTCCTCTCCGGAGCATTTTCATAATGGAAGCGCTTCTCAACTGATGTCAGGTCACGGTATGTCATACATGAGCTCGCCCTCTATCGTTGCCAACGATACAGAGTCATCGACGGCATCTCTTAGTGTGCCCCGGTTGTCGTTCAATTTGACGTCCTCTGCTGAAAGCACGACTCAGCTTTCCTCTTTGATGAACGGCATGGCAACTGCTGGTGTCCATGACTTTTCAAAGAGACCTACTTCCTCCATGCAAGTCCCTCAAACTTCTCTGGCATCTTCCACATTGTCTGACCTGTCCTTGGCAGCGTTTGTTGAATCTTTGTATACTCTAGAGATTGCTCCCTCCGATGGGTTAACGCAAAGCATGCTAGATGGACAAACCTTTCTAAACGAAAGCAAAGTGCTCCGCGATGACGTTAGCGAATCTTCTCTTTCTTCTTCATACCCAATTTCCAATGACGTTGTACCCATGAAACTGTCCGAATCAGGTCGAGATCAAACGGAATATGCCAAAAGTGCATTTCTCGAAGACCAACTTGCGTTTTCTGTTCCGTCTGATATGCGGTGGTGGAATACAGCATTGTCTTTGCCTTTGCCAATAGAAAAAAATTTCTCGACATCTTCGCCTCAAGTGAACACCTTTCCTTCTCAAAGTAATCATGATAGCAAGCCTCTTGCTTTCGACACTGGGCTGGACCCGTCACTAAGCTCGATATGTGAACCGGTATCCGCGGCTTCATGCTGCTCAAAATCTCGTTCAGCGACCCTTGGTTCTGCACCCACCACTCACATGGGCGTGCCGACACCCGCGGGGCGGATCCAGTTGCTGCACATCTTTCTCGAATACATCTTTCATACATCCTGTGTCAGACCACCTATTCCACAAATCATCGACAGAACGGCTCAAACGTCCATCTTCGCCGGAAAAAGTCCATTGTGTGCCGAGCCCCGATGGTAGTCGATGCTCATGTCAGTGTGATTCAGGTCTGGCTTTTCTATCTCTAGAGCGATCTATTCGAAAAGGCATTCAGACGTCTCCAGAGAATGATTCTGAGCAAAGTCCTGAGAATAAGGCTCTCTTGTCGCTCGTTTTTACGTTGTCAATGAGCCAGTCCGTATCAAAGCAATGCAAATGCAGCGCAGACTGCCCCACGTGCAAGTCCAGTGCGGCTATGCTAATAACAACAGCGCTCCAAATTTATGCGCGTGCATTGCAGCTATTTCGTGAAATGCTTGCATCCAGTGGCAGCCGTTCGTGTTCATGCAGTTGCTCGCAAGGTCAATCGATATGTGCATGCAACTCGCCCCAAATACGCTCGAATGCAGGCTTGTCGACCAGCATGCCTCCAGAAGCATCCATGGCAACAACGTCGTCATCAGCTCCCTCACTGTTGTCGTCAACGTCGTCACCTATGGAGGTTCGAATAGGCGATTACACACCTTCACCTCAAAACACGCGCAAAATCGCCTTGTACGCTCTCAAGCTCGAATTAATTGATCTTGAGCGGGCCCTGGCGCGCGTACAAAATGCAGCGATGCATCCCCTTCAAGTCTCTCATGCTGTTAATGCCATGAAGCATGCATCAGATGAAGCATCCCACTCTTGCTGCGTGAATAAGGCTCATCCTGACAGCGAAGATGGTGCCCAGACAGCCAACCTTCATTTAAACCCTGTCGACCAACTAGTCATTCGAAAGCTCCACGAGCAACTGAATGAAGTCTTGCACGCTGTAGAGCGGATGGAATTATCTAGTGAATGAACAGAGACGTACGTAACATTTGAGCATCCTTATCCGAAACGTGCAAGACGTCGTCGACGCATTTCTTCTGCCGAGATAGGCTGTTGAGTAGTCTCACTATCAGCGTCGAAGTCAGCATCAGCGTGTACGGCTTCCTCTTTCCTTTCTTCAGTGTTTACCGTAGCTGGCGCATCCCGTTTTCTGTGGGGATCAGATGATATATCAGCTTTCGATATCGCCGCGGCAGCTTGTTCTCTCATGTTGCGGATTCGTATAACGTCATCGGGAATGGGCTCTGGAGCATGACGATTATCAAGTGCACGTTGAGTCTTTTCCAACAACTCTTTCGGAACTTCGCATGGCTGACCAAGGCTGAGAGCAATAGATGCTTGGAGCTGAGCGTCATTGTCGTCGTCAAGAGTATAAAATCCGCTAGGTGCAGCGTACCGCTCATATTGTTGATCTTCTTCGATATCTTGAACATCTTCATCTAAGAGAGAGGCAGCAACTGTCGGGTGCAAAAAAGGTGATGTACGGCACGAGCTCGACTCTAGTATGTCATGTTCGCTGAAGCTTGATGAAACTATCGAGCTCGTTTTGGGTGACGACTGTTTCTCTTGCGATAACGATTGCGACACAATTCTTTGCTTGCCTCGCTGTTTCAGTGATCGCCGCTGTGAACGGTGTCCGCTTCCTGGAGAATCTGTGATTGGCGACCGCCAGACACGATGGCGGTAAGACTCGTCAGTATCTTCTTTGTCAGGAGAAAAATCCTCTCGATTTCGCCTTTTGCTCATCGGCATCTGTTGCTGAGACACTTGATGTGAATGATCTTCGAGACTTGAACGAATAGCGGCCTGGAGTGCCTCGTCTTCATCGTCCTCGGACGCAGTGCCGTCAATACCAGCATATCTTGAGAACGAAGCAGAAGCGATATCGGCCATATCATCAGCAATTGTAGCTGGTGGATCTGTGTTCTCAAACGGCTCGATGACAAAAATCGAATATTGCTCGAGTTCTGCCTGGTGCAGGAAAGAGCCTAGATACGCATCGCCAAGCCATTCTGGACGCGCAAAAAAGCTGTTTAAATTATACCATTGGCGATGCTGAGATCCAAACCCGCGTAGTGCAAACCAGTGCTGGCTCAGGTTGAGTAAGAATGCAAACTCACGCTCAGGATGCTGATGGCGCTCACGGAGCCTTTCGCACGGATACCATCGCGCTAGGTTCATGTCCCAAGCCTTGAGCGCACGGTCCATGACTTCCACACTAAAGTGCCCAGTCTCATCCACATGGTGTGAAACAACAGCATCATGATTTTTCTCAACAAGTCCAAGCTCATCACGCTCGAATTCGGCAATCTCATTCGCAATTTGAGCGAGCTGCGTTGGATCGAAGAAATGTCCTTGAAGTATCGCGTTCAGCGCATGCTGTGCACACATCATGCTGCCATTTTCTTGAGTTTCTGAGAGTTAGCCACACGTATACATGCCATGATAGATATGTGGAAGAAGTGCGTCGTGCCTTGATGGCGGCATGGTTGGTGTGGGGCATACCGTAAATAACCTCGTTCAACACGACACGCGTCCACAGCGTACGCTAACGTAAGAAGAAAGCGGTGAGGGCAATCCTAGTGGAGGCAGTTACGAGCCAAATCCCCGATAATATACGAGGCGGAATCGCTGTGGGAAACCCAAGCTCATTTATTGGCACAAATTATATTGATATACCTATCCATTGGCAATGAGACGAGGAAGCTTTCTATGCACTAGGAATGACTTCTTCGCTCATGAATTCAGCTGCATGTTCTTGAAGGTATTGAACACTGCGCTTCTCGTCGACAAATAAGTCTAAAAAGTTAGTGACCGACGCGACACAGGCATATTCAGGTCATACGTACTGTATACGCGACGAACATCAGCAACGTCAACTTCGTCCGACTTCCTTTGTTTCGCTGCTAGGTGTGCCGTAGTAATGAGATTGATCGTATAACGAAGGGACGTCTCTACAGCCATGCGCGTGAGAACGTCCAAAGCCTCGGGTTTGAGCTTTACGTCTTCTTCTTGGGCACTGCCATAAACGTAGGTAAGTGGAAGTAGCACAAAAAACATACCGAATAGATAGGATTTCTTTGATTTCTGTGTCCGAGTAAGGTTTAGTACTTATAATCAGGATCCGATCCAACAGATCAATGGGGAGGCCGTGCGGACTGGAGAAGCGCGTACCCCGAATTCGAGCCTGACCGCGGTTTGAGGCCATCACGACAAGAGGCGCAAGCTCCGATTCCAACGCACGGTTAAGGAACGAGAAACACTCAATGTCAAGCATGTGTACTTCGTCGATGAAGAGTACTCCAGGCACAATCTCAGCCTTGCCCTCCTCACGCCATTCGCCAACCTTGGCATTGATTTGATCACGAAGCTCCGGTTTGATCTCACCCGTATCTCCGGCAAATAGAGCAAGAAATCCCTGTGTGCGCGAATTGATGACGTCAATTTCGTGTAGTGAAACGGTGTGGACGACTTCCCGCCGACGCTGAAGCTCACCCTCTGGGCACTGGACAAATTTTGTATCACTTCCAATGGCATCATAATCACGCGAGCACGCGAAGCTGCGGCCAAGTTTGGATATCCGGCCACTAGACTTTTCGATCGTTATCACGTCTCCAGCTGCCACTTTTTCTTTTTGCAGTGCATCAATCATCTTGTTGCCAAGTTCATACACAGTCTCCATGTCAGTTGTTTTGATAATGATTTTGCCGGTTTTTGTGGCGCCTGTAAGGCTCCGATCAATTTGGATCTCGACGACTTCGCCCTCAATGAGCTCTGCCTCCTCACGAATGCGCACACCAATGGCCTTGCGGAATGCCTGCATCAGCGCTTCTGTCTTACTCATTTCTAGCGAAAAAACTTCTGAAGCTGATAACATAATGAAAGGGACATCAGGTCCCAGGGTCTGTGCCATACCCATGGCGATGGCTGTCTTTCCTGTGCCGGGAGGCCCTGCCATCAACATGGCGCGTCCCGCGATCTTGGCATTCTGTACAATCTTGACAATCATTCCAGCAGCTTTCCGCGCAGCGCGCTGCCCTACCATACCTTGGGCACTTTCGTATGGCTCAAGACGCTCGTCCAAGCCGAGGCCATGCACATGCGAATGTGCGCCGATACGCTCAAGCGTTTGCACATTCGTCTGAATGGGCGCTGTAGAAATACTCGCCTATAGGTTAGCACAATCAGAGCTCATCGGTATTCCAGGCGCTCGCGATTCATCTTTGCTTGTTGCCGATACGTACCATGGTCGCTTGCCTGCTTGTCGTCGTCGCCGTAACGAATCCAATTCATCGTACGTAAGAGCCGTGACGTCCAAAAGATTGGGTCACGTGCATCACCTGCTTGGGTAGTGTCCTTTCATGACCTGGTCTTCTTGGCTGAATGTGTAGGGAGCAGCGGATGCCTGCGACATTTGCCGGTGCCGGTGCCACTGCCAGTGACGTGTGTTGTGTGTGATGGCAGCAGCCCAAGCTCGCAGCATGTGGCCACAGTTGTCTGTGAAGGAGGATGCTCCTGTCAAAGTGCTACGTAATTCACTGGTGGTTGGCGCGTTGGGTGGCGTGTCAGGGACGGTCGTGTCTGTGTTGCGTGCATCGCAAATTGAACCCGTCGTGGCTGCATGGCGTATGTCGAAGGGCTGGTTTGCTTTTTCGTTTGGTTTTTTTGGTACGCATTCAAGATATGAGGACTAATTGTTCTAGTGCTTCGTGAATATGTAATGCAGCCATGGACATGCCATGTGTGGCCGATGTGTGAACAGCGGGGGCACTTTGAAAACATCCCGTCGACCTTCTTTAGCGGTGCCACGATCGGGGTTTTGGCTGCCTTGTGGCTCCGACGTCCTGTCGTGCCAGGCGCAATTACGATGTCTGGTCTTTGTACGACAGTGCAGCTCGGCTTTAATGAACTCAAGCTCGGCGCACAAAGATGGATTGAGCCGTCGCATCGTCCCGACCATTCAGAATCCATCGAGGTGCGCGAACAGACCAAGGCACCAACCGTTCGACCAGACGACCCAATACACCAAGCGCAGCCGCTCCATCAGCCATCGACATCATCCTGGTTGAGTCGAACCAAGGAAGTTCTTCAAAAGCACAGCCCCATTCAACCTATCACGGATGAAGACTACCGGAAACGATTGGAAGAACGCTTGCGAGAAATTGACGCTGAGCTTCACTTGCTGGAAGAAGAGCTTTCTGAGCGACGCAAGGTATTCCCTACTTCATGATTGTACATATAGGATTGAAAGAGAGAGAGAGAGAGAGAGAGAGAGAGAGAGAGAAACAGAGAGAGAGAAACAGAGAAACGCATGCATATGGATGAGTTTGGTGAGGAGACACGAGCGTGGCACTGCTGTCTCAAATCAACAATGGTGTGTCAATGACGCTGAATCCAACAGCCACGCCACCTTCATTGCTGTCGCTTGCCTTCGTTCGCAAGAGATAGCCGCCCGATCGCATGGACTCCTTCCCTGTAACGCCAAACAACGCTGTTCCATACACACCAAGCTCACTCACCGTCTGAGCAACCGTTTGTGCCATATCGCCACGGCCTGCACGCAACATCATAGCTCCGCGGTCCTTGGGTGTGTTGATCAGACTCATGAGGATGTAGCCTTCATGCTCTTTAACTGCCACATCTTCACCATGAGATTTGCGCTCCTGGTCACGCTTGTGCATCGCGTCCAGGGCCAATGGAATGTCGTGCTTATAAATGTTGTGGCTCCCACCTTCGCGCTGCGGCTTCATCACATACTTGTCAGGTGAGGTTCTGGCGAGTTCCAATCCTTCTTGACCAAGATGCGACTCGTCCAGCGGCCACAACTGCGAGAATGTCACTCGGACATCGTGCGCCGACTGGCCCAAAAATTGCTCCAGCACGTTCGGCTCAGCAAGCACCTGCTGAACCTTCTTCGAGCCAGCAAGCTGGAGTGCTACACTAGGGCATTTGATCGCATGACTCCGCTCGAGCATGAGACGCACATCCCATGCATCCTGTGACGTGTAGTCATCTGGACCATACCCACTGCGGAAGTACACAACCGAGATCTCGATCGGGGTTAGATGCAGAGGTGACTGAACAACTAGCACTCGGTTCGTGCCATGCAGCGTAGCTTTCGTGCACAGTTCATCGAGTGAAATACGCAAGACAGGGATTCGGTGCTGGTCTTCTAACTCATGTTCAATAGCACGTTGGTCAAATGCGTTGCGTTCGTTTGGTTGAACAACAAAGAGAACTGCAGGCGATGACATATGTTGCGGCTGGCCTGTCTCGGACAGATAGTGGCGATGAGCATCTGCGAGACCATGTACAAGCGTTGACAAAGCATCGTTTCGGGGCATGTTTTCAGCGCAAAGACTCGGATGCACGCCTGCATATGCTCCATTCTTGAGCAGATGGTGATGCATGTTTGATGCACGTGTACAGAGTGCGCCGAAAGAAGCAGCGATCGTGTTAAATTCCACCTGTTGTAGTTCGAGCTCATCGCGCGCATTCGCGTGCATCAGATAATCACTGCGAAAAAGGCCAAGCTGCATGGGCTGCGAGCCACCTTCTTCCAGCACAGCGCGCCATATTTGGTATAGCCGACGCTGGAAATCATCAACCTTTACGACTGAGTTTTCGAGGATTGTCGAAAGGAATTCCGCATCCATTGCGACCTTCGCGTATAACTCATTAAAGAGGGGTTGCAGACGCTGAGCCTTTTCGTACAATGCGCGTGGGAAAGGCGTGGGTACAATGGTTGTAGGTGCATGGATTGTCACATCTTGAGGGGGAAGGCCGCCTTGCTCCGCGGGAAGAGCTCTGTACACGAGGCCGTGTCCTAGGGCATAGTCTCTCGCATCCTGGGTGATACACTTGTTTCGTTCAGGTTCCGTCAGCTCATGAGGAGGCCATACTGGAAGGACAGTTGCCGATGATAACATGGTTTGGCCAATAAAGTGGGGAATGAAGGGACATGTAAGAATGGGGGTTATTAATGACAACCGGTGTGGAGAGTGCACAGGCTCTACCAATGCGCCGACTGCGCCCGATGTTGGGAAATAAAACACGTTCAACAAATTGGCACTACGAAATCATGTCAAGAAGGGTGGTGGTATTGCAGGTCTTATACATGGTGAGTAGGGTAGTGTGAATCGTAATGATAAATGGGTGACCACATGCGAGCAGATCCAGTGCAGAGAATAGAATGAGTTAGGTGCGCACTTCCCAGCCTGTGTAGTTAGGTCCGTCTTCAATGGGTGGCTCGCTAAGCTTTTTCAATCTTGGCTGGCGCTTCACACGCATATTCATGCCTGAATGATGGCTAAAGATGAAACTGAGAATGACCATAGTCCATGATGTATGACTTGGTAAGACATCATAAAATTCGGGCGCAAGAGAACGCAAGGTAGGCAAGCGTGTCCAGGGCACCGAGGGGAAGTCATGGTGCTCGTTATGGTATCCGACATTGTACAATAGCACATTTAAAGGACCGTAGTAGCTCCAAGTCTCCTGTTCAATTCCACTGAACATGTAGTGCTCTGAAATGAAATGACCCGCAACAGGATGAAGCGAGCCAGCGAAAAATGAGCTGAGAAGGAGATATATCAATGGCGTGGGCGAGCCACATGCATAGCAGATAAAAGCATCAAAGCTAAGCTGGACACATATATTCAAAAAATGCCAGCCAGTCAACTTCTGGACACGCACAAAGCCAGGCCGAATAGCGTAGAAAAAGAGCTGGAATGTGGCGAAAAACGCTTTCCCCAGTACGTTGTTCAAGAGCATCATTTCAACTTTGGTAGGAATATCTGTGTCGATCCCGTCCTCGCCCAGATGCTTGTGATGTTCAATATGGTATGGCTTGAAAGTCATAGCAAAAGGCACAGCCGCAGGGAGGTTTGTGAGGATTGCCAAGACCCGATTCGCTGCGATACTTTTGAATGCAAGGTTGTGGGTAATCTCATGAATTGCAAGAAAAATATGTTGGTTCGCTGTACCGCCAATCAAGTATGCTGTTAGGAGGAAGCGCCAGTCCAAAGGGTGCCAGCCGAGTGCCGTCACAATTACCGCCAGCACCACTTGAAGGCACACAACGCTCATTGCAACGTACTTCGTTAGTGGTTCATGACCCATGAGCTTTCTCACTTCTGGGTGCGCCTTCATGATGGCGAGGCGTCGAGTTCGGTGTGGCTCTTCATTGAGTGACCACAAAAAGTCATCAGATGGCAACGGTTTCTCGCCAACGTGCGGCATCCATTTGCGCCCAGCCGCAGCCTTATCTACTTGTCCCTGAAGATTCTCGACACCGCCATACAGGGACCAGTCAATCTTCACACTTGGCGCAGCTTTGCGCTCATGTGTTTCGCGACGCAGGAGGGTATGCATCCTAAGTCCAATCTGGCGTGGTTTGGAACCTACGTGTGTGAGCAGTTTTCTTGCATTCATGCACAAATATCACGCATACCGGGGTATAATTACAAGTGCTGACGAAAGCATTCAAGCTAAGCTGGACATGGGCCTGTACTACTACGCGAGAGGACCCTCCACCAGAAGAGGTAAGCAGGGAAGATTTTGATCAGGTAGTGAGTGCGTTTTCCAAAATCAAGACATTCGACAAGCATTCTTTGCGATTGCCGCAACCGGTGCCGCAAGTGGACAATATGGGTGCAAGTTTTGAGGCTTGGGTCGAGAGCGTGCTTGACAGCATTTTTCAGGAGGGTGTCAACTCCACGACACTTGAAGTGATGAACTACGTGTTCTACGCTTTGTTCGCTGTCCTCACGACGCTCTTTCTCTGCACAAGCGCAAATTTACACGTTTTGGCGCTCCTTCTTCTGGCCATTGCTTTGTACCTCTCGACCAATTGGTATGTGTGTTTTGTCTCTTTTTTCTCTCTTTTTTCTCTTCCACTCGGGATCGTGTAACTTATGTCAGGTTTGTCTCGGAACTACATCGTGAGAAGATGCGGCGCAACGAAGTAACACCTTCCGGTGATCGAAAGCAAGATTGAGTATGTCGAATGACGCTCAACTCGCAGGTCAACGTGCGCACTTCTTTACAAACACTCTCTCTTCCTTCTCTATGGGCATCAGTCCCCAGTCAGACTCGTGCCAGTGCGTATAGAAACCTACAAAGCACAGCTATAAATCCTTCACACCCGGTTGGAAGTTGTCCTTCGAAGCTTGATCAGGGAATGACACGTTTGCGGGAATAGCGAGGTCTGGCCTGCGCTCACTCGCAAGGCGGCCGCCATACAGGACCGTGCCATGCTTTGCCACATATTCTTTGATGCGTTCTTCCACAACAGGACGGAAGTGACGCAAGAGACCCTGGATCGGCCATGCTGAGGCATCTGCAAGACCACAGATCGTGTGGCCCTCCATCTGACGCGTAATTTCCCAGATCATATCAATCTCCCGAAGCGACGCGCGACCATTTTCAAAGCGTGTCATCATACTGTCAAGCCAGGCCGTGCCTTCACGGCACGGCGTGCATTGACCACAGCTCTCGTGGTGGTAGAATTTCGTCAAACGAGCAATCGCCTTCACAAGATCCGTAGACTTGTCCATCACAATAACGGCACCCGTACCAAGGGCACTTTGGTTGTCACGCAGGGAGTCAAAGTCCATCAGAGTGCGTTCACACACCTCCTTAGGGATCATGGGCGTTGACGAACCACCGGGAATCACAGCAAGGAGGTTATCCCAGCCGCCGCGCACACCACCACAGTGTCGCTCAATCAACTCCTTGAGAGGAATACTCATTTCTTCTTCCACCACACATGGCCGATTCACATGGCCACTGATAGCGTAAAGCTTTGTACCGTGGTTCCTCTCGCGACCAAAGCTGGCGAACCATTCTGGACCGCGGCGGATGATGGTCGGTGCCACCGACACAGTCTCGACATTAGCGACAGTCGTAGGGCAGCCAAAGACACCCGTATCGGCAGGGAACGGTGGCTTCATACGTGGCTTGCCCTGCTTGCCTTCCAGCGATTCTATCAAAGCCGTCTCTTCGCCACAAATGTAGGCACCGGCACCGCGATGCACGTACACGTCAAAGTCGTAGCCCGATCCGCAAGCATTCTTGCCGATCAAACCAGCCTTGTATGCTTCATTGATAGCAACTTGCAGATTGTATGCCTCAAGGAAGAATTCGCCTCGGATGTAAATGTATGCGGCGTTCGCCCCCATGGCACGTCCAGCAACGAGACAGCCTTCAATCAGTTTGTGTGGGTCGTGGCGCATGATCTCACGATCCTTGCAGGTACCTGGCTCACCCTCATCGGCATTGATTACCAGATAACGAGGGCGTGGGTCTTTCTCCCAACCTGGCTTGAGCATGAAACTCCATTTCATGCCGGACGGAAAGCCTGCGCCACCGCGACCACGAATACCCGAGGCCTTCATTTGGTTGATAATAAATTCATGCCCACGTTCAATGATATCACGCGTGCGATGCCAGTCACCGCGTGCAAGAGCGCCTTTCAGGCGAAAGTCATGCTGACCATATAGGTTCTGGAAAATACGGTCCTGATCGCGGAGGCCACCGTGCGTACGTTTTGGTGCGTCTGATACGGTTGCCAAACCACGAAGTGTGGTGCGTGACGCGCTTGCAAGACGAGGCTTGCTCGCAAGGCCAACCACTCGACTAGCCACAATGCCCTGCATCGACCCAGTGGTTTAAGTTCGGGAAAGAGTGCTTATGGGCGCAGAACACACCCCCCCTCCTCGTATCCAACCGAGGCCTCTCTGATTTCTGCGCATTCGGCCGGCCAACCAGCGACGAGAAAATTCAAATGAAGTGGGTGCATATTTCCTCTTCGGCCGGCACGCCTCGTGAGGAATCGGGCGTGCTTGATATTGTCACAGGTACCGTAAGAGGGGGTATTGATTATATCACACGTCTGAATCTGGCTGGTCAGACCGGACACAGACATGTGTTGGTTCGAAGAAGTCGTGAAATGGAGGTGCGCATGGACTGTGACCTCATTTCTATCATCTTCATTCCATGGCGGTAGTCACTTCATTGCTACAGTCGCGAGCATGGCATAGCCTGCTTCGGCATACTGTAGCTCCACCGCAGAGAATAATTGTACGGCATCATCTCGGCGCAATTCGTGCACTTGAAGCGATGCGGCTGATCTCTACCGTGCCGCCACGGACATTCTCCAAGACATTCATGTTGCCACAGAAAGAGCATCATCTTCCTGTGGCTGTTCCTGAGCAGGATCTGCCGGAGCAACCTCTCATATATAACCGTCCACAACGGCGAAAACCCAAGCCATGGTATACATCGCCGATCTTGTACGTGCTTGCATTCCTTCAATGCTTCGCAATGTATCTTGGGTTTTGGCAATTGCGCCGACTCAAGTGGAAGGTGTCATTGATCGACGAGTTGGAAGATAAGCTGCGTCGCGATCCGCTCCCGCTCCCACGCAACATCAATATGGATGTGCTGAGTGAATTTGAGTACCGCCTATTTCAAGTGCATGGACACTTTGACATGTCGCGTGTGTTGTTCGTTGGACCACGTACACGAGAGGATGAACGTGGTTACAATGTTATCATGCCATTCAAGCGGTCTTCAGGTGGACCTGACATTCTGGTAAACCGTGGTTTCGTAACGAATGATCAGATTGTCGGCACAGGCATGAACAAGCGTTTGCGACACCCACCCAAAGATGACGGCAAAGATCGTGCGATTGTGGTACTTCTGCCACGTGTATACCCACCTAGCCGACTTGCATTGCCAAATGAACCACACAATAACCTTTGGCTGCAGATCCATCCAAGCCAGATGGCACACTGGCTGAACGAACAGGCAGGTATCGAGGATGCTGTGCCTTCGACGATGCCTGATGCACCAGCTGAATCAACAGCGTACCGCTGGCTCCGTCGAATTGCGGCTACAGCATCGTCTGCTCCTGCCCCAAGCACACCGGAAGAAGCATTCCAAGCGTCTCAGAGTGAGCCAGTGCTCCCAGTGTACATGGAAGAGATCTTTGGTGGCACGTTCGCTGATGCCAATACACTTATTCGTCAGGGCACGCCTGTGGGCCGTCCTCCGCGTATCGAGCTGCGGAACCAGCATGCCGAATATGCAGCCACATGGTTTAGTTTATCAGCTATTACCACATTCATGTTCATATACATGCTTCGCAGAGGACGTAGGACATCGTAACAATGGCTATGGACGATTCGAGGTGCTTGCATTGACGGGATCTTTCGCAGGGACATGCGTGGCAGGAGATACAGAAGCACTAGAGCTTTTTGGACGCCGGAAACACAGAAATGCCAGTGCGGTAGCCTTGCGGCTCGTAATGAGCGTGTGCTTGACACTTTCGAGCTCTTTTTGCAAGCTATTCGTCTTTTGTGCGGATGCTGAGCTTGAATACCGCTGGCTGATGGTCTCATACACGGCTTTAAGAGTAGATTCAGCCTTTGGAGATACGTGGTATGCCATGGTCTGGTGGACAAACTCAATTTCGAGCGTGGCTTGTAGCATGCCACACTGTGTTGAAAGCCAGAATTTGTGAGTAAGCATGGAGAATGGCATCAGCCATAATCTCCACAAGTGCTGTAATGACACGCGACACCAATGCCGGCACGGTCGCACGGATCTGCGCATGCACTTGAACAAGACGGAGCAAAGCTTGATACACAAATGGATTGACGCCTGACGGATGCGGGCAGTTGTTCCACTGGATGCCTTCCTCCAAAATGCCCCGTCGAATAATGTCCCTAATGTCTTCTCCTTTGCGGCGGACCGAGTCAGACAGTAATTCATTGTCAAGTCGTAAACAGACGTCGAGCAGCTCCTGTCTTTCGAGAGTCAGCGTCACATGGTAAGCATCTTCGAACTGCTTGATCCAAGCTGATATGACATGTGTGCGTAACTGCGTCAAATTCGACACGCTCAAGAGGATGCGCGTGTCTCGATCACGTGCTGTGAGCCCAGCAACGTCATGGGGCGGACGGAGCAGAGACCAGAGTTCGGGTATGTCGTGAACTGACTGTGCTGCAAGTACAATCCCCTCAAGAAACGTATGCAGCACGTGGATAAATGTAGTCTTGAGATGCATGATGAATGCTGCGTCGATTTCATTTTCAGGCGTTCCTTGAGACATTTTTGTGCGAACGTCGGCGATATAGAAACCTTCGCGAGCATTCCATCGATTAAATACAGAAAACGAGAACAGATAAGACGTGATAGATGGTTGTTGTGAGTTGGGTATCCAGTTTTCCAGATAGTGACACAGTTTAGCATCATGTTGCCACAAATGACAATGCACCTCCGTAAACTGGAAGCGGATATCGAGAAGAAGCGCATGCAGCTGAGTCGACGTACTAGGAATCGACAAAGAATTCAGTTCTCTGACTGTCTCAGCAATCGTTGACAGAATGCTATTCATATAATTCGTCGTGCTGAGCGAGCAGCTTATCGCCGGCACCCACGCCGGCAGCTGTCGTGCCGGAAGTGACTGATTTGCGCGTACTTGGAACGGTTGCAGATCAAAGAACTTTGTCAGGCTTTTGGTGAACAGTTCGATACACTCGAGAGCCCATGCCTTGGACTGCTTGTGAATGGGTGAATTGAGAATCACCTTTTCCTTGCTGAACTTGCCCTCAGCGTGGTCGCGAGCGACACGCCAGAACGTTGGCACAGACTGTAGGGTTACTCGACACACTTCCGAGACCATTGTGTCGATCAGGTGCCAATGCGAGACGCCCAGCATCTTATCGAATGATGGCTTCGCACCATCAGACGTGCGGACAAGAACCAAGCAATCATGTAGATCTTTTGCACGCTCCAAATCTGTGCAAGCCTTGCTAGGATCCGCTTGCTGCTGTATGGCGTGTACTTGTTGCTCAAATGTCGAACGCAAGAGAGACAAGATATGGTTATGCTGAGCTTCAAGAAAGACAGCAACAGGATCTGTCGTTGGATCTAGTGTTAGCAGAACCTCGAAGCATTTCTCTTGCTCATCGATACTTCGATTCGGTTGACGGAGAATATCAACAAGCTTGCCTTGCATATCGTACATAATCTCGTCGACGGCATCCCAGACACGAGCAAAAATGCGCCGTTGCTGTGCGAGCTGACTTTCCGTCGGTGGTGTATTGGACTCGTTTTGGAGCGGAAGAATTTGACTGGGTCGATTCTCGAGCAGGTATTTGCCCTTCAGGTAGTCACGCAAAGCTGCCTCATAATGCCCAGCTTCGACATTTTCATGCAACGAACCGGGCAGATTGAAAAAGAAGCGTGAGCGTTGAAACACACCGAGCGTGTTCCGAAGCTTGACAGACTTTACGTAGTTTTCAAGCACAGGTCGAAATACATCGTCAGCTTGAGAATTGGCACTAGTGACAGACGTGCGGAGTCCCTCAACACCTTCATCTGGCGCAGATCCGAAGGGACCACCCATAGACTCACTCATCTCACGAAATACGCTATCATTTGTGGCCTTCACAGTCACAAATCTGTCGAAATTTTGGTCAACTAGCACCTTCAAAGCCTCGGAGCCCTGTGCCATGCTTCGTTTCAAGTTCGCTGCGCCATGAGAAAGTTCGGAGTACGACGCGTTCGGATGCACAGTATTGAGGAATGTTTTCGCGTCGAATGCCTTGCTTGTTATATTAACCTTGCTGAGGATATTGGCATCGTTAGAACTTAATGTCGGCACTGTTGAATGAAGACCGAGGGGATCAGTCCAATCGTTGTGATGTTGAAACGCAGACTCTTTCGACCGGCTCGGTTTTTGTCGCTTTATGTCTTCCCACTGCCTTGGTTGCAATGAACTGAGCTCATATTCTTGCAGCAGCTCGTGTTCATTCACTGACAGACTCATGTTGCCGTCACCCTCTGACCGTAAGCTGCACCACTACGAGGAACGAATTGACTGCTGCTATTAAGCGCACTCTCCCTCACTCGACTAACGCATGTACCTACGGGGCAACAAATTGAGCGCGTATCCCCCGCACACAGCTTGTTCACGTGATCACCCGCTTAGCGCAAACGCAGCGTCGCTCGAGTACGTGTATGACGACACCAAGTCGCAGATTGCAAAGGCTACCACAACTGCGTTGATGATTGTATTTTTATACATTTCCCATGCCTACTTACGCGCTCATACACCTCTGTCGGCATTTTTGTTGGAGCTACCGCCTTAGTCATTGGCCTTGACGACGAGTCCAGCACGTTGAATGGCCCATTCCTTTTCCACAAGATGAGAGACTTTCTCCACAGTCTGCAGAAGCTTCGACATATCACCACTCCAGTGGTTCAGGACCTCGGCATCTGACAAAGGCGCTTGGAAGCTTACGATCTGAGCAGGTCGGTCGATACGCGCATGTGTTGTTTTGTTGACGACAAGATTAGCCAACGCCTCTTCAGCTTGTTCGATAGATAAATCAAGCAGTTGTGCGAGGCGGTCCAAACGGATTTTCGTATAATATTTCGCAATGACTTGAATATTGTACGCGACAACACGCGTGTGAAGCTGTTTCCAACGCTCTTCGGCCGCTGCGCTGCCAGAAAACACAGGCAGTTGACGCAGCATGGGGCCATACAATGCCTCAATACCAGGCCAACGCATGAGTTCCGGCGTGGTAAAGCACTTGAGCAAGTTCTTGTACTCAGGCACAGAGTCAAGTGGTTCTATAGAGTCAACGCGACCAAGCAGGTCACGTTGCTCATGATCAAATGGCGCCAGTACAAGGAAAATCACCACGTGTCGAAGAGCATCTCTGAACTTATCTTGATCAGCACGAATGCTAGGTGTGTTGAGCACTTCTCGATAATATTTGCAAACATCAAGGTACTTTCCATCGTGCATGCCCACTTTGACCATGATGTCGTAATATAGGAGCTTTAGATCCTGCTGTGCTTCGTCTTCAAAGAACTTAACATTGATCTTACGACTCAGCATGTTAACGCGACTCATATCACCCCGCTCCAAATTGAGTCGCATCTGCTCAAGAATAAATTCCACTTTCTCACGGCGGCCTAGGCTTCCAAACGTCTCGACAGCAAGGTCTTGTAACGTCTCTGCAGCCTTGTTGACATCACCCTGTGCGTACAGCATATCAGACATCGACCGACTCACGCGTGCACGCTCGACTTCAAGAAACACCTTGCCCTCTGTCAGCTCACGCAATGTCACCATAAGTTTCATCTTGGCTGCATCATCAAGCGACTTGTCTCCAATAGCTTTTGCATGCTGCAAAAGTGCGGTGATGCGATCGTCTTCTTTCCCTTCACGGTCCTCTTCGACCTTGTCACCGGATGCTTTGTCGCCTTGAGACGCCTTTGAGTTGCCGCCATCATCTACAGCCATCGACTCTGTTGCGGCAGAGTCGCCCATTGGCTCGTCTTTTAGTGCTGTCTGCAGCGAGTCCTTGCCAAGAACAGCGTAGAAAGACGCCGGTGCCTGCATGTCTGTGGTATCAGGGCTCTGTAAAAACAGCATAGCTAGCTGTATCATTCGAGATATGGCTTTCTTCAGCTGTCCATGCTTTTTAGAGTACGAATGCACAGCTTCACAAAGCTTGCTGAGATCCGTATGTTCAACATCTGGAATGGTGCGTATCATGAGGACAGACGTCAGAAGCAGACGTGTAGTGCTCAATACGTCAGATGCCTGTTTCTGTTAGCATGATCTCAACACATTTGAATCCATGCTGGTTTTTTTTCCCATTCGTATACATACCCCTCGCGCACGCTTCTCAAGTGGCGCTATGAGATCCAGTCCTTCCTGAAGCGAGCCAGACTATTATTAGCATGCTTAGTGAGGGACAAATACTTTCTTACGTACGCTGGCCAGCTTCTCTAACTGTGGGAGAAGTGCATCGACCTCTGGTGTATAGTCTGCTTCTTGTTTCTCTTGGCTCATCACGCACACTCAATTCACTGGAGCCAGCGACGAAGCGTTTGTGTCAATGTCGTCACCGATCGCTCCAGATCGACGTGCTGACGTTGGCTTTATCGGCACGTGATTAGTGCATCCGGTTTCTCCACACTGCATGCCGCTGGAATCCCCCCGACCCACCAGCTAGGCTGCAAGTTTGTGGCATCGCCCGTGTCTCAGGCACGACGAACTCGACGCCAGTCCGCTCGGTCCCTACCTGAATACAACCAACCCAGCCCTACTTTCGTCCGAGAACCATGGTAAACTTTGAGAACCTGAAGCTTGTAGCCCTTGGAAATCCGTTGCTCGACATGCAGGTGCGCGATGGCCAGGACGTGCTCCAGAAGTACGGCCTGAAACCAAATGATGCGGTGCTTGCTTCGCCTGAGCAGCTGAGCATCTACGAGCACTTAGTCGAAAACTACCAGGTGACGTACGTCGCTGGTGGTGCTGCTCAAAACACAGCTCGCTGCGCGCAATACGCCTTGCCCGAGGGATCGACTGCGTATCTTGGATGTGTCGGCAACGATGATCTTGCTCAACAGCTGCGTGCTGCGAATGAGCGTGAAGGTCTGCAGTCTGTCTACCAGGTCGTGAATGACACGCCAACAGGCTCGTGCGCTGTGGTGATTACAGGCCATGACCGCTCGCTTTGCACAAACCTTGGCGCTGCTGAGAAATTTGACAAATCGCATCTGGACTCGCAGGAAGCCAAGGCGGCTATTGAGGCAGCCAAGTTCTTCTACATTGGCGGCTTCTTCCTTACGCACGGTGTGGAAAGTGCTTTGATCGTTGCGAAGCATGCGAAAGAAACGGGCAAGCCATTCGCCTTCAACCTGTCGGCTCCCTTCATTCCGCAGTTCTTCAAGTCGCAGGTAGATCAGGTGATGCCGTATGCCGAGCTTGTGATCGGCAACGAGTCGGAAGCTGAGGCCTGGGCTAAGGCATCGGGCATGGAAACGAGCGATCTCAGTTCCATCGCGCAGAAGATTGCCGACTCTCCATCCGAGGTGTCGAAGCCGCGCACAGTCCTTATTACACATGGAGCAGAGTCGACCATCCGGGCAGTGCAGGGCCAGTCGTCCGTCATTACGCACCCGACGCCGAAGATTGATGCTGCTAACATTGTCGACACGAACGGCGCTGGTGATGCGTTTGCCGGCGGTGTGATTGCTGGCCTCATCATGGGCAAGTCGATGGAAGAAGCTGTGGATGTGGGTCACCGTCTGGGTGGCATGTGCATTGGCCAAGTCGGTCCCGTCCTCAAGTTCCCGAAGGAGAACGTGCTCTAGATGCATACAATCATGAGAAGTGTTCAACCACACTTGCACCTCAGATGAAGCGTGACACCCAATAAATCGTGTTGTGACTGGAGTGAGAGGCCTTTCCTTTGCCTCGCTGCTCGGGACTGCACGTGAGCTAACGGTTCTGGTAGACCGACGTTCATTCAGTGCCGAAATGAACACGACACACACACACACTCTCTCTCTCTCTATCAAGCTGTCCACCTGTTCATCCAGGTGTTACTTGAGCCCTGTGCATCTCTCTACTATAAAATTTGGTCCTTGGTCAAATATATTGGTCTATATATGATACTGCATACTATGTTACTTTTGGAAAGAAAGGGGATGGGGCGAGAGATAGAGTCCAGGAGTTTTGAGTCAAAAAATGATATGACCAAGTTTGTAGGTAGGGCCATTGCATTAGGTAGAAAAAAAAACACTTGCAAAAAGCGCTTCAAAAAATTAACAAGTTTCGAGGAAAGAGGGAAAAGGCCCGTGTGCATAAGATCAAGCTGCTTATTCGTGCGAGTTGTAAAAGACCACACCATTCTGCTGTTGAGGCATGTTGGGTGGACTTTCGTACAAGTAGTAGGGCTCTTGTTGCGGTACAGTCGTAGCTGCTGCAGGATAAGAAGCCTGCGCCGCTTCGTCATCGGCATTCGACTCGACGGAACGGGCTAAAAGAATATCTTCACGAGTAATACCACTGCGCTCGCACATGCCATGGAAGATACTGTCTTGATTGTCAAACAGAGCAAGTGGCGCATGCGAACTCTGCCACTTTGCCATCATCCATAACAATAATTTTATCGTAACCAATAATAGTGGTAAGGCGATGCGCGATACACAAAAGTGTTCGATCTGCAAACTCGGTGCGGATCGTGCGCTGAATCTTTGCATCCGTCTCCAAGTCCACAGACGCTGTGGCCTCATCGAGAAGAATAATCTTGCAATCTTTCACAAGGGCGCGCGCTAACGAGACCAAGCTGCGTTGGCCCACAGACAAATTTGCACCTTCCTCATCAATGATGGAGTCAAGTGTGAGACGCGTGAGCGCTTTCGGCTGGGCTGGCACAGTTGCCTCGCCTTGCGTTGCGGACGGCAATGGCTGGCCATCTTCACCCACAACAGGTGTAACTGCGCCAGTGGGCGGCTGACTAGCGTTGGCTGCGGATGTCAGGTATGAACGGTGCATAGCATCGTAGAGTCGTGCATCATCGAAGCGCTCAAAGGGATCCAAATTCGACCGGAGCGTACCGCTGAACAGGAGAGGATCCTGCGGCAGAATCGCAATGTTGCGACGCAGATCCTCGAGACCGATCTTGGACACGTCAACGCCATCAATCAGGACGCGACCTTGCGTCGCCTCCGAGAGCCGCAACAGCACAGTCAAGATGGAACTCTTGCCAGCACCAGTACGGCCAACAATGCCGACCTTCTGGCCGCCATGCACGGAGAATGTGACACCTTTGAGCACATTCGGCAGGTTCTCCCTGTAACGGAGCCACACATTGTCCAGTTCAACGCTGCCATGCGCTGGCCATGCCGGTTCAGGCTTGTTTTCAGGTATCTGCTGCGGAGGTTCCTGATCGAGATTGTTTGCGTAGTATACGAGACGCTCCGCCGAGTTCATTTCGTTCTCCAATTCTGTCAGTTGCCGCGTTAAGAAACCAAGCGTCTGCGCGACAGTGACGACTTGCGAGAGCGACACACCGGTCTTGCCTGGATCAATGGACCCTACACGCACAGAACATAGAATACCAGTAATTAGCACACACAATGAGCCGAGAAAGTCGAGACGCAGACCGAGCCAGCGTTGGTTGACAATCGTGAGGAAGTACGCTCGGTTCTGCAAGTCCATGTATTTGTAGTTGTCGTGCAAGAAGCGGTCAGATTCACGGTATGCACGGATGGTCGTCAGACCCGTGAGCGACTCGGCAAAGTGTGAGTACAGTGTCGAGCGCAATAAGGCATCCACCCGTTTGAATTCACGCGCGGACGATCGATAGAACGTCGCAAAGAAGTACGCGAACACAAACACTGCGACGACAACAATCGCGAAGTAGTACGTAAAGACAATGACCATAATGGCAGCACCCAGAATCGACAGAACCGTTGAGGCACATTGGCGGACCAAATTACTCAGCTGATTGTCGAGCACGTCAATATCCTTGCCGAATCGATTGATAATACGGCCAATGGGTGTTGTGTCGAACCACGACATGGGCGAGAACACGACGCGCTTCATCGCACGATCGTGCAGCTTTCGAGACGCAAGGAATGTTAGCAACCCAAGCGCAACGTCCATGATAAAGTTGAAAATCAGTTGAATGATACCTAAAGTTGCATAAATGCCCGCTTCCATCCCGATCGATTTCCTGTGCTCATAGTGCCACTTTTGCCACCATACAACCCAGTAGCTCGATAGGTTCGTCGATGCTTGCATGCAAGCGCCGGCAGCAAGCACAATTGGTACAATCAGCGTACCACTTCCTGCTTTCAAATACGACACCCAGACCACACTGTCAACAGAACCAGTATTACGTTCTTCACTCTCCATGGTCTTCCCGGCACCCGGCTTGCTCAGCTCGGCCAACGTGTACTTTTTCGGCGGTGCCTTTGCATCTTCTGTCTCCGCGGCGAGTTCATCAGCGTCTTCTTCGTCCTCATCTTTCAGCATGCCAAAGTTGTACATCGTCGTGTAGAATGAGCCGCCCTTCTGCATAAGCTCCTCGTACGTGCCCATTTCCTCAATCCGACCGTCGTCCATCAACACGATGCGGTCACACAAAGGCAGGTGCTGAATGGCATGTGTGACAAGAAGCACCGTCTTTCCCTGCTTCTTCATCGGCAAGATCGCATTGTTAAATAGGGCCTTTCCAACATGCGCATCGACAGCAGACAGTGGGTCGTCCAGACACACCACATCAGCATTGAAGTAAAGTGCACGCGCTATGTTGATCCGCTGCTTCTGACCACCAGACAAGGTCACGCCGCGCTCGCCAATTTCTGTCATGTCACCGCCCTGCAACATTGCAAAGTCAGCGAACAGCTCCGATCGCTCCACACAGTCCCAATAACGTTTAGCATCCCATGGCTGGCCAAACAAAATGTTTTCGCGAACCGTCGCGTTCTGGATCCATGCAGACTGCGAGCAGTATGCAACGCGCTGTGATGACCAAACGACTTGGCCGCTCGAACGCGCCATTTCGCCAATCGCACCGAGAAGCAGAGAAGACTTGCCCGACCCGACAGGACCAATAATCGCACATAGCTCTCCACGCTTTACCTTGAGGTCGATATTTTGCAGTTGAAATGGCATTTCGTCCTCGTCGGCGGCCTTGCCCGGCTGCGCATCTTTTTCTGCGGCAACTGGCACTTCTTGCGAGACAGGCTCTTGGCCGCCCGAGGTGCCCTTCTTTTTACGAGAGAAAATGTTCAACTTCTTCGGGCCCTTGGCGCCCTTGGACTTGTCCTTGCGGTTCCGGCGCAGGAATGCCCACATACGCTTCTGTTTCATTTTCTTTTTCGAGTTGCTCTTCTCATTCAGCTTTTTCACCGGCTTGAGTGTGTCATCTTCCTCGACACCTTCCCACACAAAAGTGGCGTTATCGATATTCAAACCATAGGGCGACGTCTCGTCTGACGTCAGCGTTGTATCGTGTTGCTCAGCATAGAACACGTCACGCAATCGAATGAACGAATTTGCACCATCTGCGATAACACTGATACCGAATGGTAAGAACATGAGCGGAAGACGCAACAGCTGGAACAAAGTGATGGCAGGGAAGACCTTCTCTGGGTCGAGCTTGTCGTTCTTGAAATAGTACGTAATCACTGCAAGCACACCAGCGAGAAGAGGCAAGCTAATAGCCGTTGCCATAAGCCCGGCGCGAGCCACGGCGAGAAAAAACACATACTTCAGTTCATGCTTGCGCAAAGTCGAAATCAGCTTGAAGAAGTTCGACTCATACGAGAACAGCTTTACGATGCGCATGCCTGAAAGCATCTCCTGCGTACGACGAGCACGGCGGTCCGTCCACTGCATCGACTTTGCGCGCAGCATGAATAAGAACTTCATGAAATAAAGTTGGAATGGCATCACCACGACAATCAGCGCAAAGCCAGAAAGGCACGACACACCGAAACGGGTAAGAAGAATAATCAAACAAACAATAATCTCAACGGGTGCGGTAAAGGTAAGAAGCCACCACTGCGCACCAAAGTCAATGCGACTGACATCAGTGCTGACATGGTTCACAAGCTTGCCTGTCGAACGATCCCGACCCTGCATGTTAAGTGCGCGCCGGAAAATACCAGACACAAGAGCTGCTCGGCAAAACACACCGACATACAAGCTCTTATAGAAGAACCGGTTGGAGAGAACGTTTCCAATTAATAGCATGACAAACATAACAACAGTGTAACCGCATCCCAAACCAGTATCACCATCACGCACTGCTCCGATAAGATGCTCCATCACCAGCGCTGAGCACATCTGCGCCACATCAGCAAGGATCTTGGCGCAGAACGCTTCTATGATATGCGGCCAGAAAATGTCAACACAGGCCAGAAACAGATTCGCACGCTTGCGTCCGCTCTTGACCGTACCCGCGAGGGCCTTCTTGCGACGAATCTCAGGCGTTATGTCAATCTGTTTCATGACGGACAGGTCTGGCAAAAACCAGATGGCCTCTTTGGCGGCGATTCGCTCTTCAACAGACGCCTCGCCACCAAGATTTTGCGCGTGTTCCTTCTTGGCCTGATTGCGCCATTTACGACGCATGGAAGAAGTCACTTTGACCTTGCCTTCGTCAAACTTGCGGTTGTACTCATCAGCTTTTGCGACACGGGCATCCCAGCGATCGACAAGCCTCGAGCTCAAGTGTTTAGCTTGACGAGGTCCGTCCATAGCCCACAGATCTGTAGCCTCCAACGGACGACGGTATCCCAAAGAGAGCATTGGCGCAACCCAGTGATATGTATAATCAGAGAAAATATTCGTGCGCCCCAACGGCAGCTCTTGCGCATCATCGATACTCTCGGGCGGGGGTGGGGGCGGATTTTTGAATCGCCAGAACTGCCACCAATGCTCGCGAACGCGAACACCAAACTTTTGATTTCCCTGTCGATCCTCCCGCTTTGTGTTCATGTCAGCCGTTTTCGTCTTAGGATGTTGATCATCAAGAGCCAGCTCATCGTCTTGCTCAGGTATCCCTTTGGTCAACATTTTAGAAGTGTTGCCCGAATCAGGCGGCGAGCTGATGTAACCGCCGTTTTTCTCTTCTAATGATCCCACATTAGAAGCCATGGCGATGGTGCTCGCTGACCCACCGGCACCTGACGTAGTTGGCTTACGATTTGGATTGAAATTGAAAGATGATCCTGCGCACGAATCGCAAATTGATGTCCCTTGGGTATTTTTTTTCTTTTGCTTTTCTGGCCATCATGTTTTCCATATGTCCGCAGGCCAATAACACGCTTAACCAACCTGCATTTAGTGCGTGGAGTTTTTGAAGCCGTTCACTAAACATGTCCGCGGCGATCAAAAGCCTCAATTCTGTGGCCAGATGCAAGCGGAAATGCGTTCGCACGTTGGGAGCACGGCCCAATTACAGCAATTGGCCCAACTAAGATTTGGGCGGTCCATGCACCGTTGGAAAATAGCCACTTGCGCATCTGATCAGATATTGTGACCTGCTACAAAATGAAGCAAGATATGTCCGTGGCGAATCATCTTCGTACAACTACAAACCGTCTGTGGCCGTCGAAATAATTTCTTTATAGACACAATAGACTAGCGACGTATGGTCGCGCAGATCAGTACTAATTGTTACAAACGCACAACGCGCAGAGGATCCGTTGGGTCAACGCACGCGCGCAGAATGGCATTCATGGCATCGGACTTCCAGCAATTCGGCGTATTAAGACCTTCGCAACGTAGATGTGCAGGCAGTAAAGCCGCTTCACCGGCAGCATGACGGACCCCATACAGTGTAGAATCGTTGGGCCAGTAGTTGAATCGATACCCATTCTCATAAAGCCATGTCATTAGGCCCTTCCACGGGAAGCGCGACTGGGATTTCTTCCGGAAATTTGCCAGGCCAACGGGATCCAATCCCGACTCAACCAGGCGTTGGAATAGAGGCGTAGCAAGCTTGCGCTTTTGAATCGACGTGAGCAAAGTTGGATCCTCAGGCAAAATAATCGGTTCTTGCGGCTGAAGTGGGACTTGGACATCTAAATTTGTCTCGCGCTCGAGAGCGGTCGGATCGTCGGTTGGCGCAATGGTTAGACAGATGCAAGCGGCAAACCGGTTTTGAAACGTCTCTAGAGGCTTGCCTGCACCGAGTGCTGTTTGGAACGCATGCAGTCCAGCAGGAGAAGCTGTGATTTGGACATGGTTCGAGCCTATATTCGGATGCGCAATGATCGTGAAAGATTCGGCGCCTAAATTTTGCGAACATTGTTGCGAAAACTGCTCAAAACGACGGACAGCACGCTTGTATTCGGCCCGGGTGATTGTGCTGGATTTCTCCAGCCGGTTGTCTTGCTCCCATGCACTGATTTCCTGTCGCGTCCGTAGCATGAACTCAGGGTCTTCCTTCATCTTTTGGTACAAGGGTGCGAGTTCATCACGAATGCGTTGTGCTTGTGAGGCACCAGCATCGGTTCGACCAGTGCCGGATCCCACGTCTAAAGCCGAAGGATCGCCATTCGCATTCTTCCGCTTCTGTTCAGCCAGGTACCGCTGGTACAGGTTCCATGAATTGGGCTGTCGACCGAATTCGCGTGAGAAGCCGAGATGCCGTCGGATTGCCGCGGGATTGACGTGGTATTCAGCAGCCCATGCCTCAATTTGGCTATTCAGGGAATCACGGTATAGAGTTAATTGCTGCTTCAACGGCGGCGGCAATGTAAATGACATGCAGGCAAATTTCAGTACGATTACCAAGGAACGCGTTCCTCACTTGGTCCCCAACAATCAGATTTGTGACAAGATGACCTGTTGAGCCTACAAGGATTGCCACGACGAGCCCGTTAGGCTCGGCCGTACAGAAAGAGATGGAGCGCGACAGAGATGACTCAGCATGTCTCCACATTCACATGTCCTCCACGCCCAAGACAAGCCATAGTATTTGGCATCAAGCTTGCCGGCCTAGACTGACGTGAATTGTACTCAAGTGTGAGGACAGCAGGTCATCCTCCATACACGTTCGTGCGGCTTGACCTAGGGGTCTTCTTGCACCATGGATCCAAAACGGATCTTTGTGAGTATGCGTGCTTGCTTATGATGAAGGAGTCGCGACTGATGGATTCATTGATCAATGAGGTCGTTGTATCTGTAGCTTTGGAAGTGCACGGACGCACTAAGCGTATGAGGATGGATTGTGCACTGTGTGATAAACCGTACGTGTGAGAATATTGATTACATGCAGTGCGAGCCAAAGTCAAAATGTCCATGGTACGCAGCACCAACTGTGGCTAACCAGGTGTGAAAGATTCAGCTGATGCCGCCATGTTTGCCAATGGGGCGAAGACAGACTATTATTCTAATAACCCACTGTATGAGTGTCTTGTGTGTTCGAGACAAGTGTCGTCGAACCGCTATGCAACGCACTTGGAAAAGTGTATGGGCGCAGGAAATAAATCCACGCGCAAGGGATCGACGCGCAACGCCAAGACGGCATCGACAGCTGTAACACAACGCATTCTCAATACCAATTCTCGCTCGGCATCACCATCAACATCTTCACCCACGGCAGCTCCAAGAAAGCAGGGTTCTTCATCACCTGCGCCACAAATGCCGGCAGCCGCTAGCAAAGAAAAGCAGTCGATCAAGAGCGAAAAGCCCTCAACACCGTTGTCGAAACAAGTGGATCTTCCACATACATCTGTGCTGGGATCGCAGTCATCGCATCTGAGCAAGGGGGCAGCAGATGCATCATATCCTATCAAATCGAGCGGATCTACACCACAAGCCGACTCGGCATCTGCGGCAGGACATGCAGACGATGAAGAACTATTTGATGATGCGGACTTTGCATCAGGATTTTCGGTGTCGGTGCGTTGCACAGTCTTTCGTCGGGTATATACTAACTATGTGGGGGGGAAGTCGGAGTCAGAAGAATCAGGGGCACACGGATCCGATGTCGATGAGGGAGAAACCAAAGCGATGGACGAGGTCGTGGATGACATCGAATTTGATCTGGATGAAGATGACGGTAGTGATAACGCTGTGGACCTCGATGTGAATGGCATGGACTCGGAGGACGACGCGCTAGATGCATGAACCAATGATTGTTGACATAGTAGATGTAATTACTCAGAGAGCCAACCATAACGAACGAAGGCATCGACAATTTGAGGTGAATTTTGTGGTGCCATGAACAAGGAGCGGAACTCCATGAAGAACCAGAGCTTGAGCATCGGGAGAAGTGTTTTGAGGCTTACTTGTTCACGCAAGCTGGCAAGTTGTGTCTCGTCGCTGGACATTTTGTGCCCCAGCGAGCGGAGGATCGGAATGGCACTGCGGAACAGGTCGATATTAGGGTCTAGCTTACGACCAATTCCCTCGAGAATTAGAATACTCAGTACAGTATCGACAAAGTCAGGCTCCATCTTGACATGGTATGTGCGGACTGCCTTTAGTACTTTGTTCAGCACGTCGCCAATGTTGAGCGATGCTAGGCTAAATGTTTCGGACTTGACGCTGTCCATGACACCCTCAATCACACGAATAAACTGCTCCCTGTCCGTGACAAGTTCAGGTGTGCGACAGCGGTCGACCATAAGTGACCCTGCTTGACGACCATCAAACATAGCAATGGCAGCAAACAGGTCAAGGAAATTGCGCAGGTTCTTGGGCGATAACTCCGAGACCAGACCTGCGTCAAGAATCACAAGCTCCGGCAAGAACCCATCCTCCTGGATGGATCGGATCGCTGAGTGCCACGAGTCTGAATCGTTCGAGCGTGCAACGAGTTCCTGCGAAACTTGATCATCAGGAATGATCCCCGTCCGCCCGCGGTGTCCCAGCACATAGTCAGGATCGAAGCGGTAAAAAACGCGAGAGAAGGCATTTTGCAACATGGATCGCATAGACGGACGGTAGAACTTGACCATGATGTTTCCTGGGTGCAGGTCGGCATGTGCAAAGTTGTCAATCAGCAACATGCTGAGGAATGCATCAAGACCCATCTCGGCAATGCGTGAGTCGTACGCACCGCCGCCCATGCGCATAAAGTGCTTGAGGGGCACAGCTTCCACAAGCTCTTCAACGAGCACGTCTCGGGCACAAAAAGCCCGCAAGGGCCGAGGAAAAATGACAGTGCCGCCACGGCCCCCAAAGTTGCGCTCGAAGCGAGAGAGATGCGATGCTTCCTCACGCAGATCCAGTTGACTTAGCATCAGCGCAGCAAACCGATCGACTTCTTCCGGGAGCGAGACCCAGCGCATGCCAGGAATGAGGTTCAACAGTCCCGCAAAAAACTGCATAATCTGAATGTCGTGCCCAATAATGCGATGCACCTTAGGATGCAGCACTTTGATGGCAACGGCGGCGCCATGGTGATCGGACGATTCGTCGTGCTCGTACGTGAGGGCCAGCTCACGCCCAATGTTCTCGGCAGCCTCCTGCAGCCGATCTTGTTCGCGCCGATCGTTCAAGTAATCACTAGGCAAAAGGTCCTGATGCAGCACAGCCTTATAAACCTGACCGACGGCGCCAATCCCCACAGGCTGCTCGTCAAAGGACGCAAATATCTCATCAAATGACCGCTTGAACACACGCTCGAGGACTTCACGCGTATAGGTCATGGAGTGCGGCTTGTTGTTCGAATGCAGTTTCGATAGGCGATTGCAAAGCTCGTCAGGGAACAAGTCGCGACGGGACCCAGCCCACTGGCCGAGTTTCACAAACGTAGGGCCAGCACGCTCCATCTGCATCACAAGCAGTTTATACCAGAGAACAGTGCCCCACCGTTCGCCCTCGACCATGTGTCCATCTTCATCCCGGTACGTTATACGATGACCGATAACAAGCAAGGGCGTTGCTAGCACGACAGGCGCAAAGGTAATAGCCAAGACAAGAAATCGTTTCAGTACAAGAACTGGCTCAACCACATAGAGCGATATAGCCCCCCATACACGGCTCACAACCGACTTTGGCGGTGGTGGCGGTGATGATGATGATGATGTCTCATCGGATGCAGACGCAGAAGCAGACGTCGATATGGACGCGGTCGGACCAACATCGTGGCCCTTCGACTCGCCTGTATCGGCTGCGTCCTTCGACGAATGGAGAAAGCGCCATTGCAGCATCGAGTAAGCAAGGATTCCGACACCACCAGCCAGACCGAGAGCCCCGATCCGAAGCGCTCGCGCCGAGCTGCCTCGAATCATCGTGCGCGCACCTACATGTGCGGCGCACACACGCATGGGAGAGATATGAGCAGATGCATGGCGCCAAAGCGCCCAAATGCCAATTTTTCGGTCTCCCGGCGCTAAGAGCTAAAACCCGATGGGCGGTTCCGCCATGTTTGCCGGGAACAATACCGTTTGGTTTGAAAGGGTTTCGCCCTTGAAACCGTTCCCAACCCCTCTTCGCCCCGCAACCACCCAACAACCAGGAACCGTTGTTTGGGATTTGTGGGCCGCCCGTTGGGCCTTTCGCTCGGACTGCGTGACCCACACACGGGCACGGATGTATCACGTGCACGAGCCCTACGTCGCGCTGGTGGACAAGCCGAGCCAGCCGAGGGTCAGTTGATGGGCCTGGGAAGGTCGCAGAGATTCCTTTCTTTCTACACCTACCACTACACCCCAACATGTCGAGTGAGCAGAGTAAGTACCAATGACGCTTGTCAAACAAAGCCAAAAGAAAAGGATGGCTACTTACACGTGCTAGCCTACATTATGATCAAGCCAGACGGTGTCCAACGCGGCCTCGTTGGCAAGATCATCCAGCGCTTCGAGGACCGTGGCTACCAGCTTGTGGCCATGAAGCTGGTGCACGCTGGTGAAGACCACCTTGAGAAGCACTACAAGGACCTTAAGGGCAAGCCATTTTTCCCAGGTCTGATCAAGTACATGTCGTCGGGTCCTGTCGTGGCTATGGTCTGGCAGGGCAAGGATGTCGTGAAGCAGGGCCGTGCGCTCCTTGGTGCCACGAACCCTCTTGCTTCCGCTCCCGGCACGATCCGTGGCGACTACTGCATTGATGTGGGCCGCAACATCTGCCACGGCTCAGACTCACCTGAGTCGGCCAAGGCTGAGATTGCGCTCTGGTTCGGCAAGCAGGACGCCACGATCCCTTACAAGCGTGCCGTCGACCAGTGGATCTACGAGTAAATGGGATTGCCAGCAACTGGCCATTCCTTTTTTTTTGCTCGCATTAGATAAACCTGTGTAGCTTGCACTCTAAGCTTGCATTTCATGAGGCGCCTTACTTGCTTTCTCTTTCTTTGCTATGGCGAGAATGGTCTTGTTGTCGACCATTGGACCTTCGCGTCGCGCACTCGCTGAGATTTTGCCATGGGGAGGGTGTAGAGGAGAGGATCGACGTGGTATCATCACGTGCCAGGTCTAGCTATGACCAGCTCCACCGCCGTATGACGAGCAGATAGGAACTAGGACCCGGACCCTATTCGACAAAAACATGTATGTAAGCATGAGCGCACGGCTCAGGCAACCATTCATCAAATGCTTCCACGTGTAGATTAAGTAAGATTTCCTAGGCCCCTTGTGCCCTTTGCCCTTCCCCAGGCCCTTGCCTGTCCCTACATCCAGTCAGAATCATCTGCGACATGCGTCGTACTTCTCCATTTGTGTTTTGCTTCCATTCCACGAGGCATGGGCCAGCCTGCGGACGAGAAACACGCCATGATCCTAGAGCCGATGCTGCACAGATCCTAGAAGCTCAGCTGATATTCCATTAGCTTAGAGCTCTAGGGTCTGGTCCGAACGGATGCGCTGTCGCTGCGCTGGGCTCGGACTGGCTGTGTGTCAACATCTAACACTAACACAAACGCTGGCACATTACGCGATTTCCAGACAAGCATGGCTTGTACAAGGAATCACTGGAATGATGGATCTAGAAATCCATTCGATGCCATGCGGGTGAGGCACAGCTTCTCGAGCTACGCCCAAGACCCCGCTTTTCCCTCCCCATATGACTTGGGCACTACACCCAAGTCATGCGCAGATGATGCGACCTCTTTCCTGAACTCTTTCTTTCTCGATCATCATCTGGCGTGTCTCCTTTGTTTCTGTCCGGCGAGGAAAGCAAAGAGTGAGGGCTGGTCCATGTCTCTTGCATCTTGACATTGACGTACGCGTTGGAGCCGTACATCCAGTGTGAGCCTGTCTCGACGATGTACGAGGGCTTCGGCCCGTCCTCATTCGCCACTCGATGAATTTTTTCCTCCTTGTGCCATGCGCAAATGACACGCATCACTGATTTCCTCTTCACTCAGCGGTAGAGACCGTAGACTTCGTGTCAGTAGCGCATATCTTTCAAGGTGGGAATATGACGTACCATGCAACAAATTCGCTCATACTCTCGATTTCTTTTGCGTCAGTGCGCACTTTTTCATACAGTGGACGCGCCTTTGCTAGAGGACAATGCCGGATCGCCGCCTCCAGTGTTGTTCCCAGCATGTCATCGGTGCGTATAAATGTCCACGCTACTTCGGTACGCATCGATATGGCCGCCCATTGCATGCCTTTTACGCGGCGAACCATATCGTCGACATCGTCACAAGCACCTTCAAAGCACAAGAATCCTGGGTAACCCAGCTTGAACAAGCCCCACACACCTAGCTCTGGACACCATGCTGCAAATTGGCGCCGCTTCGATGGTGCTACAAGGTGATGAGACCAAAAGATCACGCGCTTCATCGCAAGACTCTGTGCATTCGCTTGACGAGCGACTGCATGTTGGAAACGTTCTTGGTCGACACTTATACATTCATGCACTTCTTCGATCTCCGATGTAATTTCATGCAGTAAGTTCAACACGTCAAACGTCCGATGTGAAATGTCTTGCAATGCGCACTCATCGAGACGCTGTTGAACCATGTCAGTCAGTTGGGCTTGTGAGATAAGATCTGTTCTCTGAACAAAGACTGAGATTCCAGGACGAGCATTGGATTCGTTGAGTTTAACATTCATTGAAACGCCTAACTGCTTATTCACACACAATGACAGATGCACTTGCTGTGGTGGTACAGACATCGGTAAAGGTTGGCCATCCTGGCAAGCCTCATACACACGCTCCCATACCTCTGTCTCGTCGGGTGTCCCGCGCCAGCTGAACTCGTCAGGCAGCAACGTCGAGCGGAGTAGGACAATCTCGTCCCAGACACGGCTGATGTCCATACGTCCCTAGTGTAGCCACGGCAGCACAATCAATTTCTGCATCCAAATCCTTTAGTGATGAATCTAAATTCATTTCCTCGCTCCCCTTCTCTCCACATAGTCATAACCATGGAGCAAAAAGGCCTGCTTCGAGGCTCTCCCAAGCGGATGGCCGCGACGTACGTGTCCGTCGCATAGCTAATGAAAACCTAGCTGGGGCATTATGCTCGCTGCAGCTTTCACGGGATTCTTCTATGTAAAGTCCGCGAATCGTTTGCGGAAAAGGGAGTATGTGGCGGCTCAAGCACAGTCGGAGGGGCCAAGTACGTCGGAAATGACCCTTCGATGCATTTTCACTAACCTGAAACAGACCAAAAGTACTTGCCCAAAGAGTTTATGGGATCACTTGACCAGACGGGACTTGACAAGACGCCATTCTCCATGTTGATGGAGAGTCTAGAGAGACAATGGAAAAAACGAGTGGCCCAGATATAGGAACGGGCAAAAATGCTCGCGCGCGCGTGTGCTTGTGCGTGCGTGTGTGTGTGTGTGTGTATGTGTGTGCAAACATAGGACGAAACGGAACAAATGTATGAGATGACTATAGAATCTAAAGCAGTTTCTCGATATCTTTCGCAATATCAGCAGGGGAAGTCTGGGGTGCATATCGGTGCACCACTTTGCCCTGCCTATCAACCAAAAACTGATGTGGTTAGTAATGGTAAGCGTGTATATTTGTCGGTAACCTACTTTGGTGAAGTTCCATTCTGTACCGTGTTAGACAATCCAATGATGTGAGTACGTACTGATCATTTCAGAGCCAAACAATCCTGGTTGCTCATGCTTCAGGAACTTGAACGTTTCGTTCGCATGCTCGCCGTTGACGTCCGACTTGGCCATGATGGGGAATGAGACGCCATAGTTCTGGAAAACAACCGTGTCAGTCATGAAAGTTCTAATAAAGTACTGCCCCTTCCCAGCTCCCACCGCCTCTGATCGTGGGTTTCCTACCAGCAAACGTACCTTCATGCAAAATCCACCAATGCTCTCATCATCGCCAGGATCCTGAGACATGAACTGATTACATGGGAATCCCAGTACCATCAATCCACGCGGCGAGTAGTCCTTGTACAATTTCTCCAAGCCCTCGAATTGCGGAGTAAAGCCACACTTGCTTGCCGTATTCACGATCAAGACAACCTTGCCTTTCAACTGGGCAAAGTCGAACGACTTGCCCTGCGGCATCGCTGCTTTCAATTCATAGAATGTTACCATGATTTGCAAATAGAGGAATAGATTTAGCTTTCTGGCACTACAGTTTCCTCTAATATATCCTCTGTTCGGACTAGGTGGCGTTACCCTATCGCTCATCACATCTCCGTGGAGCTTGATAATGATCAGTCAATCACGTGCTGCGACGAGCTCGCAATATGGTGCATATACCTTGACCCTACAATTCTCGGCGGCCAAAGAGCCAGCTTGAATGTAAGCGCACTTGTAAGGTTCAACGTACTCGAAACATGCCATGATGGTCCACTTGCGGTTCTCCGCCTCAGGGAACACGAGTGAGCGAGAACCATAGAATACCTGCGTAACGTGTCAGAGCCAACAAAAAAACGACCTTAGCTTACCTCGTCGGAGACTTCCTCGGCCTTGCGCGGCAAACAATGCAAGAACTTCCAGTCAGACTTGGCACCGCCTTGGCGAGCTAGCTCTTCTGTCACCTGGAATCCGGCAAAGTCACGTAGGCGTTGGTCCTTCTGCGCTTCATCACCCATTGAAATCCTGTGTAGACGTCAGCGGCTCGAGCTCCAAGCTGGCGCACGTACCAAGTATCGGTCACAATGTAGTCGGCATCCTTGACGGCATGGACTGGATCATGACACCATTCGACTTCTCCGCGAGGCATGTGTTGCGGAAGTGTTGTAAGGCCACGGGTCATGAGATCCCAAACGACAGGATTGCGTTCGTACGCAGCACCTTGAGGAGCAGCGACACTCACGTGCACGCCCAGTCGAGGGTATGTCACGAGCATTTCGTTCAGTATGTTGTTCGAGTCGCCAACCCACGCAACTTTTTTTCCAGCCAGCGTCTGAAGGAGCGGCAATGGCCCTTGCACGCCGCCGACCTCGAGGATCGTGAGCAAGTCTGCTAAGATCTGCGTGGGATGGAATAGACTCGAAAGTGCATTGATCACTGGCACTTTTGAATTGCGCGCAAGCATCTTTCAAGTTAGTGTCACACCGAACAAGAGCTTCGCTTCCTTACCTCAATTTCGTCATGTCCCCCGACACGTGCCATGATGCCGTCGACCATGGAGCTCACGACGAAAGCGGTGTCATACAAGCTTTCATTCACACCCAGCTGGATATCAGACGGCGACAAAAACATAGCATGTCCACCCAAAGCTGCAATACTTGACTCGCTTGCCACACGTGTTCGCGTGCTGCGTTTGCTGAAGATTAAAGCGATCGTTTTCTTGTCGAGGGACGATTCGATGTCAGACAAGCCCAAGGCCGTAAACTTGGCTCTGTGCTTCAAGGTGGCCGAGTGCTGCAGAATGGCATCTAATTGCTCGGGTCGCACAGTAGCGAGGGTCAATAGACTAGGTACATTGTGTTGGTTCGTTGAGATGAATGCTTTGCTCATGGGGCAAGGACTTGCCTTGGCCGCATGCCGCAGGGCAAATCGAGCAGATGATGAGAAAATTGTGCTCACACCCATCGTCGCTCTAATAACGTGACTATAACCTTTCAGGTCCTGGTCAAGTTTCTTCTCGCGCGCGCGCGATGAAATGCGAAGATAACCGACGGCACTTTCTATGCCGAGTCCAGGGTCAACGAATGCGTGGAGATCGGCGCTGCCAAGAAATGGGTGACTCGAGAGCACATGGCTCAAGATTACAGATGAATCGTGGAAGTGTGTATCGAGCATGCTGAGATGGACACTTTCCTCCACGTTGCCCGATATCGCCGTGACGCGTCCAGCCTGCGCCAGATAGGCGACGATTCATGCACGCGGCACTAACCAGATAGGACTGCGTGTTCACTTCGCTTGGCTCCACATCTCTTGCTATTGAACCACACAAACATATATATATCCCCGGCTCCCATATTCTCGCTGTGGAACAAGGAAAACACATACACACACTGGCAACCACTTCATCATGGCACGTAAGTACAAGCATCTTTGTTCAGATCAGTGTAGCTCACCTCATGCGTAGGCGGCAATGCTCGTGAGATCGCACGTGCAAAGAACCAAAAGAAGCAAGCAGAAATGAACAAGGGCAAGAACAACGAGAGTGGACTCACGCTTGCACAGCGCCGTGAACGAGATGCTGCAGCATTGCGTGCGAAGCAGGAAGCTGCAGCAGCAAAGAAAGGTACCCAGAATGGCTAGTTTCCTCTTACAATGCGATTCGGTCCATGTATATTTGTACAGATTGAATGTGAAATGTGACATGGCGTAGGAACTCAGGAAGATAAACTCGCCGCGCTTGCCAATGAGAGAGAATTTGGTGCTTCCATGCGTCCACTAATTCCTGTGCGTGTGGCATGTTTACTGGTAGTGTGTAAGCCATCACTGGATGATATTCGTGAGCAGACATCTGTGGGACAGGTGCGTATTGCATCGTCGCCTCGACAAGAAGAAGCGACAGGTCCGTGAACTTGGCAGCGCTTGTATCCCATTCATTCGTAGACCAATGTGCATCTGCTTCTTCGTGTGCGACAGGCAGGCACTGAATACTGGCGTCCATATGAGAGATGTCCAATGCATCGCCTACCGTCGAGCATAGGTACACGACCGGATACCCAAGAAGCCATCCACATGCAGAGATGCCGAGGTATCGTGCATCTTCCGTGGAGTTTCGTGACACAATTATACTCGCATGCTCGTTTGCCACACATGCTTCCTGAATGCGCGATAGGATCGTTTGTACACCAGCCGGGGTATCATAGACTGGTTGGTGCGCGTAGCGCGGATCGACAAACACACGTCGATTTTGATCTTTTTCGAAGCTTTCTATGACGCTTTGCCTGTTTACGACAAATACTTGATGAGCTGGTGCGTATAGGATGAGTGACAGGTTGTCGAGACCATGCTGCTCGAACAGTGCAGCCAGAGCTTGAATCTGACGCAGAGAAAGTGTGCATGTATCAATCAGCATAGCAGAGCGACATTTTGTCGTCACAAGGATCAGATCGATTGCCAGCCGTTTGTACACATAGTGAGGGACTGGTTGTCGCTCGCACGCAAGAGCCGCCCGCACATCCTTGACCCACGTTGGCCAAGATGATGGAATCGGCATAATTTAGGCCCCATTTCGCACATTGAGGGGCGCAGTAAAAATGCGTAGGCGCCTAGAGCCTCACGACCTTCTCCACCTTTTCGGTGTCCCATCCTCGATTCATCGATCCATGTCTGGAAGTGGCAGGTCACTCCGACTTACCTTCAAAGGAGACAAGGTATGTTACCCTTGCGCTCACGCCGAAGCCGAAGCGCAAGCGAAGCAAGATCCAAAGCAGTACATCTGCGCGCAAGCGTGCATCTACAAGTGTGGACGATGATGAGTCTGATGTGGACATGTATGGTGGAGATGATCAAGGTGAGTGAACGAGACGGAAAGAGATAGAGAGAGAGAGAGAGAGGGATGATGCGTGAGGGTGGAAGAAAAAAAAGAGACTCACACAAGTTTAGCATGGGTTAGTCCAGGTGTATGCGGCGAAATAACTGGTCCATGCTTCGTGCACCAGCGACAAGAAAATGGGTCTGCTATTGTGCTGAGCTTTAATGCACCACTCACTCAAGTTGAGACATCGACCGTTGAGCCACCTGCATTGCCAGCAATCAGTGGAAATGGAGAAGAAGACAATGCCTTTGCTGATGGCGCGACAATCGTTGCCTCAGAAGTAACACCGCTGACTGTCCACCAGGTCTGGGTTGCGACCAACTTGCCTGAGTCACAGACGTGGACCTTCAAGAGTGCCCAGGGAACATTTCTGGGCTCTTCTTCTTACGGTGCTGTGATTGCGTCTAACGAGGCTCGTGGGCCCCAAGAGGAATGGGTTCTCCGGCGTGTGGATCCAATGGCATCCTCATCCACAGCCTCACCCGGCGATGGTAACGACACTGTGATTCCAGGTCCTCGGGCTGGATTTGCACTCCAATCCAAATACGGTGGCTGGCTTGCTACGGAGGATGCTAGTTCATCTGCAGATTCACGCCAACGGCGCCGCCTGGTGCGAGCAGATGCCAAAGAACTCACGCCCGCTTGTGTTTGGGACGTAAGTGTGCAGTGGCGCTTCCGGCATGCTTATCGAAAAACGCAACGAGCCACGAAAGTGGGCACATCTAGTGCAGCGAGTTTGGTGGATGAAGTGCAACTCGCACGCTCACGACAAGGATGGAATGCCGGCTCCTGGCATCAATATGCCCCTGAGTCGCGGCGTGAATTGTTACGGGCACAAAGGGAAGGACGTCTGGCCGAGGCCATGCTCGATCGGCGCTCCAAGCTCAAGAGCGACAAGTACACGAAAGTATGTTCCCCCATGATACTTGTTGAAGTATCGCTTACCGTTATGCAGTAAAGAAAGGCCAACAAAATTACAGGGTCAAAACGTTGCTCTTGGTATGCAACCGTGGTATCTATGTACGACGGTCAGGGTAGTAGAGAGTTTCCATGAAGGTCCGTATGCTGAGGCAGGCGACTCTCAGAGTCTTGTGATACGGCCATCGCAGCGCGCATAGCGAAGTCAATATCGCGTTGCTCACGCTCCTTTTCAGGGTCCCAGAAGGAGAACAGTCGTGTCGCTAGACCAAATGCCTGCGGCCGGATTTCGACCAAGTCGCCTTCGCGCACTTGGATAAAGGGGATCTCCTGCGGTTTGTTGCCCTGCAGATATGCAATCAGGCAACGGAGCACCGACGGCTGTGCAATAATCAGCACGTCCTCACGAGCCCTTTCCAACTCGAGGATCACAGATTCGAGACGAATCGCCAGGTCATGATAGCTCTCGGCACGTGGGAATCGGAAACTGTATGGGTCTTTGGCCTGTTCTTCCTGGTAGCGTGGGAACCGTGTGTGAAGATCTTCTTCGGTCATGCCATCGACGACCCCGGGTTTGAGCTCGCCAAGCTGCGTCATTTCCATCACTCGTGTGCCCTGCAAACGAAAAGGTGTCGCTGTGTTGAGTGAACTCTTGCGTGTTGAGCACCATACTTGCAACTCTCTGCACTCATCGTCCCATCCTTCAACATCATCACTCAACACACTTTTGCCGGATGAGGTGATGAACGACAACGTGTGTTGTTGTGAGAGCGTCGCACACGACTCGTCTGATGCGAATGTTTTTTTCGCACGCAAAGCCATGACAAAGTCGTGCAAGCGCTGTGCATACTGCGAACCTAGGGATGAGAGGTCCGCATCTGCCTTGTACAGATGCTCGATCAGTGCTTCACCCGTGCGGGCAAAGTAGATCGTACGTTGTTGATTGTGCATGTTCATGAGGAAGAACACAATCCGGTTCTGAAGATACCCATGCACGTTGTTGACGACAATGCGTTGCCCGAGATTCAGTAGTTGAACATGTGGTGCGGTAGGCTCGGTAATTGGCTCGTAATCTAATTCATGCATAGCAATCCTCTGGCGGAAATTGGCAAATATATCTTCGGGAGACCAGCCCTGGTAGTCTGGATTGAAATGATGCATAGACCGAATATTCCGCTCGATGAGCATCTCATCATCACACACACATTCTAGTTTCGGTTAGTAAGAGCAGAAAGAAAGGCAACGAGTGTGATCCGGATGCGGTGAGAGTTGGTGGTGGCAGTGCCAAGAGACACGACAGGACGTCCTGGCACAGGCATATGTGAAGTAAGTCTTTTTTTTTTTTTTTTTTTTTTTTTTTTTTTTCGCCGCAACGTGTGATGCGAATCTACACAAGGCCAAGCAATATCGCACGATACGTACCGATAAACAAAACTTGCACACCCATTTTCCCAAACTCTTCCTGGATCAAACACCGCCGCTCGTGGTTGCTGTTGTTTGCATCGTATACAGCGACTTGGCCACCTTGCTCGAAAAACTGTCGGATCGTACTCTCGAGCCGCTCCATTACATTCAGACGCATCATCTTTGTCTCGGTATCATGTTGTACATTTCCAAAGTAATCCCCAGGCAGCTGGTTCAATGGGCCCAACATACTACGCCGCATGTTTGCTAGGTTGTATACGCGGCATTGCACACCCATCCAGCGCAGGTAACGCTGGATCGAATGCGCGAGGTGCGTTTTTCCACGCCCAGGCAATCCTACCGTCACCACGAGGATTTGGCCCCTATTGATGGTGTTAGTCAGTTGTTCGTCGTCCCTGCTTTTCCGACACTTCTCCCTCGCGGTATCACGTACGCATGCCACAAACGTCCAGATTGTGTTGCTGCTCAGTTAGATAAGGTGCTCAGTACTCATATGGGAAAAATGAAGCATGTCTCTCATGTCGTCCTTGCTTCTGCATACGTACTATATAGCGGCGGCGCCATCGCTGATGAGACCCAGTGATGTTTGGGGCTAGCAACCCCAGAGAGGCGTGCTGGAAAGAATGTGGATCTTCGGCCGATCACTTCTCAGCTAGGCGTCTGTCTATCTTCAGCCACACTCCTCCCCTCTCCCCTGAGGCACTCCACATACGTTCGTGTTGTTGGGTTCCGTTCATTGGGTTTGTTCGGCGCACGCTCGGCTCGCCCATCTTAGGATCCATTGTCGTCAAAGTACGCACGGTCCAACCATCACGCCCGTGCGTTTCTCATCCCCCTCAAGAACTGACTCGTTTGTCTGCTGGATTGCTCGCGTGCTATGTCCGTATCGACCGTAGCACGTGTCCTTGCAGGTGCAGCGGGTGTTACGATAGCGACACTCGCTGGGCTTCTGTATGTGTATCAGACCGCGTTAATCTACCCAGCATCATTCCCTGAAGGCTCAAGGACGATTGTCGACTCGCCTTCTCAGTATGGCATGCCATATACTGAGCATCGTCTTGTGACGCCAGATCAGATCAAGCTGCATGTGTATGTGATTCCGCACGAGGATGAACAGCCACGTCCCACGGTGCTGATGCTGCATGCGAATGCAGGCAACATGGGCCACCGTTTGCCAATTGCCCGGGACTTTTTCCATCGTCTTGGCTGTCACGTGGTGATGTTATCGTACCGTGGCTATGGCCTGTCGACCGGCGAACCCACCGAACCTGGGCTCCGTATCGATGCGCAGACGACGCTAGACTGGATTCGAAAGCATGCGAAACTCTCTCACACCCCCGTCATCGCATATGGGCAGAGCATTGGTGGGGCCGTGGCCATTGACTTGGCTGCTCGTAACCCCGAAACTGTGCGTGCCCTGATTGTAGAGAACACATTTTTGAGCATTCCGAAACTGATCCCTTCTGTGTTGCCGATGCTTCGACATTTCACATTCTTGTGTCGTACGTATCGATTTGCTGCTCACTCTCCCCCCTCCCCTGTTATCTGATACTCACACGCTACACACACGTTGTTTCACAGGTGAAATTTGGCCCTCGTATCGCTCGATCACTAAGATCCCATCTCACATGGCCGTTCTTTTTCTCAGTGCACGAGACGATGAGATCGTGCCTTCTGAGCATATGGCCGAGCTGTACCGCTTGTGCAAGAGTTCCAGGAAGGAGATTCACACATTCGATCATGCCACGCATAGTACGTCTCCGCGCCTGCCAAACCACCGTGCTAACCATCCAGATGATACATGGCTCAATGTACGTCACCTTTCCATGATGTCATACTATAACTGTATTTCACATGCTGACACATCCAGGCCAAGTACTTTGACACCATTGCCCTCTTTCTTAACAAGCACAATATGGTGTCGAATGACGTTCCTGCAAGTCGCGGTACTTCGCCTGATTCACGGTCGCAATCGGATGAACGAAAATCATTTTTGTAGCTCGTATAACTCTACTTTCGTATTCTCTGCATGCATTCACACACACACACACACACAAATATACACCCTCTAGTCTCATTTGCTGGTTCTGTTCATGTGTGCAAGGGCGCGAACGCATTTGCACCATTCATGTGTTTTACTTGAGGCGGAAGATGTTGCTCACATAGTGCAAGAGATAAGGTGCTGATGGCGTCAATTAGTACTGAAGCATACAACCACCACGCTGGACGTACCAAAGTGCAGCACACCCACGATCAGGGCGAACGAGCGCACAGTCTGGCGCGCCTGTGTCCGTGCAATAGCGAGCTCAAGCGGCGAGGGAGTCGGTGCACCTGGCGCATGTCAGCCACGCTGCCGTATCACGTACCAGCGAACATAGTATGGAAACACTATGTCTAAGCCAAGAGCGAAAGAGTGCGATGAGAGAAGACGGTGCTTGTCGGCGGCCCTCCGCTTTTTCGAGCCGACAAGCGCAATTGGCCTTTTAGGCTCTTGTTACACGCACCTCAGGACGCACGCACGTTGATTTCGCACGGCGGGCTAGAGCGCGTATGGGATTTATGCACAGCGGTCCTCTAATCCAGGTGATACCAGTCTTCTCGCTGCCGCGCCGTCAGCCAGACTCATCATTTCCCCCTCCTTGGGCGTGTGTCTTGCAGGGCGCCGTGCCTCAATAGCCTCCACACACCCCACACCACCGACGCGTGTACGTACGTGTGACATCAGGTTTCTTGGGGTTGTGGGTGTGAGGCAATGCGACGACGCGCGCGAGGCGTGAGTGAGGACGATGATGATCATGTTGCGCGTGATTTAGAACTATTTGTACGTATGGAACACTCTCTGACTCTAGGCGAAACGCGCCCGAATTGATACCCCTTTGTCGTCAGACGACGAGTCCACGGCCGTGGCAACCGAAATGCCGCTACTGTCTAGGGTGCTTAGTGACGCCTCTGAATCGGAGGAGCCGTCAGTTCCACCAAGTGCTATACATCAACAAACTGACTCCGAGTCCACCTTGATGCGCGGTGAGCAGTCAGATACACAAGGGCTAGCACATGTCGCGCCAACGCCGGCGCAGGCCGAAGCTTCTGCTGCTACTATGGGCGTGATTGAACGCGTGGATATGATCAACTTTATGTGTCATCGAAATCTAAGCATTGGTCTAGGTCCGCGCATCAACTTCATCATTGGACATAATGGGAGTGGCAAGAGCGCCATCCTGACGGCTATTACGATCGCGCTGGGTGGCAAGGCAACCACAACGAGTCGGGGCAGCAGTCTAAAAGACTTTATCCGCGAAGGATCTAGCGCTGCTGAGGTGCGAGTCCGAATGCGGAACCAAGGGTCTGATGCGTACCGCCCTGATGTGTACGGCCACGCGATCACGATCGAGCGCCGAATTCACACGGACGGGGCTGGCACTTGGAAGATCAAGAACGCCGATGGAAAGATTGTCTCGACAAAGCGCGAGGAACTCGATGCTATATGTGACTATGCGAACATTCAGGTTGATAATCCAATGAACATTCTCAGTCAAGACGCCGCGCGCCAGTTCCTTGGCAGCTCACAACCAGAGGACAAATACAGCTTTTTTCTGCGGGGCACTCAGCTCACGCAACTTGCCCAGGAGTATGAGCTCATTCAGACGAATGTACAGCGCATGAAACGAGCCATTCGAATGACGGAGGACGTCCTACCTGATCTAGAGCGAGAGGCTCGCGAAGCCAATGACAAATGGCATCAGATTGAGCAGGCGCGAGTTGAGCAGGAGAAACTCGACGCTCTGAAAGAAGAACTAGTATGGAGCCAGGTGATTGCCAAGGAGAAAGAGCGTGCGGCGCTAGAGTCCAAGCTGGACCATGCACACCGCAAGCACGCGGCATTGGAGAAGAGGCGTGAAGATGATAGTTTGCGCGCGAAAGAACTAAACGATGTCGTCGCTGAGCTCGAGACGCGAAGTCGCGAGAGTCAGGAAAAAGAAGTTCAGCTGAAGGAGCAGCGTGCACAGGTTCTGCAAGTCGTCAAGGAGCATCGCGCCTCTCTTGCGCGTCTCAAGGAGCAGGAGCGTGAGCTAAGTCACCAGGCCGATCGTGTTGAGCAGACGATCCGGCAGATGCAAGCTCAGATCGATGCAGAAGCACGGCGTCAAGCGCAAGATCGCCGCGCTATACGAGAAGCACAGGAGGCTGAGCGGGACGAGCTTGTGCGAGAGCGACTCAATGTCGAGCGGCGCCAAGTAAGTCTTGGGCAGGCAGGTGATGAAGTGAACGTTCGCCGCTCGGAGTGCCGTGCTGAACGAGCACGCCTTACATCGGACACACATGTATTGGAGGAGAAGATCTCGCATCTGCAGAGCTTTCTCGAACGGTGCACAGAGGCAGCATCGAACCGAATCACTGCTTTTGGAGGGCACGACATGCCGCGGATCATGGCGGCAATTCGCCGTGAGACTCGATGGCATGAGCGTCCGATAGGGCCGCTCGGCATGCACATCCGACTTCGTGAGCGGCGCTGGGCCCCAGTCATCGAGAGCGTGCTTTCCGATCCGCTCAATGCCTTTGTTGTGACGAATCACGATGATCGAGTGCGACTCGCACGCATCCTCAAAGAGTTCCGTGCCTCGAATCAAATCATTACAGCAGCCCGCGACTTGTACGACTATTCTGCTGGAGAACCAGACGCGTCCGTCGTGACAATGCTGCGTGTCCTCGACACAGACGAGTACATTGTGCGGGTACTGATCGATGGCCACCGCATCGAAAAGAGCGCACTTGTTTCGGAGCGTGTGCAGGGCGATGAGCTCATGCGACGGCATCTTCCCAACGTACTCCAATGCTACTCCGCGGACCTCTTCAAAATCACCGGTGGTGCTAAGAGCAGTGTAACGCAAACAATTACGCGGTACACGGGCGTGCCGCGCTTCGCTGCGGACCATGCCGTTGAGATGGACGATGCACGCCGCTCCATCGCATCGTATGAGGAGAAACTTGGCCATGTCAAAACAGCACTCGAGGCCGTCGCGGCCCGTGAGGCTGCATACGACCAAGAGCAGCAAAGGAATCAACAAGCTGTTGAAGCCGCTCGGCACGAGATGCGCGCTTTGCGGCAACGGATCGCGCATGTGGAAGAGCTCATGCGAGAAGAGGAGCCGGCGAATGTGGCTGCTCTCGAAGAGGCGCGTGTCGAAGCGGACGAGGAAATGGCTCGGATCGTCGACAGGTTCAAACAAACTGAGAGCGAGAAAGAAGAGGCTGAGGAAAGCCTCGCACCGCACCTGGCCAAATGTGAGCAGCTGCTCGACCAAATTGAGCTTGTCGAGGCACACAGAAGGGACGCTGAATTGCAGCTCCAGCAATCGTATACGGAGCGCGTGCGCCTGCAAAAGACACAAGAGCATTGGTCTCGACAAATGGACGCTCAGAACACTCTGGTACAAGAAACCAGTCGCGAGCATGCCTCGCTCTGTGAGCTCATTGCCTCGTGGACACAAATGGCCACCGACTATTGTGCGCGTGTCGAGACACAGCGGACGCCAGCATCGCTGGAGGAACAAATCAATGCGATCGAGGCTCACTTGCAACAAGACGAGGCCCGCACTGGTCTCTCTGTCGATGCAGTAGTCAGGGAGCTGCGCGCGAAGAATAAGGCGTACCAGGAAGCGAAACTGCAACTCGAGCAGACACACGCAACGATCCAATTGCTGGAAGAGTCGGTCCAGTTGCGGCTTGAGAAGTGGCACTATTTTCGCCGGTTCGTCGCAATCCGTGCGCGAGCCAACTTTTCCCTGCACCTGCAGAACCGCGGGTTCTCTGGATCACTGCATTTCGATCATAATGCACAGACACTCAGGCTTCGGGTACGTACAGTGCCATGAAATGAGGCAGTAGCTGACGCATGCAACTGCACTTACATGCATTCCCCTCTACCAGGTCCAAACAGGTGATGGAACACACGCACACGACAAAGACCCCAAGGCACTGTCTGGTGGGGAAAAGTCCTTTGCGACAATTTGCCTTCTGCTCTCGCTATGGGAGGCGATAGGCTGCCCGATCCGGTGCCTGGATGAGTTCGATGTTTTTATGGATGCGGTCAATCGACAAGTCTCGATGCGAATGATGGTATGTGCCGGCTACAACGGGATGCTGACGATAACCCGCTTGGTTCCTCTTTCTTTTACAGATTGACGCTGCACGTGCTTCTTTGGGTGTACAGTATGTGCTGATTACACCGCAAAACATGTCACAGATTACTCTCGGCCCGTACGTAGCCAATATTGGCTCTGGCTGTGTCACATCCACTAACTAGACAGTGACGTTCAAATCCACCGGATGCAGGACCCCGAGCGACGCGCATAGACACAACGCAACACACACAAGTTACACACATTCATAGACTCCTTTGTATTTTCTTACATGGCGCGCGAATTCCAGGAACCGGTTACGCGCTGTGATTTAAGCTTGACAAGGTTGATCAGCATGTCATTCGCCGGCGTTGGGATCCCATATGCCCGACCCAGTTCAGCAAGGTACCCGTTGATATATTTAATCTCCGTCTTACCACGGCGTGTGCGTATATCTTGATGCATGCTGCTCCAATTCGTCGCTGTCGCCCGAACAACATTTTCAACTTCATGCAGTAGCGATGCCGGCTTCAGTGACGCATCTAAAAGCGGTATACCGTCTCCATCTGTCTGTGTGAGCAAGTCGGCCAAAGGCAAGCTGCTGAGATGCACCGCCTCTGTTTCGCTGGTTGTAGCCGCTGCCTTCGCATCACGCGCATGCGCCTCTAGCACCTGGCTTGCCTCTGTGCATAGGGCGCGGAACAAGTCCAGGGCTGCAGGGACGCCAAACAAGTCGCCATTCTTGCAGTCGACAAGCGCCGTTGTCGGATTGATGCATGCATTGATGGCAAGCTTGCGTAGCGCGCGCATTTGGAATGCGCGAATCGGCTCCCAATGCACGTCCAACGGCAACGACAGCAATAGAGCGAGTGTCGAACGGAGTGAGCCTTCCGGCAGACCAGCGAGATCCATCTTGGATGCACATGGCTCGACACCCTGCGGCTTTGCCGGTGTTGTCGCTCTAGCTGTTGCAAGCTGAGCACTCGGCACCAGTCCTAAATACACGCTGCCAAAGCCTGCGTGAATCGTATGTAGTGGCTTGCGCAAGTAGCATCCATGTGTGGTACTTCCCAGCACAAAGTGCGGTCGCATGTCTGGGCGAGGCCAGAAGCGTTCAATCAGTTGATCAAGCACACCCATGCCATTCTGGAGCAAGACGACCGTCGTCGATGGGGTAATGCGCGGCACAAGGGAGCGCACAGCGGCGAACGTAGCATCTGCTTTCGCCGTCACAATCAAACTGTCTAGCGGCCGTGGTGGACGCCCAGGTCTCTCTCGGGGTATCCCATTAGCATCTGGAAGAAAGACGCGTGTCTGAATTGGATCGACCGGCGACGCCAGTTCAACTTCAAATCCCTTTTCCGTCATGCGCGCACCTTCGCGATCTACAGTCAGTTCCGTAAAGCCTGGTGTGTCGTCATCCTGTTTTCGGGCACCTGCCTTTTCTCGCATATGCAATGTTAATGTCAGTGACTCTGCATCAGGTAAGTATGCTGCCACAGAAGCTGGTACATGCCAACGCGGCGTTCGTGTGCGCATAAGTGGCATGAGACGCTGCCGCATAGCTGTGCGAAGATGCGACGCTATGAGTGTGCCCATCGCACCAATACCCAGGACGTGAACATGCATGTCCAAACGTCTTTTGTATGTGTGCGCGCCTCTCTTACAGACAATCGATCAAAATTCTATTGAAGAAAGAAAAAATAGTCGCGGTTTTCTTCGATGGCGGAATTGAGCCCAAGGGTGAGCGGGGAAAGAAGAATGAAGTCAGATTGGTACCGCGCCGCTTGTGAGGATCAAATTTCAAAAATATCGTACTCGATGTACGTCAAGAACGGCCGGTGAGGGGGACTAGAATCTTTCCTGGGACCAACTTTGCTAAACGTCGTTATCGTCTTACAGCCTTTTGACGCGCGTCTCCATTCTCACCACACATGTATGTCAGACATTCTGTCTATCGGACTGTCATCATGAGTGGCGGCTGACTAAGCAGCACGTTCTTCGCCCCATATCCTTGGGTGATGTTAGATTGTGACCATGGCAAGGTCCGTGCGGTTGTGTTGGCCGAGGACTCGGTCATGCTTCTTGCCTTCCATGAGCTGGAAAGCGATCTTGTTGGTACTCATAGCATTCATTACCCTATCAGATCGCGTATATGCAGCTCGAGTACTCGAGCGCAGTGACTTGTTCCATACCCGCACACGTCTCGATCGCGAGCTCAATGAATTGCAGGGGTACCTTCACAACAACAAATCAGAGCAAGGTACCTTCGTTCCTCATAAGGATAGCGATGGAAAACTACAAGACGCCTTGCAGGATTTGTACAGTATTCACCGTGGCCCACCGCAGGCTTTTTTCCCTAATGCGAGTGGGTACTATTTCGGCAAGATGTCGGTGTGGAACCAGTCACACACGTCCGCCCAGCAAGTGCGCGAGCGAGGAAAAGCAGTTTGGAATCATACGAATATCTATGCGGGACTTCGCGAGCGTCCAGTACCCGACTCGCACGTTTCGCACTTGTATGGGGACATGACGCTTCGAGGAATAGCGAGTGATGATGACTCACTGACCACTACGACGCTAGAAGTCGCAGGCGTGCACGTCATGCGCTCCGGTCGCATATTTCTTGTTGGAACACCGAGCACGTCGCATGACCCTTTGGATATTCGGCACGTTCTTGGCATGATACCTCAAGAGGAAGGCATGTTTCTTCGGAATGCAACAGGGCAAGCATGCTTGGCTGATATTCGTGCTCGAATCGAGCGCTTGGACTACGTGCTGGCCCACTGGGATTCAAAGGCGCCCCCTGTTCTTCCAGATCAACGGGATCCGAGCAACTGTACGATCCAGATGTATGCACAAATGATGCCTGCCGGTCCTGAGCATGTGCAAACAGAACTTGACCTGTCAGAGAGGGAGCTGTCTCACCCAACGGGACTCGCAGTCGTGCACCGAGCTCCCCAATTTCAACTGAACATTATTGGCGTTTCATCACGCTGCGGCATGTTTGTCGAGACAGACACGCTGCTAGGAAAGTCGCGCGCTCAGTTCTGGAGCGATTCCCGCTACTATGTCGCTGGGATGATTTGCGTTGTATTTGTACAGCTTCTGCTCATGTCGCGAGAATGTGAGCGCATTCAAACACACACGGCCATTACTCGTGTGTCTGGTATCTCATTATTCATCCACGCAAACTTTGATGCGTTCTTGTGCATAACTCATACTATGCTAGCTTTCTCGTCCAACAAGTTCAACACCCCCTGGGATGTTGACAATTGGTTTCATGAAAGGCATCTTGTTTTTCGCGTTTGAGTGCCGATTGGCCGTCAATGCGTTTCGTCAACACAACGAGCTTGTTCAGGAAGCAGCCGCTGCAGCGGCAAGAACGACGACTCTAGGACGTGATAATCCAGCGCAGGCATCGCTGCTTGATAGTGAGGACGACAGCTCGTCCGACTCGCATGTGGACCAGTCTGCATGGCATGAGTATCGTCTCTTTTTGCTTCGCCGTATCCGTTACCTGCGCGAGCACACACCCTCCTCTGTTCGTTGGCTTATCGGAGTCATCGCAATTTGGACGCTTGCCCCCTTTTTTCCAGTTCACTTTGTTTTTGTATTCTTACTGATTTCATCCTCGTTCTGGGCGCCTCAGATTTACTGTAATATTCAGCGGCGATCTACGGGTCTTTTGAATAGCACTGTCCTGGGTATGACAGTCACTCGCTGCTATGTGCCAATCTATCTCTTTTGCTTTCGCTTCAATATATTCTTTTTCGATCCATCGCCTTGGGTCTGGCTTCCTATCGGCTGGTGTTGCGCCCAGGCCTTAGTACTTGTTGGTCAGAATGTCGCTGGACCTCTCTTCTTTCTTCCTCGATCATGGCGCCGCTCTGAGCATGACTGGAATTGGCAACCGACGCCAGCTGAGCTTGCGTCTATGCTAAGCCAAGATCGCGACGAAGAAGCATCTCATCAAGCTGATTCAGCGTCTCCCGTTGTGTTGGGTGACTGTCCCATATGCCTCATGCCGAATGAATGGGGCTTGGCGACAGCTCCATCGTCCATGTCAGGCCATTCTGCGTATAAGTCTTCCATCGTGGTTGCTCCGTGTCATCATATATTCCATAAGGAATGCCTGATTCCTTGGATGGAAATCAAACAAATATGTCCAAGTTGTAGACTACCACTACCAGTGTACGAATAAACCCGGACATGGATCTCAATGAGTCGGATTAGAAACAGTGAAGACGGAGCAAGTCCTACTTTCATACAGGTGTCGAAATGAGCAACAGGCAGTGAGACTGGAAAAATGAATCGAATGACGAACATGTTGATTCATCGCTGCATTGGCGGAGGTGGCGATTGCGGGCCCATAGGGTCGTTCATGCCGAACGGTGGGAATGTAGTTGGCATCGCGGTGCCCTGTTGCTGAGTCGATGCACTCGTATAGTAGGTGCTGTTCGGCATGGGCATCACACTGGGCGGACGCACCGCATTAGCACCACTCGCACCTGGGCGTCCACTGTTGGCCTTGTCTGCATGGTATTGTGGGCACGCATTGTTCGTGAGCATATGACCAACCTGTCCACAGCGGCCACAGCGCCGTTTCGTATTTGTCTTGTTCGGCATCTTTTTGTAGCCGCCGTCGATGCCTTCTGCCGCTGCCTTGGCGTTCTTGCGTTGCAAGCGACGGTCCTGGTTCTTGACACGCGCGGCAATTTCTTCTTCCAGGCGCTTCTTTCGCATGGCATCCAACGCCGCATCGCCCGTGGGCACGAGCGACTCCGTGACGATGCTCTGCTCTTCGATTTCCTGTCGCTGCTTTACGTATGCGTTGATGACGGACGGATCACGCACAATGTGCTTGTACCAAACGCCATGAAAAAGTCGCTTGACTAAAAGTGGTCGCGTGGCCTTTTGCTCTTGCTGCTTGCGCTCGCGCCGCTGCTCATCACGCCATAGCTGCTCTTCTTTCGCTGTGATGCGCGGCGGCTCAGGATTCGACAGTGCCGCCAGCTGCGCTTTCCAAATACGCGCGATTTCAGATCGGTAGATCGCTTGTTGCTCTGCCACGTTGTACCTGTGCCCGGACTTGGCGCGTGTCTCGGCTTCTGCAGCGAGTCGCTCGTCCACATCTTCGCCAGCACGAAGGAAAATCTCCTTCATTGACACACGCACGAAGCTAAATGCTTCACCACGTCCACTGGGATCACCCTCGCCGTGCAGCTTGAGCATGGCCTTGCCTTGTGTCGCATGCAAAAAGTTTTTGCTGGTGATCCACGGAGCAAGCAGCTGCTCTATTTCCAACTTGCTTTCGTCTGCATCGTCGTCGGCGCCTTCTGCTGTCTTTGTAAACCCAGCATCCAGGAGGTGACGCTGTCCGACCTGCATACCCTCGACGAGACAAATGTGCTCGGGCGTCAAGAGTTTCTGTAGCTCGGCTTCGTCCGGGATCGGCACGTCCGGCTTGAGCCGCCAGAAGCCCTGGTGCACATCACCGGATTTGCGGTTGTACACCATAAACTCCTTCAGTCGCTGCCGCATTTGTAGTTCATTTTGGTCCGGGAAATACTTCATGACGCGGTGAATTTTGATGCGGTGTGCATGACTTTTTTCCACCAGCTTGTAAGTAATCATTTGCAGGCGGTATTTGATGTTGTTTGTCACAAGGCGCGCATGGGGACCAGGGATCGGCGTTGTTGGGTACGTTTGGCCCACCACATACAAATTCGGCACGTCCCGTAGGTAATACCGTACATCATTCTTGGTTGTGCTGCGGATGAACAAGAAGTCGTTCTGCGATGGCTTATGGCGAAACAGAGGCGCACGAGTCATATTATTGTACAGGACTGGTTGCGTCTGCCCGGGCTCCACACTGCCAAACTTCATGAACGGCGACTCATCGGTAATGTCGAGCACAAATGCTTCGCCCAGCTCGGAGCGCGGAATATGATCATCTTTGGCATCTTTTGTTCGGTAGTAGTTGACCAGCAAGCTACCCAATCCCAATGTTCGAAAGTAAAGGCGGGTACTCTTCAGAGTACTCACACATAATGTAGTTGCTCGCATCCTTAAGCGTCAGGTCACGCGTGCTGTGAAGCACCTCACTTGGATCCTTTGACTTGCGCTCTCCATCTTTGGACTTGCGCGACGTGCGCACTCGCGAAAACGTTATGGGCATGTTCGACGGAAACTGGATCCGTGGGCGATGCCATGAGCGCGTCTCATGCTTCGAAAGCCGCGTCTTATAGAATGGCAGCTGCAACTTGATCGCAGGCCATGCATGCCGCACAACCAGTTGTCCGAGTGTCTGCCGCACCCGGTGTCGATGTTCCTTGCTCATTTCGTACATGCGATCGTTCGACAGGTTGAATGGATCCAATTCCGCCGCGAACTTGCTGGACTTGAGTAAGTTCGGTGGCGCATCTGCCCGCAAAAGCGATACTTGTTTTTCTCTTTGAGTATTTTCATTTTCCAAGATCATTTCCGCATCATTCATGTCCATCAAAAGACGATCGAAGCGGCGAAACGGATGATGGGGATTCCATATGATGTTCTCAAACCACATGCCGTTTGCAAGCTCATGGTTCCGCGGCCGGCTCACGGTCTCCATGGATAATACAGGTGGCAGAAGCTTCTCATCTGTTGAAAACTCAGCTTGATCTTTGTGCGAGTCCAACAGAACCCGCCGCTGCCAGTCATCGACTTCGACATTATTCAGAAGCTGGATTGGTTCGTGTGTATCACCGTTAGCACTTTGATCTTCAATAGCCGAATCATCAAACAAGACTTGGCAATGAATCTTGGCCGATTCATACTCCTGATCTGCTAAATGCGGGTTCACAATTCGTCCCAGAAACGTTGGCTGTCTCTCGCGTTCAAACCCTTCAGCTGAAAAGAACTCATCCTTATCTGATTCCCGCACAGAGATGTCGACATGCGGCTTGGTATACTGCGGAAGCCGACCGATGAGTTTTCGCCGCTTCAGCGAGCGCGTGCCAAAGAGCTCAGTAAAATCTAGCAATTTGCCGGGTTGAAAGTCCGGGAAGAGCATGCGCGCTTCCGTTGTAGGGCTCATTGGCGGTTCGGCTTGCTGTTGCTGATATGGTAGCGCAGACTTGGGCGCCACAAGCTCGTCTGTCTTGTTGAGTGGCGGCTGTGTGGTTGGCACTGTCGCGAGCTGCACCATTCCTTTACGCGCATCGCCTTCCTGGTGATCCTCTTCATCTTCATCCGCAAAATCTTCTTCCTCGCCACGCACAAGGAATTTGCCACGACCAGGTTCGCGATTCACGGGCGTTTTGCGCAGGTTCGTAACATCTTCCATGATGGTGTCATCCTCGTCATCTTGACCAACGGGCCCCAACTTGATATCATCGTCTGCGTCATCATCAAAGTCATTTCTGTAAATTTCCTCGCGATGCAGTGCAGGTGTCGTAGCTGTCTTTTTCGAACCAAGTCCAATTCGACTCAAGTCAGAGTCCGCGCCAACGACGCCCAGGTCCTGCAGAACTTGGCCCAAAGCAAGTCCACCAAGCTGCGTGACGGCATCATCCTGCTCAATGTCCATAATGCTAGGACGTTCTGCAGCTATCTCACAATCGTTCTTATCGTCGTCGCACCCTCAGTCTCGTGGCACGCAGGGCTTTTAAGCTTGTGCTAGGTTCACGCGTCCTTTAGACTGTGACAATCGCCACACGAATGCCATATATGCCTGAGCACTTTCCAGTGTCCCAGCGCGCACGTGGTTTTCTCGGCGCCAACGACTTGCGCGTCGTAACTTGTTCTCCACCGTTAGGAGGACTTTTGATCGGTGCCTCCACACTCCTCGTTCGTTGCCTGGCTACGCGTCTCTTCTCTACTTAAGCTGAAACAAATCAACGGAATTCTGATAGGCATGTTCGGCAAGTTCATGTTAGTGGCATGCCCTTGAGCTGTGCAACCACAGCTGCCACCTGACCAATGTGGCATGGCTCACAGCGACCCTTGACGGCTGATGCTTCATTCCACTTTTCAGGCTTGACACGGGCGGGTGAATACGTCGCATACAGCTCGGGATGGCTATTGCCAAATGCCTCGAGATATGCATGCGAAGCATGTGTAGGGCGAATATCGCACCATGGTGCATCCGTCTCAAGCATAATGCGATGCACAGGGATCTGCTTGACGACGTCCAAGTTTTCCTGCGTCTTGAGGGAGCACCCATTCACTCCAATATAGAGCCCCAGAGCCACGAGCTCTTGCATTTCTTCAAGGGAGCCAGTAAAACTGTGGACGACACCCACACTCCCACGGCTCTGTGCAGAGGGATTGTGGTCGTCTGTGCATTGCCGGAGTGCTGTTAGATGTGGTCGTAGAATGCGGATAAAGTCCGCATGAGCAGCGCGTGAATGCAGAAACAGAGGGAGCTGCACTTCCCGTGCGAGCTGAAGTTGAAGCTCAAAGCACCGCTGCTGTGCGTCAGCAGGAGAAAATTGCAGTCGATCATAGTCAAGACCACATTCGCCAACGGCCACAATGCTCGGATGCGTCTGAATAAGACTTTTCAAGGCTGCGATGTAGGCTGCTGCCCCGCCACCTTCGTACGATTCCATCTCTGCCGACCGAGTTGGATGGCATCCAGCCGTTGCGAACAAGTGGTGTTTTGGATCTGCAAGCTTAAGCACATTTGGCACTTCCGAAAGTGAGCCGGACGTAATGATTTGCGCCTCGACACCTGCATGCTGAGCTCGTTCCAGCACACGGTCCAAGTCATCTTGTCTACGTCAGCAAGCAGTACATCATCACGTACTGGGATGTTTTGTCTTATCATGGTATACCCCGCGGAACATAGGATCTTCTAAGTTTACAGCAATCTCGACATACCGTGGCAACACATGTGTTGTTCCGGTCATGGCTGCTGCTGCTGCTAATGCTCTGCCAAGCATCAAAAAGAGTATGCAAACACTTTTCTAGGTTCGAAGACAGCCCCAGCTTTCATGGCCTCCACACAGCCCGCTTGGACTTCCTCCATCCCCACACTTCATACCAACAACTAAGTAGATGGTTCGGACTAGTACAGCTCCTACTGTCACGCCATTCAACCAAAATTGGCCAAACGATCATTTTCTATGAGTGTAACGGACGAAAAGAATCAAGTATTGATTTGTTTGTTCGTCTCCTTGATGTTAAATAGAATTTCATGTTCTTCGAAGATTTCGAGAAGCATGGAATCTCGATATCGAGTGGCGTCCGCATTGTTTTCTGTACATGATGAAGTTGGCAGGCAATTCAACACCGACAACCGTTCGTAATAAGAGGAGTCATTTTTTCAAGCTACTAACAGATGCAGATCGTATGTCTGGAGGTACGTTTGGCTCATAACTCTGACTGTGTGCAACACGCAGTACCATTCACACTACCTGAGAAGCTATCACTCGATTCCTCCTCTATCACGAGTATTCTGTATATCATGAAAAAAACGAACCCTGATCTACTTGAAGACATCATTGAGATTATTTTGACGGACATGTGGCGGGATTGTATGGCGGCCTGTCTGAGAATGTTGTGGCGACCCTTGTCACTCCGTACTTTGATGGGCAAGAAGTCGAGCTCCTGATAGAACGTGGGACAAGTAAGGACATGCAAAATGTACTGCGTCAGGAGGCAGAGAGCCCTCCTATCTTAGGGCGCGTTTGGTTTTCCGTACGTGGATGACCCAGTCTCTTGGACACATGGATTGTTCTCACTCCATGATCATCACCGCACGCAGATGGATCCAGGCTATGCGCGAATCGAACAAGACCTACGCGGTGTACGTATGTGGGCGCGACTCAACTTGCAGGATCAAAGCTTTGGTGTTGACCAATTCGAGGCGTATGTTGATACATAATATCATCACAGCCTTTCATTTACACCTGCCCCATCCCCGTGCTAACCTGCTCGCAGCACCTTTTTGCCTTTCTTTATGTGGCCGTGCCTAGGCCCTTTGGCGACTGGTGAGAGCCCCCTCATTTTTGAGCGAAAAGTACCTTGAATGATGGTACCACTTGATCAAGACATGGTGTACATACCGTCTTTATAAATAATGAATCGTTCAGCCCAGTTTGTCGCTTCATCCCAACTACCATGTTCATACTCTGTCGCATTGATTGCTAGAGCTCGTGCAAACTTACAAGTTTGACAAAAAATGCGTAAATTTCTGGCTTGGCACTACATACAATGGATCAAGGGTAAAAATAAGGACACGCTAGCTTGTAAAAATAAACGAATGTATGCGCGTCTAAGGGGGAGGGGGAAAGGGAAAGGGAAAGGCGAAACGATGATGATGATAGGGGAATGTCACAAAACAGGGGTGTATGAAACGGGGAAAGAAAAGGGAAGATGTCATGTGGGAAAGATCAGTCAATCAGTGACAACATCAAAACAAACATCCTTAATACACATCCAAACACAAAATTTCTCAAGAACATGACAAGAAACCTCAGTGGCGCAGCCGAAGCACCCCCAGCGACTCTTAGCTACTCATCGAAACACTTTGCGTGCCGCGGTGGTAGTCCACAGTCATAGACATCTGGCCGTGACGCTGGTGGTCTGACGTTGAGTGTCCGGAGCTGTGGAAGTATTCACTGATTTGGCTTGGCGACAAGCCCGAGTCACCCATGATGCCCTGTGCCAAGACATCCATCAGATCCTGGTCTCGGCCATTCGACTGCTCATCGTGCAACGAGCGTGTCATCTGTCCATCGAGGGCCTCACTACTGCCCTGACTCGCGCTCTGAGTGCCATGGTGACGACGGCGCGACGACGTCGAAGTTGGCGCTGCGCGAGAACGAGTCATGGAACGCGAAGCCATGGGCGACGATGACGTACTCGACAAGGAGCCACTCTCACGCGAGAACAGCGAGCCGAGTCCTGCCAATGGGTCCATACCTCGGAAGAAGGAGACCGAAGGCAAGGAACTGAGAATTGACGAAGCAGCGGCCGAGGGCACCGATGTCAATGAAGTTAGCCTGTTCAGGTTAATGGCAGAGGTGGATGAAGACGATGCCGAAGGACTTGAACTGCTGGATGAGCTCTTCGTGCGCGTGTTGTGGTTACGGCCGCTCGATGACGAAGACGACGATGTCTCATCGTCCCAAGAGCCTGTTGTACCACCCCGCTTGGCGAATGAACGTTTCTGCGCACCATCGCCGTTCAAGCAGTCACCTGGGCCTTTGCCTACAGGACCGACAGGTGCCGATGCTTGACACTGGCCAGTCGCGTCGCAAACGCTGATTGTGAATTTCTGGCCCTCAGCCACATTCACTTTCCAGGTCAGACCTGTGTCAGACGTCTCATCCAAGAGCGATAGCACATTGCTGACGTCACCGTCAGCCGTGATTTTGGGGCGGAACGGTGGCTCACCACCCTTCCACGTAATCTTGAGAGGTTGGCACTGTGCCGCATAAGGCGGTGTCGCCACTGTCATTTCTCCACCCGTAGGGCCGCCGCCACCGTTACCACCGCTTGGGCTGTCGCTGCCTCCTCCTTGGCTGCTGCCACCGGAAGCCGCAGCATTCTTGCCAGCGGGTGCACCACCACTGGGTGATGCGCTCGAGGAGCTACTGCTGCTGCCCGAGCTCGAAGAACCATTGGTCGAGCTGGACTGACTTGAAGCACTCGAGCTGCCGGGTGCTGACGAAGACTTAGAATCGTGGCTGGACGATGCGCCAGTTGTTGACGAATGAAGCTTCTGCTGTCCGCCATGGTGACCCTTGTGCTTCTTGCTCGACGAAGAAGACGATGGGCTTCCTGATGTAGAAGCAGCAGCGTTACGACCGTGGGCACTGCCTGAACCACGGCTGTTAGAGTGTTTGTGGTGGTGGCTCTTGCTCGATGACGATGGGGACGTCGTTGACGATGACTTTCCGTTGTGGCGGTGATTCTTTGACGTCGACGGCATAGAAACAGCCGCATTACGCACACCCATCATGTCGCTATCCGTCTCTCCACTTGACGACGAGGACGATTTGCCGTGGTGACGGTGCTTAGCTTCAGCAGCGTCCATTGACTGCGCAATATCTGACCAAGCATCACGACTGTCCGGTTTGTGCGTTTGCTTAGCGTGGTGACGGCTCTTGCTGCTGCTTGAACCATCGCCGGTTGTCGAATTGGACTTAGCAAGTCCCAAGCCAGACGTTGGAAGATTGCTTGGCAGAGACGAGCCGACCATTGGAACGTACATGACGCCATCGATAGTCACAGGCGTCGGCAGCTGCCCCTTGGACGACGACGATGAAGACGATGAGGAGCTCATTACCTTGGTAGCTCCGTCGTCTTCTTGCTCTTCTTCATCCTCAAGGCCGTCAGCACCGCTCTGTTCCACATCATCACCACCAGCTTTTGCAGCAGCAGCACTACGCCCGCCGGCAGCGTGGCCCGAGCTTAGCATCTGCTGGATGATAGCTGAGATGTCGCTCGAATCAATGGAACTTGCACCATTACTATCGGCGTCCGATGCACTCGAGGATGCACTTGAGTGCGAATCGCCGTGGCGCGCACTCAGCTTTGAGTATGTGTGGTTCTTGTGCTCGATAGTGAACTTCGGCGAGTCCTTGTGTTCCTTACCGTCGGTAAAGCGAATCACATAGTTGGTCGAATCACTGTTACCCAAATGCTTAGGTGCCTTGGTACGTAGCGTGTTGTTCTTTGCATCAGTGCCATCAACGTCCGTAGCAAGATGAGTCACCTTGTTCTTGCCGTTTTCACTGAGGGCGACAAGCGACACATTCATGTGCTTCCAGTCTGAATTACCGGAGGCTGGTCCCCACGAGACGACAAGCGGCTCACCAGGGCGCGTAGCAGAAGGAGCCATAGGCTCAAGACCTTGAGCACCTTTCTGGTTCGCACTGGCACCGCTACTGACGGGCGCAGCATTGGCCAGCATACCGGATGCGGTCATGAGAGCAGCAGGAAGCATGAAGTACTGCATGTCGGATAAGGAGTTTGTACGAGAGAAGGTGTGGGATTAAAAAGTGTAGCAAGGAATGAAAGAGTGTTGTCAAAGAGAGTTGGTGATCTAAGGTATGCGATCAACGCTGATACCTTTAAGTGCTAGTGTGCTAGTGCCGGTTACCAGAACCGAGAGGGAAAGCGAGAGAGAAGGGGGATGAGGAAAATTGGGTTGAGACTGGATTGTTGCCATTTTTAAGTTTCCCTAGCCGCCCACCTCACAGCTCAAACAGCTTCGACAGTCATGTGTGTCTTGCACATGTAGATGCTCTATGTGTTGTACGAGGAGATCATTAACTGGCTTCTCCACGTCTTTTTGACTCTCCAACACTCGCATCCAACCAATAGCAGAGGTGGTTCACCCTGGCCTGTGCACTCAAGGCGCATGGAGTAACATCTACTAAGCTGTTGACTACGTTGCTCGAGCTAGTCGATTGGCTGGGATCCCGTCATGTTAGATGTCTTCTGCGGGTGCGAGGAAGAGCACCTATCATCCACTTACCCTGTTTGCTTGAGATGGCCATTGCAAGTTCCCACATTTGATCGTACCATGCGTGCAAAGCCTGCCGTGCGTCGTCGCGTGCATGACTATTTGATGAGCGTGGCAATTTGAGTACCTGCTCCACTCCGTCAATACGCGCATCCAAGCGGCCATCCAAAATAAGCGTGACCAGAAGGGATTCGACGTCATTCGTATGCAAATGGAGCAGCTTGGCAAGATGAAATAATCAAGTACACAAAGGAAATCGTGGAAGATCCAAAAATAAAAAAGACAGGCAACCATGTCAGTGACAAAGCCAAGACAATAACACGTCTGGTGTGCCATACGTACCGACGCGAGTTTGTCCATTCTCACCGCCGCGTATGGGCGAACGTAGTCAAGAATGTATTGCACACGTAACTCCTTCAACACTTCCGTGAGAAATTCCTCGACGAAACTATCACTAGCAAGAGAATCGCGGTAGTCTGATTGCATGAGGAGTCCGGCTCGAGTTGTCCGACGCACCTGCGATAATATGTTCAGTATCATCAACGTCCCGACGCTCAAATGCATCAGCCAGGGCAGTCATGGCCACAATATTGGGATCATCTTTGTATCTGAGAAAACACACAGCTTTTGTTAGCATACATTGGCTTCTCTTCATTGCAGCAAAACGTACGGCTTCGTCTCCTGCGAGTCAAACACGTTGATCCCACTGCCCATGAGCATATTTGCCATCACCAAGTATTTTAGGACTTGAATACGCTGTGGGCTCCCGGCCTCATCATAGTTGCGGAAGGCTTGGAAAAAGTCCACCTGTGCCGCCTCCCAGTTTTCTACCGTTAGAGAGACAATCATTTGCATGCTTCTTGTTGACTCCGATACATACTTTCGGTCATGTGCATTTTCCCACCAAACTCACGTATCACACCCATCGTGCGTGGGTGCGGAATGGCATTTTGCACGTTCATGGCTGCATTGTACGTGGCCTAAACATGTAAGCTCGGCCATAATGCAGCATCTCGTAGACACGAACCTTGACCATGCGCAAGTTTCCAGTTTCTCGATACATCTGAATCTCTAACGATAGCAGCTCCAGCACTGTTGTCCCCTGAGATTGTATGTCGCCATGACTCGCTTCCATTAGATGCGTTCGTAAGTCACCAAGCACCTAACGTGTAAGCATAGATCGAATGCCTAAAGCATGTACGCACCCTGGCGAGCCGATCCCACTCGCGCCGCGCGAGCCATAATCGCGCGAGCTTTAGTCCTATCTTGGTGCGTAGGCGATCAGTCTGAGACACGGAGAGGGTGTTTTGTGTTTGAGAAAACCATGCTTCCACCAGTTCCAATGGCATGCTTATCGCTGCAGACACACGATCCAGAATCGAGCAGATGGATTTTTCTGCATAGTTCCGCGTGACCACTGAATGGGTATAGTGCAGTACGTGTTCGTACTTGCCAAGAGCGTCCAAGAAACGTCCTAATTGTAAAAAGATCTTACTTTGCTGTTTCAGAGCTTTAAAGCCCCTGGAGATCATTAGCGAGTGGCCTGCAAACTCACCATTCTGTCTGTGGCGTGTCTTGATCCACAATGTTTTGCAGCTCACGCAAGGCCGCCACGGGATCATTCGATTTCATGGCTGCTGTTAGTTGCTTTCTAGACGAAAACATACCCTTGGCATTATAATACTTGTTTTCTACATCTGCATCTCCTTCGTGCTCGTCGTCATCGTCCTCGTACTCGAATTCATAATCCTCTTCTTCCAGCGCGTCATCCATCATAAACTGGCGAGTTAGTTTCACGTCCGCCATATGCCATTTTCTTTCCCTTTCACTCATTCGAAGCTTTTTCAAGACCATATCACACACTTACCTCATCGTCCGACATGGCTCATACACGTCAATTGTCACCAGCAGCGTGGATCAATATCTGTCCTACTGTGGAGCCCGTCGTGATGCATGTGGGGGAGCGATTCGCGACGCGGCGCATCAGTTGAGGAAATATGCTCACCTACATGTCAAATGCTGCCAGCCTCAAAGCCGACGAGAGGAAACGGATCGGGTCCAAGCAAGCGACTGAATTCGTCTCACCGCCTCTCTCTTGTCTGAGTATTGATCGCTATGTCTGTGCCTGTACGTTGCGCAGTCATTGCCAGAAGCGCGCTAACCATATTAGGAGAAACTGTCTGTGTACCCTGAGAGGGACCGCGAAGTAACCGTCGTTGAGACTTCAACAGAACTTGAACGCCAAGTGTCACGCGCCCGTCAGGCCGTCCAGCAGTACACAAGTGGTGTCTTGGCCTCGGTTCGGTCCGGCGTCAGCTCGGTAATTCATGCGGAAGACAAAGTAGAAGGTACGCTGTGGCAAACGCAAATGACATATTTTTCCTTTCGTGATTGTGTGGTACTAACGACTATCCCCTATCTTCCCCACAGACCGCATGAATAGCTTGATTGCCAAGGATGAGACAGTCACGCCCAACGGACTCTACGTCGGCGTGGTGACTCTAGCAAGCATTGTATTCACTCGTCATGGCTCGTTCCCTATCCGATGGGCCGTGCCTCCAGTCGTCCTGCTCGCCTCGATGAAGTACTTTCTCCCGCACACTACGCAGAACATTGGCGAGTACTATGAGACGAAGGAGCAGTCGTATGCTCCGTCTTTCAGCAAGGCCCGCCGTGAGCAATGGGACCGCGCTCGTCAGTTCTGGTTCACCGGTATGGATCACATGCAGATGACGCGCGAACGTGTGTCCGACACGTTCGCATCGGGTCTTCATGATATTGAACAGTCGACTGGGCTCAAGCTCAGTTCGCTCTGGCACAACCGCTTCGCTTCGTCGCCATCTTCAGCGAGCAGCAATGAGCTGCCGGCAACGCACGAGCACACATCGTCGAAGAAACTTGTTTAGGTCATTGTATCTCAATATAATCATACAAATTTCTCTCCTTTCATGCCGCACTTGGCACCATATGTATCATCTAGCCCCTTTTGTTATTTGTTATATTTTTCTTTTTCTTTGTGTGTGTATTGGAAAGCAAACGTGCAGCGAGTGACTGCGCTGCAGGTGTCAGGCTTTGTACTGCTTTGGATGGGAGCTTCCTGTCGCGCACTCTTCTCGACGGATGTTCAAGTCTCGTGCGTTCCTTCGCATCTTGTGCTTGAACCCAAGCTTGCCGCATATCTGGTGTCGAATAACCAGGTTCAGATGAGCTCGGACCAGCAAGCAATCGATCTTGACTCCAGCCTATTCGTTCACGCAAAGAGGCATCACTTAGCTCGCGCCTGAGTCGTGCATGTTTTTCAGCTCGAAACGTCTTACGGAGTTGAGCATTGATTCCATAAGGATCAGTCCACCTTTCAGCAGAGACTTGCTCAAGCTCGGCGACGCGCTCCTGGTATGTATGGGCATTCTGTTTCTGCTGTTGCTGCTTCTCCAGCTGGGCAAATGCACCGTCGCGTTCCGACGTCCCAGGTGTCTGATGATTGTCTTTCGTTGGGAACATTCAGAATTCATTACGTACCATGCAAAAGAACGTCATCCTCTTCACTTGGCTGCCATTCACGGACTTGCTTCCGAGCACCCGATACAACCACATATTGCGCATTCTTCCCAAGTTAGCTGAACATGCATCGTGCAGTAAAGATAAGTCGCACCTTAGGATCTGTACGTATCTCAAAGTACGCTTGACACGAATGGCATTTGCATCGGAACGTCCATATAGGCGTACTATAATACGAGCCAGTCGGGATTTTGTCTGCATTGAAACGCACACCTTGCGCAACGTGATTCTCACAGGAACCGCTTCTTTTTCAGCTTGTTACGCGACATACCACCATATGTTGAAAGGAAGCTCGACTGCATGTTGGTTAGACCTGAGAATAGTCACACGCACACCGCACAGTAGTGATTCGCGTGCCACTCTTTCGTGGACGCGAGCTGCCTTCCAACGCCCTTCTTTCTGCATCCTCATCCCGAGGTCGGTAGCGCCCCACTATACATGTAAATATAGAGTGCAGCTATTACATACTCCCAAAGCCTTGCATGGTGTCGCAGTCAGCTCGACTCCTCCCTCAGGACAATCGTGGCAATCCACACAGCATGTCACCCAATTCTCGCAGGTACAGCCTCCACACACGTCACACACTCACAACACTTGGCCGACTGATGTCCATAACTGTCTTATCTCGCGACCCCTACGGCAGCATCCTTTCCTTGTAAGACCAATAACATTCTCGGGCTGGATCAGCATGTCGAAGCCGGGTGAGGATCTAACATAAGTGCACCGAAAAACGTACATGATACAGAATTGACTTGTCGTCACCATCACGAAATGATTCCATCTGTGCATCGAACAGCCACTCCAAAGCCAAGGCAGGTGTTTTTCCTGCGGCGTCAACATCCGGATGCCTCGATGCTTCAGCGTGATCCATTGTGGGAATAAATTCTTGTATGCGATGCAAGATCGCGGCAAATGAACGTCGAGGTAAAAGCGCCCTATGGAGCCTGGCACAGGGATGAGAAAATGCGGTACATACCCGCGAAGATAGTTCCACGCGCTTGCGCTATTCGGAGCCAAAGAGATCTTGGATAATGCATAACTGATAAAAAATTTGCGTGTCAGTATGTGCGTGCATTGGGGAACTCGTGCTTCTTCGAACTTACTTGATTTCATCATCACGTTTCGGTTCCATGTCAGGTGGGAGTTCGCTTCTCCCTTGCATCGCACGCCCAAATATGCAAAACCATCGATGGTTGAATGCACTGTTATTTCGAACATCTTTTTGTATCATGGAATCAGCGTAATTAATGTCAGCTTCCCACAGCTGTGGATATTGTCCGGCACCAGCTGCCTCGACTTTCACGTCGCGCGGTCCAAGACCGCCAAAATGGGCGAGCACCCACTGACGATAGGCCCATGTATGATAATTTTTCGAGTCTTGGTCAAGCGTGGCTGAGATAAAGTCCATTTCTCGGGATGGATCACCAAGCATCGATACAATCACTTTGCGATGCTGCCTGGGAGAGTCATGTTAGGACAGCCACACGTACCATACCTGGTAGTTCTTCATATTCATAAGCGCAAAATGATCAAGAAATTCTAGCTCCTTTTGCAGACAACCATACGCATCCCCTCTCGATGCCATACGGATGAGCACTTGAGCTCGAGACTGCCATACTGTGTAATTAGCTGGATTCATATGCACCAAGAGCTCCGTAAGCGCTAGTGCGCGATCCGATACTTCCATAGAGCCTTTATCTTTGGACATAAGAGCCCGATAAAGACTCATTGCTTTGGCATCTGATGTGTAAGTTGGAAAAATGGTCACACACATACAATCTGGGTCGTACAAAATAGGACATAACGGCTGAGGTCCATCATCTTGAGCTACGGGAACAACGTCATCCCATATGTGCGAATCCAAACTAAATTCGTTCATGCCTTCTTCAGAATCAGACGGCTGATCTACGAGTTCGGACAAAATGACCATTTGTTCGGTTCGAAACAAGCCTTATATACGCAGGTCTGTGCTAATGTTTGTCTCTCGTTGGATTACAGGCCAAAGGTCTTCCATGTGTGGAGGAGACAACAAAGAAACCGGCAATGTCATTGTTCATTTCGCTCGAAAAATTTGTTCACTTGTTTTTCCAAGCTGTCGATGATATCAGTTCCACCTTGATATGTGACCTACACGAATCCTTACTACAATGTGCAATGGCTAGGAAATTTCCATCAGACTCCAGAGACAATCAAGCGGGTGTGAATGTAAATGTATAACATGCTTGGGTACGTCCCTTAGCGCCGCTTCGACATCTGGTTTCCGCCAGCCAGGTATTTTAATTCTGAGAAAGACCGGTTTATTTGATACAATAGGGACTTCAACACATGACATGTCCAACTTACTGGGCCACATGTTGTGATATCGTAACACGGCCTCCAAAAGCTTGATACATTCATGATGGTGCTTGTATCTGGCCTGAATCTGATGGAGCTTCGACTGCATGTTCTCGTCTAACAAGGACGCACTTACTTGAGGCATGTTTTGGCTACGAAGCACCTCGCTCTTGCCGTCGATCATAGGCGTGTATGGATCCAATGCAACTGTGAGGACCGTCTTGACACCTTGAAATGGGCCTGCGCATGCAGACGAAGTCTTCGCGAGAGGAAAAAACAGTTCCATATCATCAGCATTGACAGAGTCAAGGTTTGTCAGCGCCCCTGGTTCCATCGCGCAAAGAGATGCGAGTCCGTAATGATTCAATGGCATAACGCCACGCACAGCTTTGAGTTGCGTCTTCGCTGCGCGAGCTTCACGCCGCAAAGACTTGGACTCACGGACATGCGCTTCATCCTTGAATTTGTTACCAAAGGCTCGGATAGCGAGCGGTGCATCAGTGACCATATTTTCAAACAATCGGGCACCAGCACCACCGGAACTAAAGGCACGAGCACTCTGAAGACCTGGGCCATGACATGTAGAAACGTGCAGGCCAGGACCTCGTGGGAGATGTACACGTTTCATAGCAAACGCAGCCAAGGGCGATGAGGGAGTACGTCTTGTGGAAAACGATGCAGGCTCTCTAGAAGATGCCCTTATGCACGCCATGCGTGCGTGGCTAGGAAGAAAGACACGGAAAGCACCATTCAAAACAGGAGCAATTTGTCCCAAAGTGGTTTTGATCACATTTTGAATTCGATGGAAGCGTTGACGAGACCTTGATGGATGCAAGTCACTGTGCAATTTTGGGGGCGAACGACCTCGCACTCGCACGGACGTGGCCAGATGTCTGGACTTATACTGCTGTGCTAGATGTAGCTGCCTGACCCATTTTGCAAAGACCCGTGACGAGTCCATGCGAGTTGGACCTGACATGGTCACTTCTAAATGCACGCTTTACGAAGACAACTTGTCTTTGTCTGCGTGTCAGCAGTCTAATACCAATAATGGATGGGACATGCGTGGCAAAAGCATGCATTTTATATGCATACGACGTGGAGTGAATCAAGAAAATTTGCCACACCCGTGATGCGTCGTGAACGGCAGGGCAGGCAAGATCCGGAGTTGACTATTGAACCGAAGTAGCACATCGGAGCTTTCTTACATGTAAATTGAACTCGCAATGTCTTGAAAGGTTTTCCTATATAGGAGAGGATAAGCGCTGGACAGATCATTGGGAGCTGGTCCCATTTGTAGAATGTGCATATGATTGAGGCTGTAGCGTTTCTATCAGAGGGCAGCTTTGACGAAACATCCCGCTAGTTACGAGTTTAGTGTCAGTCACGGTGCTCCTCCTCAGTTATATATTACACGAGTAGCAGAAGCGAGACGCCGAGTGATATCGAAACAACAAGAAAGTGCGGGATCGCATGACGCAACGCCGAGCTCAAAATCAAAATTGGAAAGAGATTCTGGTATTTGCCTTGCCCATTAGAACCAGACAATGGCTTGAACCCTAACATTTTGTCAGGATCATTTGTCTGAAGATCTTGACACTTGGGTATTACACATGCAAGCTTTGCATCTACGCTCGCTTGTACACGGTACCAGCATTCCGCATAGTCCGACGAAGTACAGCAGGTGCTTACGACGTACTCGTCCCAGCTAGCCTGTTGATTTACAGACAAATCATTTGACATTTCACAATGACCTTTGGAAGTGTCAGCTTGGAGTGTCGCTGTAGCACCAGGACTGGCAGAGCCAGTGCTCTCGAGATGATTGCTGGTATTGTTCTTATCAACGCCAGACGGATTTGACGGAGTCGCTGCGGTGGTTTGTGTCGGCGTCGCACGCTTCTGATTTTCTTGAAGGTAGCTCCACGTCTCATTTTGGAGGGATATAGGTTCAAACAAACGAGGATCCACGCTAGAGCTGTTAGTCTCAATGTCAATACATACGCAAATTCGGGGACAATCTGAGCATGTATAGATGCCATACTGAGCACAGACACACTAACTAGCAGCCATAATGTATGCATATTTGATATTAGACACGTTCTTGTTGAAGCGTTAGCGATAGAATCGCTCTCGCTCAACTCCCTCACTGAACGACACCTGAAGCGACAGAAAACACTACACCGTCGTTGGGATAAATATGCAGTACAACATCGGAAACTCCACGTGGTAAGATTTGCTTGCATGCACACTACAGAACTTGTGGGGTTGAATTCCTCCACGTCTAAACGTTTTGCGCTAGTTAATCAGCCTACTCAGACGCTTCGTTTGGGTTGTTCTCGACGTGTTGGATGGTAGCTACCATTGCACGAGCAAGATCCTTTTTCAAATCATCGAGATCTTCCAACCCTGTAGATATTCGAACAATTCTTTCGTCGGCCCTTGAAGAAACAACGGCGCGTTGTTCTATCAATGATTCGACACCGCCCAAAGATGTAGCAGGAACAAAATATGTGAGGAAATGTGCGACATATTTTGCATACGAGGCTTTCGCTAGGAGAATACCAAAGGTGGGTGACCCGCCATCGGGAAGTTGTGAGGACGGGTCAAATGCATGGTTCTCTTGAGCAGTTTCTGCAACTTCTTCATCGTAGGTTTCACGAGGCTGGAGAGAAGAGTGCCATACTTGCTTCACAAATTTGCCATTGGAAATTTTGTCAGAGACAGGATCAATAGGGTCTTTTCCTGCCGTTAGGCTATGCAAGAACTGCACGAGACTCGTGGCTGTCTTCGACTGGTGGCGAACACGCAAAGGCATCGTACGCAAGGATCGCAACAAAAGAAACGTCTCCATATTGCCTGGAACGCGCCCATTTAGGCTCCGTTCATACCAAAGCTGTACGAAAGTCTTGTAACATTTAGTTGCAAGAATCCCCATTAGCAAATCGGAATGTCCGCCAAATACTTCGTGCCTGAGTGCACGACAAAATCGGCGCCATGAAGAAAGGGATCCATGAGTGGAGGTGGCGCAAGCGTCGCATCCACAACCAAATAACCATTGGCAGCACGCGCACGGTTGGCATAATGCTCGATGTCGCGCGCTTCCCCCGTCGGATTCAGTGGTGTTTCGAGCCAGACCAGAAGTTTCCCTTGACTGATGTTTGACTCATTTTCAGCTGGTACTCCAGCAAGAACAGGATATTCGTCATCGAGATCAATTACTTTCACATTACGACCGCGGCAATACTTGTGAATCACTTCGTGTACGCCAAAGTAGCCCTCACGAATTGCAATCACACTGGGCAAACAAAAATCCAAGAGTGAGTCAGAAGCTGAGAGCCCTGATGAGTATAAGAGCGAATGTGCACCCAGTATACCAGAAATTACACGTTCAGCGCGAGTGCGAGTATCTTGCGTATAGCGGCTATACACATGGTAAGGAGCGACGTCTGGGGCACTCTCAAGGTTGTCAGCATTTCGGGCAAGTGTGCTGTCTGGATGTGGCTGGCGAAACGTCGTGCTCATAGAGATCGAAGGAGCAACAGGGAATGCCTCATCTTTCGTTTCGTCAGGCTGATCAGCGTGTAAGACCAAAGTATCGAGTTTGGGCGGATCTGGAAACGTCGGCTTCGTCATAGTTCTCAATATGGACGGAGGATGACAAAGCTACGTTATACTCGATGTACTTATTCGTGCTCAGTTGACGTACCTACTCACTAGAAGTCATCCGTCTTCTCCATTTCGAACTAAACCCTGTCACGAGCGCAAGCTGACTAAGCAACCACGAGCATGTCCATGTGCGTAATGACACCATGGCCAGTCGCTATACTTCCCATAGTTCTCGGCCCACTGTCCGTGCGTGATCGATCAGCTTCACGAAATGGGACAAATCATTTCGGTGTTTCTCCCACCGTCTGTTAGGCCTGTAAGTTTAAGGCGCCACTCATGTGCAGTATTGGGACTCGGTGACGGATAATTCACTCAACTTGTTCCTCTTCAGTCTATGCGTGCCTCTGGCCGTGTATTTGCTATGGCCTCCTGAGGCGTCATCGCCTGCCAGTATGCCAAGTACCAAAGAGGCCAGGTCTCTTGCTCCAAGTGCACAGTACTCGACCTTGCCACCCGAACACTCGAAATCCATTGAATGGGTGAAATATACTCCTCGAACACTAGCGTTGCATGATGGAACACATGCGAGCCAGGATGGCAATACAGACAAAATTCTTTTGGCTATCAATGGACAAGTTTTTGACGTATCGAGCGGTCGAAACTTTTACGGACCCAATGGTCCTTACGGTAACTTTGCCGGCCGTGATGCGTCTCGCGGCATGGCCAAGCAGTCATTTGCCCTAGGTACGTGTCGTTAGGTTACTTTACGCATCCTCGCTGTACTAATCACGAAAGATGTCCTTACGCCGATTGATCAACCTATCGACAAATTGGAGGATTTGACGGAACTTGAGAGGCACGTGTTTATCGAGCTAACTTGTAGGAAAAATATGGAGGACTGGGTCTCGCATTTTGCTGGAAAGTATCCAATCGTAGGAGAACTTGTGAACGAAGATGAGCTATGAGCGTTTCTCAGCCTTCAAAACAAGACGTTGTCGTTTCAGGCGCTAGTGCCCTAGCTCTTTGTCTCGTGCTTTGTAGATCCAGCTCTGGTTGGAAATTGTTGTGGAGGCATCTTCGCCTAGCTCTATCCCATGAAAGTCTCTCGCCTTTCTTTGACAGCACCCAAATGTGGAGAGCCTGGAGCAACGCGTGCATCAAGTTGCCACCATGCTTCGACGTTACCTGAAGAGAGGGACAGTGCGACGCATACAATGCGCTAGGTATTCGCAGAAAGCCTCGGATAAGTTGTTTGAAGATGCGGTGCGTGAGGAAGCGCAAGAGTCCTCAGTGAAAACGCCACTTGTCCTTCAAGACCCCAATGATCCCGTTTGGACGGGGGACGAGCGGCTAGAGCACACTGTGTTGCGCATGTTAATGGACAAGTATAAACCATTGCGTAGGCAGGAGGATGGAAGAACGGCAGAAAAAAATCGCCTCGCTCGGGCACAGAAGCCCACGGATCTCCCAACTACTACATCCTTGGAAGAACATTCACGGCACACGATACTCAAGCCGCACACACCACAAGGCCAACCATGGAATGCGGTGTATGTTCGCCCATCACATGCTACATCCAATGAACCACAAGTATATCGGGGCAAGTATCTTTCGCCTGAGTCGCACAAGTCTGACATGGCAAAGCAATTAGCCAAGAGAGGCATCACCTCATCACAACTGGCGTTGGATGATCGGAAGGCTATGGGCGAACTGCGCGACTCACTGCGTCGGTCTCTGCATCGCGATAGGATAGAAAAGGCGATGGATATTCGCCTACTCAGATACGATAAAACGCGTCTTGCTGACGCAAAAGAAAAACCGCAAGATGAAGAAGTTAAGCTGCCCTCATCATCACAACAGCCTTTCTTGGCTATGGTAGGCGCCACGAAAGGGCTAGCAGGGATTGCTGAGCAAAAAATCGTAGAGGCTTTAAAAAGTGGGCAACTGCAAGCGAATTCATTGCGCGGCAGACCAATTCCACGCGATTACAATGAAACCAATCCGTATCTTCAGCGTGAAGAATTTGTATTGAACCGCATGATCCAACGGCAAGGAGCGATGCCACCTTGGGTCCAGCTGAACAATGACATGCAAAGGGACATACTCTTTCTACGGCAGCGTGTGCAACATGCATGGATCTGTCGAGCATTGAAAAACCTTGATGAGACGAATGCTTGGCTGGACTTGGCTCCCGTCGGTGTGCAATGGCATGCTAAATCCAATGACGCCGACAATGACCTGCCGTCATTCCGGATTGAGCCGCGTAATGAAGCTGAGCAGCGGACACTCGAGTGGGTGCGAGCTTTCCGGGATGCCGCGTGGATCCCGGCAAGAGTCAACATACCATGAAGCAGCCGTGCATCGACTGAATCAAGTGATACGTGCGTATAATCATGTGGCACCAGCATCGGCGCGAAAAATACTGTATACGAAGCCGGCGTTTCTTGCCTCGGCAATAGAGCGTGCGTATCCTCTGTTGGTCGAAGCTGTAAGTGCCAGGATTCAGGGACTTCGACAATGCGGCGTTTCCATGGCCGCACAGAAGATGCAACAACGAGACGAAGATAAGTCGCATTGGCTTTCATGGCTTTGGCGATAATGTATGTAATAATGCTTGCATTTGAACAGGCATGAGGTTTACATGACCACACACTCCTGGTCGTTGCCTGTGGCGTGTCGAGCGATATCACGGGTAAAGTCAAGCGAACCACCGCCTTTAGGACCTGCCAAGTTGACCACAACAATGCCTGCATTGTGTTTGTCAACATGTGCATCCAAATGATACCTGTTGGAGTAAGCTGTCAGTAAGGCAAGGCGTGGCTTTGACGACGGATTTCCAAACGCACCTTGACAATAAGCGTTCGACGGCTGGCTTGATATGAGCAACATGGTCTTTTGAATGCAGACCCTTGCCGACAATAAGTTTCAGCTCTGTGTAGTTTTGTGCTTGTGCTTTTTGAATGGCCTCCTCGACTTTGATAAGCGCCTCTTTCACGTACAAGCCGTGAAGGTCGAGAGTATCTGGGGGACTGTCAGCATTGTTTGCTGCAAAGATCCACTGCCTCGCCTCAGTGTTGAGGCGTTCCATGGCCGCCTTGTGCTGATGACCTTCCTGGCTTAGTTTCTTTGCACCAGCGCCATGCGCCTGCGAGCATACGCTTGCTGGGACTGCTCAAAGCAATGTGCCATCTTGTCGCCTTCAGACTGGGCTTTGCTTCGCAGTGCTTTGTAGTGTGGATTCTGCGCATTTTTGTTGTTATCGTCAAAGTCGTGAATATTTGCATTGGCTCCCAGGATCTGAGCGGAATTCGCTGCTGGGCCTCCAGGTGCGCTGTAGGCCGGGCCATAGCTAGGCTGAAACCCTTGCTGCGTCGGGTATGCTTGCTGAAATCCATGCTGATTGAATGCTTGTGGGGGGTATCCTAGGCCCCCCGTTTGATAAGCACCCACGCCAGCATCAGCTCCGGCACCGCTACCACCATGTGATGGTCTGCCCTTTCGAAAGAGTTTGCGGAGGAGATACTACGCCATCGTCAGTAGACACCCAAGCAACCTACGCGGATACCTCTCTGCTGTGAGCCTATGTACCACGTACGCGAATCAAATATTTTTCTGTATACTGAAGTATGCCTGTACAGTCCATTGCCGTGATATCTTTTTTCGTCTAGTTCTTGTGGAACGCGTTACCGCAGGTAAGACCAACACGGTCTTGTTCTCTGCGCAAGAAAAACACGAAAATTTGTAAGAAAAAAACAGCTTTCTATCGGCAGTTGGAGGAAGGGGGCGAGTGTTGTGTGTCGACATTATTAATTTGTTTTTACACACCAACCCATTCATTTAGACGTGTCAGGAACGATGTGCATCCTTACAACGATGTATTTGCGTCCGGTCTGCGAGAATGAATTATGCCAATGAGATTCACATATGCAAAATTAGAGCGGCAACGGGCCTACTTGTACATTTTGTGAAGCTTTCCGTGCGTGCAAACGATTGTGTCGCTTCATGGCGCTGCGCCACAACGATTTGCCACCGTGACGAAGTCGAATCATAGCGCGTTGTAGCGATCCCTGCGTCATACTGGGTGAAATGGACGGAGTACTCAACGTATGACAGCGATGTGTGAGTGTTTGTGCGAGGAGAGCACGAGATTTCGGCGTCGCTGGCATCGCACGCCAACGTGCTTGTCGTCGTAGCCACATGGGGGACCTATTTGAGGCTTCCAGCACACGGTTCATGAACGTGTCACAGCCACGCAATGCATGCCCAAGATCAGTAGATGCAAGAACTTTACGCTTGAAATAGGGCGCATTCAATGTTAGGCCGGCTGCAACGTCTTTCCAAAACGCTGCATTCCGCGCATAATAATGGGCATGCCATTCTGAATCGACACGACGAACCTTCACGTACGCTCCGTCAAACGAGCCCAGCACATACGTATCGGCGCCACAATCAACCCATGCATAGGGGGACAGTTCTTTGACTGATTTGGCCGCACCCATACTCATCGCCTTTTGTAGTTCATGTACATCGTCAAAGTCGATAAAAGCGACGTGTTCAGGTGGTTCTAGGAATGATTTGGATGCCTGAAAAGTTTTGTTAGTATACGCATGGACTGTTGCTCTCGTAGTATCATACCGATGACGTGTGCCATCGACAACGGTAGCCTCGTCCGATGCAATATTCTGCTCTTCCAAACCTAAGAGAGTAGGTGTGCATACAAGGTCATTGTGTGCATTTCCAACAACATCCAAGATCAGACAGTCGGATTTACCCGCGCTTTTTCGCATACCACGACCGATCATCTGTGCGAATAGGTTACGAGACTTGGTCGGGCGCATAAGCAAGACACAATCAATCCCCGGCATATCTGCGCCCTCTGTAAGAATTGCTGCACAGCGTGTAAGATAGATCCAAACCATTTTATGACTGCTGCAGAAACGTACCGCAATTGATTAGTACAGGAAAATCAGCGCGCTGAAATGACGCAAGCAGAGATTCACGCTCGGTCAAACGCATGGAGGCATGAATTCCACGAGCATCAATACCACGGACTTGAAACTCTTTTACAAGCGCATGTACATGTGCAACATCCACGGCAAATACAAGCGTGGATTGACGCGTGGCACCTGCTAGATCCATCCATGAGCGAACGACCAATTCATTAACGTCAGGTCGATTGACCACATGTGCTAATGATGACACGACGTAGTCACTGGAAGTTGTCGATACTTTCGACAAATCAAAGTCAGCTCGAATCAATGTAAATCGCACGGGACATAACCACTGTTCGTCAATCATATCAAGAAAGTCTTTGTGGAAGACAATTTCTTCAAAGACGAGGCCCAACGCCACACCGTCATGTCGCGTAAAAGTAGCAGAGAATCCAATGATGGGTGTCGTTGCATCGGTGGTAGATCCATGCTTATTTGATGGTACAATCGCTTTGTGAAAGTGAGACAGAACCGATAGGTAGCTTGGCGACGTCGAATGATGGGCCTCGTCGACAATCACGCACTTGAATTTGTGGGGGTTGTATTTCGCGAGACGTTTCGGCTGCCGCAGCGTCTGAACAGTCGCAACAGTAATGTCTGCTTCACCAGAAGCTACGTGACGCGCGCCCTGATCCATGTCCACAGTCATGTGAGGGAACATGCGTTTGGCGCGCTCAGCTGCTTGCTGTGCAAGTGTGATGCCGTTTACAAGGATCAACGCATGTGATGTATTTGCTTCTCGTGAGAAAATGCGCGACACAAGTTCAAGAAACATCGTCGTTTTCCCGCTCCCGGTGGGTGCTGAGACCCCGATCCGCGTGAGGTGCTTTCGTTCGAGAGCGTCGATGCAGGCATCGACACATTCCTGCTGGTACGGACGAAGCTTGACTGAGCCGGAGGTGCACATTCGAACACCGTAGTATCGCACTTCATAGAAGCGCGTTACTAATGGCAACGCAATGGCGATGCGCCAACGCGCAACGCCACGCCAAGACGCCATCCATGAACGAGTGGGCAAGTGACAGATGTGTGGAGGAAAACACAAAGCAGTTCGGCTCAGGACAAAAGTCGTTGAAACGGCCAGGACAAGATCTCTCGGACTAGGCACGTAGTGTGGAGAGTTTGCGCCCGACATGTCTTTCCACACGTGCCAACGATCTCGATTACGACGATGATTTGTCAATTTCTCCACGGTCATAGGATAAGATTTTTTAAACGTGGTCCCTCCGCGCCTCTTGTCAAGGTTTGGAACAGTCCAAAAGCAATCAACATTCAACTTTCCTTACGATTCACAACCTCCTACGTCGCACTCTAGAGCGAATTGCTGTAGTATCATGAGTACCAGAGCTGCATCCCATGCTGGAACTTGGTATTCCTCTCAACGTACGTATGCATGTCGCTGATGAGCGAGGTGATGATCTCGATCAGGCACTCTTTCAGTGGCTGAAAACAGCAGCTGAAACAACTACGAACGACGCGAATATTCCGTCTGTGGCTCGCAATCCTATGGGACAAGGGTCTAAGGCTATCATCGCACCGTACGTGATAGTGCAAGGCTGATTTTATACAGGCACGCTGGCTACACATTCTCAGGATCATCAGCCGCCTGGGCGTACGGCTGCATCCGCCCAGACGACATGTATGTATGATGCCTGTATTCGCACAATAAAGGCTAGTTGGAAAACGATCCGTCGATTCTGACATTTTTTCAGTGATCGAGTGTTTGTTCTGGGTCCTTCTCACGTTGCGTATCTGCAAGGATGTGCCCTATCGCCTTTCAAAAAATTCGCCACACCTTTGGGTAATCTTGATGTGGACGAGGGTGTCGTTCAGCAACTCCGCAGTACGAAGATGTTTGCAATGATGTCGGAAGAAGTCGATGAGGCAGAACACAGTATCGAGATGCACCTGCCCTACATATACAAAGTGTGGGGCGAGCGCGATGTAAAAATTGTGCCCGTGCTTGTTGGGCATCTGCCAGAGCAAATGAATTTCGCATATGCTTTATGCTTTGCCCAGTACTTCGCTGACCCGCGTACGCTTTTTGTCATATCAAGCGACTTTTGCCATTGGGGTAGCCGCTTCCAATACACGTGGTATCAGCCTACGTCTACAAGCAAGGGCATCATGCTCTCGTCGGCGAACAAGAGCTGTATCGAACCGAAAATGCCAATTTACCAATCCATTCAGAACTTGGATGCCGAAGGCATGTCGGCCATTAGCTTTAACAAGCACGGCTCGCGACGTGCACGACAAGCATTCGCAATGCACTTGACGAAAACGGGGAACACAATCTGTGGTCGTAACCCGATTCTTCTTCTGCTCACGATTCTCGAGATTCTCGAAGATCGCGGTGCCATGTTCGAATGTCGCTTCACTCATTATAAGGTACGTTTTTTTCCGCATGAAATCATGCATCCACAAGCACATATATATTTATTGATCTTGTCTTGATGTGCGTGGTACTAACAAGCATCATGCAGCAAAGTAACGCCTGTTGTCATGTGCAAGACAGTTCAGTATCCTATGCTACCGCTTATATCCGCTCATCCACCCAGTGAGGCTTGGCCGCAGCACGTTGAGTGTGGATCCTGGACATACGGTCCCGAAGCACATCAATCGCTTCGTCGCCTGAATCCGTGTCAATAGCCATATTACAGCAGAACTATGATTTTTCTCAAATTTTACGCACCTGATACGAGCTCTCCGTCATGGAATGTCTGCACATGTGATACATCCACACCATTTTGACGGTCCTTTTCAATTCCATCAAGCAGGCGAGAGGAAAAGGCTGCCTCAGTCGATAGCGCTGCATACCGACGATTGGTTTCGACTTCTTGATAGTATGGACGAATGTGCACATTGTGCCAGTTGATTTTGCTGCCTAGGCCACTTGTGGTTTCCTCTGACGAGGGCGCATCCTTGGCATGCTCGCGCTCCCACTCCTCACAGATGGACCAGTCAGCATTTTCCACGAAATATCGTGCCCGATGCTCCATGACACTTTGCATTTGTGTCTGTTGTGCCATGAGGTCAATGATACGCGCATCAGACACCTCCGTCTCACTCTTGGCGTTAGGGTCCAAAGCGGACGGAGCAACGGGCACTCGCGGATCAAAGTCAAGAATGTCAATGTCTAGCCAAGAAGCACTGCTCTTTGACACCCACGCATCCTGCTCGTCACTGCGAACTGCATATGCTAGTAAGCCTGTTGGAGAAAAACGTGTTAGTGGACCTGATCAAAATTCAAAACGTACTGGGATCCCATGCGCCGAGCGCTACAGTCGCTTGCCTATCCTTTTCGCCATGCGCGTCATATTGAAACTCGATCAAATGGATCGGAAGCATGACTGGATAGCAAGCGAACATATCGAACGAAAGTTTGTCAAGCTCCATTCGAAGCATAGCCTTTGTATCGTCAGACCGGCTTGTGTCAAGATTCGCCACTTGAATCTCAACACCAGGTAGAATCGTGAATCGCCGATTAATATGCAATGCAGGACCTTCCGAAAGTAGATCGACCATCGAAGTACGAAGGTCTGCCGCCTTGCAAATATCTGGTAGCGATAATGGAGATATGTTAAATGGGAGCACACTAATTCCTTCTGGTATCTCAACGTCAGGAAACAGATGGCGTTGGCGTGAAAAAGGTGTATATGTCATGGGCTCGTCATTCGGCGTGATAAGGGCCTGTGTTGGAGGAGGCGAGTTGTCTGTGCGTGGGGGAGGTGGTCGAAGTGGTAGAGTGTCCATAGGCTTCCATGCATTGCCTGGGAAAGTTGAATTGGTCGAAATAAATGATGCTCGTGCTGAACCATTATCACCACGGCATGGAAGATGGAACATGGCGTCGACTACCCACATAGGCACGTACACTGCTCGCGAAGACACATAACGCATAACCGATTCTTCCGAATCGGTAAGCCAACCAAGACCGAGTGCCTGTGAGACTGCAAAACCAGCGCCACCCCAGCGACCCTTGATGATAGGCAAGAGCTGCTCCAGTGCGGCAAGACGCGCACGATAAATAGCATCTGCGGAGGAAAGCTGGAAGTCTAATGCCGACACTTTATTTTGCCGAACACTCAACGAGTTGGAGAGTGAGCGACACAACATATTTGGCAAGACCTTACCGCGTGCGGTCGGCCGCATCACGACGCGCGCGAGAGTCGTCGCCGGCATAATACGAGCTAATAAATGGCCGTGCACAACTATCTCATGTGTGCAGACATGCGGCGAGACACACGAGAGCTACGGTAGTAATCACGTGATATACCCCAGGTACGCCGCGAATCAGGGGCCATTATCTGGCTTTCTGCTTCGGATCGGAGGTCTAAGGGTAACCGACACTGAGATCCACCATGCTAATTAGTCTTGTGATAGAAATAAGAATGCCTTAAAAGCTCGTCTAGCTCCAGCGATGGTTTCGTGGTTTTCATGTGCCTATTTTTTTGTGCGAAATTCATAGATATAAAAGTCATCAGGGATACAGTCATGAACGCTGATATGGTTTGGCTTGCTTAGGTAGCTGACGTATGAAGGTGAACACAACGAATCAAGCTGGGGCGAATGGTATCGGATAGTCAAAGCGCCGTTACACGAACGAACTCCCAAATACACGATCTCATCAGCACTATTACGTGTGGCTCGCCTACCACCCTTACATTGCATACGCGTTAAAACTATTGCATTGGGAACGAGCCGCAAACCGGCCGTCTTCACAACGAAGCTTGCACGTGCTGTCATGCAAGGTCTATGTCCGTAGAGCCACTGGAATTGGTCTTCTATTTTGTGCATTACTTGGCGTGCACCTCATGATTCCGAGATTGAGCGACAAGCTAGAATTACACCAATCTTAGGCGAGCTTATCGAATCACCGGCCCTCGCTCTATTTGATTGCAAACGCACAGCTGAGACGTCCAATTATTTGTGAACAAGATCACGTGAATTTCAAACCAACCTTCCCTACTAGGACATGCTTTATTTTATCATCGGAAAATGTATCGACAATATATGAAATTTCAGGTCTTGCATAATATATGTATCTCCGCAAGAAGGTTTTTATGCAAATTAGGAAATGGACTCCAGCAGCATTGTTTATGAAATCGGGCTGTGAGATTTCGTTTATCGATATAAACAGCCTACCGGTCCATCAATTTGTTCGGCGTAGCGAAGCTCGTCAGAACTCTGTTTGCTAGCGATTGAGTTCGGACCTACCATGCACTTTACCCGAACGTGGCTTAGCTGCGCATTAGCACTTACAAGCCTCTTAGCTCAGCTTGTATCGATCGCCCAAGCACAAGGCTCTCCAGAGGCGCAGGCGACTGTAGAGGACCTGGGCAAGTCAGACCCGATTGCGGCTGCCCAGAAAATTCTCGAGTTTCCTGGGATTTTTGATCCTGATCAGTCATTGTGGGCTTCGGATGCAAACATAACCGGTACTGGTGATTTACAACAAGTTCCGTGGTCGCGCGGTGCATTTTTCACCTGGAATCCTTGGACAATTGGGACTTACAAGACGGGCTATCTATGGCTACCGGAAAGGTTCAACATGTTTAAGCTGAACCGATCACTTGTGGTGTCGAAGAGCGGCGACGATATTGCCATCGATCCCTTCTATGTGAACAAGCACTACGATCCAGAAAAAATTGAACGTGCTATCATTTTGATACCCGGTCAATGGCGTGATTCTTGGAAGTACTTGAACCTTCTGGGTAACGCATACCGTGTAGCACAAAAGTATCCAGAGCTTAATGTTGGTTCGGGCAAGGTGCTAATGCTGTCGCCCACATTCATGGATGAGGTAGACCGTAAAAGGGGTGCGATGAAGAAAAATGAAATCACATTTCAAAAAGCCGGCTGGTCGGCCGGTGACACAGTGCGTCATCCACGGGCATTCAAGCACATGAGCTCATTTGATGTTCTGGACTTCTATGTTTCAATGCTTCTTGACAGACAACAATTCCCGAACATGAAGACAGTTACGGTTGCCGGTCACTCGATGGGTGGTCAAACATCGATGCACTATGCCATGTTACGGGATCTGACCGATGAAGACGCTCGTTTGAAATACTGGGTTGGTAATCCAGGCTCGTACGTGTGGCTCAATGACACACGCCCCTTTAGCACTGCGAAATGTCCTGAATACGGCGAATGGCCTTACGGCATGTCGGTACACAAGAGTATTCCCAAATACGGACGCAAAGGGTCAGGCAAGAATGGAGTTCATCGTATCGAAAATTTCCTGAAACGTCGCATCCATTTCTCTGTATCACTTGATGATAATGGCCACGGCCCGGAAAACTGCAAGGCGAATGCCCAAGGGGTCTCTCGTGTGTGCCGTGCTGCCGAATGGGTTGCCCAGCGGGGTAATTCGACGGAGGGCTGGTCTAAATCGCACACTATTGACTTTATCCCTGGTGTGTCTCATCAAGACTATCCTGTCATTGCTTATTATGGTACCCTCAAGTTCCTTTTCACTGACCAAGAGTAAATGGATTTCAGACTGATGAGTATGAATGGAAAGCGTGTGGAGAGGGGACTCCCTGAATCGATCGCATTTTATCCAGTCTTCGGCAGTTGCTCACTATTTGGTTTCTACTCGAATGTTTTTGTAGTTGCGACAGGTCTTCAGAGCTTTTGCTGCCTTGCTACGCTCTGTGGCGTGTTTTGTAACATGTACATGTTGATAGACAATCGCAGACAGCTTTTCTTGCTTTTGACGCCATACAAGTATGCACGACTTAGCACAACTACGCATATATCAAATAAAGTCTTGTTATTCAAAGCATAGATATTATAGTTCATCCTCGTCATCTTCCTCGTCTTCGTCCACCAAAGACATAGACGCCTCGACAATCAGGTTCGCACTAGGCCCAAGTCCCTCAATGTCCTGAAGTTGCATTGAAAGATGCTCTAGTGGCAGCACACGGCGAGGATATGTCTGTACAAGGTGGAACTTGTACGTGTGAACGTACGAAGTATCCATTTTAGGAAGCGAATGTTGCAAAGGAAGGACATCAATGGTATCAACATACGCATACAACTGCTCTAACGTATCAGAGGAGCGGAATCGGCGCTGGAGATTGCGCCCATCCGGCAGCTTGACAGAGATGCGAATTGCAGGTGCTACACCCACGTCAGGCTCTTTTGGCACTAGAGATGCACGTGCCCATGAGCGCCATTGTGCATGAAGCGCATGTTGATGAGCACGCTCTGCCTCGGCAGCCGCTTGTGACTGTTGCTGCTCCATCTGACGCTCGTGCTCAGCTCGGCTGCGTAGTACCCGGGCTTGATCACGTTGACTTGCTTCCTCATACGCTCGGTCTTGTTCCATCCTGAGATCTCGCTCCATATCCCTGTGCCGACGTTCGCGTCGTAGCTGAGTAAGGTAAGAGTATGTGCGAGGCAGCAAAACGTCCGTGATGTGTGTGGAAAGTGCAGAAGCTGAAAGGGCGGTGTGTGGTGATCCCTCGATCCGGGATAGCACTGCTGGGTGCGGCACGATCGTTCCACGCGAGCGAGAACGACGCGGTTGCAGTGCAATGAATGCAATAAACGGATACGTGCTTGCCTCGAGTAGTGTACCAACGCGGAACGCCTCTCGATCACGAATGTCGCCGCCCCACACGAGCAGGTCCGGCGATTGCAGCGTGCGCACAAGAGTAGGGTCTGTAAGCACCTGCTGGCGGAAGATTTGGTAGTCACTGTGCGCTTGGCTCGTTAGTATGACCACGAGGATTTGAAGATTGTGTTTTGCTCGGCGCAGTGCCTCTGAGTAGCTGCATCCAATGAACGGTGGAAGCGAGACACGCTGCATAGATGTGGCATCACGCGATATGGAGCCATTCGTGTCGCGTTCGAGCTCGTCAATCCATACACGTGCACAGACGTCCGGGTCTTGTGCATACCGAGTGAGGCCATTGGATTCGGTGCCTTGCCTTTGCCCACTGAGGCGGTGAAGTAAACGGAAACACCAAAGCATTGTTGCGCCTATCCAAGAGACTGGCCATGACACGAGACGTAAAACCCAAGCAAGCCACGATGTCGGCGCACCCTCTTGCATGCGCGCAGGGGTAGAGGCTGGTAGTGCGGCTGTGAGCGACGTAGCGGCGGGCTCTGTCGATGCGCGCGCTGCGAACATAGAATCCTGCAACGATGTTGTCGCTGATGCCGCCGGCATCTGCGAAGAGACACGCATTTCAGCTGTGTGCGCGTCACGTATGGCCTCCGCTGCAGCATTCACGTCCCCATGCTCAACATCTAGCATCATCTGCAGGGCCTCGTCGTCAGGCTGTTGTGCTGCGGATATGTCTCGCTGCATCAGCTCTGCACGAAGCTGTACAAGCAGTGTGTCGTTCGTCATGGGACACGGCTGTCGATCAAGTGCTCACGGCGCCTGACGTTGCCAAACTGGCCGGCTACTCAACTGTATAAGCGACGAGTGAATTGTGGGGTTGCAAATTCGTCTACGTGTACATACATGTGTATATTGAATCGCACCCAGGGCCAAAGGACCATTGGATTTGCCCATGAGCACGTTCGACATCCCATTCGGCCGATCGAGCCAGGGCCTGGTACGTGCGTTTCGGTGGAGGGTGGTAGGTGGCAAGGTGGCAAGGTGGCAAGATGGGAAGAAAGGAAGGAAAGATGGTAACAAACTGCGGGTAGACGCACATACCTACCGTTGAGAAAAGGACTGTGTCGCTGAGCATGTATGAGGAAACGGCAACATCCATGACTCTGAGAAACACGCGCGCGTGCACACTACGCTTCCTTTGAAGCATTACGAATGTAAGAAATGCCTGTATCAGATGAAAGATCCCAAAACGGATCGTAGGATGCCGGCTCGGATGACGACAATGTTTCAAGTTCGCGAGGCGAGGCCGCATGTTCGAAACGCTTGATCAGAGCCACGCGGTTCATATGTAGTCGCCGGCGAATCGAGATGTCTTCATCACAGTTTGCCCACATTGAACGCTCGATAATGTGACGGATGAGCGAATGGATCAGGGAGTACAATTGGTTGCACATGAGGGCAAAAGTAAACGAAACGATCCAGAGTCGGATTCGATGCGAAATACTCGCATCTCTGGGTCGGAAGGGATTCTTGCTGTTTGGCTTGAGTGCATCAAACATGAAGAGCATAGATGCATTGGTAAATACAGAGAGCTGCACAAGAATGGATAACACACTCATCCAACTGCCGATCGACTCGACACGGCGTGGAAAAGGTCGACGCATGTTGATCACAAGCTTGTACGCGTCAGAACGCAGCTCAAAAAAGTTGTTAACGAGGCCCATCACAGGAGCAAGAGGCCATAGCACCGACCAAAGAACAATCACACCCAACTGCGTTGCCATCTCGGCATAATCCGTAAACTCATCATACACATCCAAATCGAATTCATTCTGTACGCGCTCCAGAAATTCTTGGTCCGGATTGGTTTTGGCGAATTCAGCACGCCGAGCCTTCACACTAGCAGGTCTCCGGAAGCGCTTCATAAGCCTGTCGAAGTAACGTATCACCATGGGCAACAGCACCTCGGACGCCGTGTCTGTGATCTGCTCTGTCACACACATGGCAAACAGCTGTGCATGAAGACGATTTGGACTTACGCGGAAGTTCATCGTGCTGCCCTTGTGTCCGTACGTGCCATTTGATACGATGGAAAATAATCTCGTCAAATACCCTTTCTGGTACAGCTGATTGATTAAGAACTCGCCAAAAGGAATGTAGATGTAGGCTGTCAAAGCAAGAATGCCGTATGTGACAACAGATTGCATGCCAAAAATTTTAAACGTGAGACTCGCTCGAAATTTGTTCGCCGTCGCATGGTTCTCAAAGTCTGTCATAGCCTGCGCAGCCGCACGCCAGGCCGACTGGATGATTGGAATGCAAGTCGAAAACAGAACAGTAGGGATGAGCGGGACAAATGACTTTCCTGGGCCATCGTATACCTCAGTCACAACAATCTCAATCAAGAACAAAACAGACATGGTGCAGAGAAGCAGAACAATAAACAGGATCGTAATAGGCAAGCAAGAAAAGAAGCGTGCATCGCGACGCCAGTTTTCAAATACTTCTTCCGACTCGCCTGTGATGGCACTGCGTGTCGTAGTGCGTGGACGAAAACCCTCATGTCGCTGAGACACGGACGACACACCTGTCATGCCCCAGTGAACAGCAAGCATACGTTCTCGTATGCGCCATATCTCGACGAAGACCGTCGCCCATACAATTAGCAGGAACGCATACATGCGATTGTATGTCTGATCGCTGCCCAAAAAATCAGACCGAGCACCGAGATGGGCGCAAGTGCCAAAAAGTATGTGTTGAGGAATGAGAAATACATGGCGATGTCGACGCCAAATTGATCGCGTAGTTTATCGAATTCGTGTTGTCCAATTCCATAGAAAAAGGAGGAAAGAGACATTTTGGACCATGACGAAATCCATGCGCGATTAAATTCTTTGTCATGTAGTGGCAACATGTCCATAACATGCGGGAACTCGGCACATTTGGGAGAGACTCCAGCGCCACGATGTTTCTGTGGCGAGTCTTTATAAGGAGCAGCGATGCGTATTTGCGTATATCTTACGCGCTGTGCCGGTTTGAACGCTTCGTCTTGATTCAGCCGACTTGACGTCACAACGCCATGCAAAAAGTCATGCACCCGTTCTGAGTGCCGCATCTGGCGCAACAGATGCTCAGGACAACGTACAAAGATCAGCACTTGTCCTCGCACTCGCGGTCCTGCGCGAGAAATGCATGACAGGCCAACCTCACGCAAGCGCTCCATCAACCGCTCAAGTTCATGCGCACGTTCCTCCAGAAGCTCCATGGGCGCTCGCTTCCTTCCTTCCGCATATGCTTGGGGCATTCCCTCGAATTTAATGACCATGTCTGCCCCGTGTCCTTGGTTCGCCGCAGACTTGGAAGCAGAAGTCATTGTCGTATCCACGCTGGCTGCCAAACCAATGTTCGTGCCCGTGGCGTGTGTCGTGCTCACTGACATGACGGAGAAGTGGAGAAAAGTCAAGATCCTCAAGCGAAGTGGATGTTTGGCATTGAACCAAGCGTCGTGTAGCAGAAGTAGTAAGCTTCGCCGCAGAACTAGCAGTCATACGAAAATCACTACTTTTGTCAAACGGATCACACTAACTCAAATGTGCTTACCTAGGACTGCTGCTTTTTTGCTGTATGCCATGAATCATTTGGTACAGAAAGAGTAGGAAGTGCGCGGCAATTTTAGGGCAAACAAATTCATAGATACTTCAATAACCATTGCGGAACTATCCAAAATACAAAATGAACACAGTGCAAAAGTAAGGCATTCTTGACGAATATCACATACAACAAGCTGGGAGCGAAAGGAGATGCTCGGCTAGCGCTGTCAAATTATGCCTCGCATCCATCACGGCATCATCACCATTCGTTGGGATAGGAGCACAAAGCTGTGGCTTAATTCGTGAAATGAGACTGCTCTGAGAAGAGATAATTAGAGGGAGAAGGGAGAGAGAGAGAGAGAGAGAGAGAGAGAGAGAGAGAGACTGTCTGTCTGTGTGTGTGTACTAGTGTCCTCGTTACAAGAAAGCATTCATAGGACAACGGCTGGTGCAGGCGGAGCGATGGATGACTCCTGCATCTCTTTATCAGGGGAGGCGAACCCCTTGCGCTCGGACGTGTCAAAGGGGACAACCCTCGCATCTGCTGAAGATCTTTGCGATGATGGCACGGGTGGATAAGAGTGGTGGCGCAACAAGAGAAGATCAGGTGGTTCAAGCCCCTCCTTAGCGCGAGAAAATGGCAAATGACCATTATGCAAAGGTTCGTAATGCGTTGAATGACCCTCTTCTTGCGAGGTAGTATGTTCAGAAGTTGATGGTAGCGCGTTTTCATGCGTACTTGTTTCATCAGGCTCTTCCCACATGAGAAAGCGGCCAAGGAATGTTTTTGGTTGCGACCCCTTCGTAAGACGAGGAAACAGACGCATTTTGTGTGTGTGTTTCATCACACGAGGACCAAAGTAAGTAATTGGAATAGTGATACCATGTGTGAGGACAGACGAAAACACACAGAATAACACGACCGGTGACGTAATACGCCGAAGATGATCGCGTGTGTGATCATCAGGAACAGAGCGAATGGCAACCTCAATATAGTACACAGCACCGACGCCAATAGGTCCAAACCATCCCATAAATACACCCTGAGACCATGAATGCACGGCTGGGATGATCTTGTGAGTGGCTAGTACCCACGGTGGCCGACGAAGTAGAATGACCGTGATACCTAGTAACACCATGCGCCAGCCTGAGAGTCCAAGTTCTTCATTACTATAATCTTGCCAGGGTATAATCATACCAATGTACATGAAGATCGCCACGTTCAAGAGCATGTCAATAATCTCTTGAAAGTCCGTCTCCTCCTGCCTCAGACGGAACCAGTCGTCCCATGTAAATACATTGCCGACCACAAAGCAGGCGAGAATGTCATCCGTGCCAAATAGGCCTGCTGTGCCAACCGTAAAGAGGGCCAGGCCAAATCCATAGCCAAAAAAGTTTGACATGTCGATCAGCTTGTGCTCAGCAGCCCAACGAAGGGACTTGCGTGCCACGTAGCCCACGACTATCCCATATGCGATTGATAAAGCAATATCGTAGACAACGATTCCATAAAACCATCGCCATACCTCACCGCCAACCGACTCGCCACGGTCCTGACCTGTTCGGGCGAGCAAGACGACAGCTAAAAACATGAATGGAAATCCCAGACCATCATTTGCGCCACTTTCCGCAAGAATGATATGCCTAACATTCTCAGGCACATGCTCCTCTGCATACTGGCCGGAAGTGATCGAGCTGGCCAACACTGGGTCTGTCGGCGTCACGGCGGAGGAAATGCACAACGCCTCTAGAAACGTTAAATTCTTTACCAGACCCCAGATCAGTAGTGCCGTAATAAACCAAGCGATTGTCATAATGAGCACAAGAAGCACAGAGAGACTTTTCCATTCCTTCTGCACATATTTTTCCGGCAATGCGATCCCGGTGAAAAGAACTTGCACAGCTATCACGATGCGTGTGAGTTCATACGTCACCTGATTCACAGTGCTTTCACTCGCCCAATCGTACGGATTGACCCAATTTAAAACGTGTGGGCCTATAATAATGCTGCATGGTGAGCTTCTCTGAACGATACATACCCAACTGTGACGGCCAACAAAGGCTCCGACAAGTAAATGCGCTCCTTTACGAAATAACTGATTAAGCCGTAGATGACGACGAAGCCTCCCATGATGGAAAAGCCTTTCGACACCTGGGACAGCTCCGTTTCAATGATATCTATCATACAAAGTCACCACCAATATGTTGAAAAAAATTGACGCTTGTGAAAATGCAAGTGGATGGGCAAAAATACTTTATTTCATTTGAGGGGGGGCGACATCCGACGTAAGCATCTACGGTTGCATGACTGTAGGCCAAATGTCCATGTTGGAGATTGACATCGTCTCCACAACACTTCCAAACACGCAGGCCTTAATTGATCTTCTCACCGAATGAAGACTGCAGCGGTGGAAATGAAGACGCTGAAGCCCAAATATGATGAGGTTAACTGACTAGCACACAAATAAATGCACATGCAAAAACGAGATCATCATCACTGAATAGAATTCATGTTCATCTAGCGTAGAGCCCACCTGTCGTCAATAACTCACTTTTGCGTTACGCACATCTGTACATCAAATAGTTCTGGCGGAAAGCCAAGTTGCACCTCTGATCGAACGACGGAAAGACCAGCTTCCCGGAAAATGCGCTCATACAATGTACGCGAGCGTGTCACCGAATAATCCTCGGAGTCGTACCAACTTGCCTCACCACCGTCGTCGGCGTCTCGACAGACGTTTTCCTTTACAAAAATCACACCGCCATCGCATGTGAAAGTCGCATCGCCACCGGAACTGGGCGGGCGAAGTGTGGTCTTCGCATCCTTGAGAAAAAGAATCAAGTCCGCCTCTGATAAATGCTGCAAACACCATTGACAAAGAACAATGTCATACAGAACAGGTTTCACTGGTGGCTCCGTCACCTTACCTTGCATGTATGATGGTGGTGGAGCTGTAGAGCGTTGATGAGGGGTATCTTGGGAAGACATGGGGTCAGCCACACGGAATTCTTGCAGGGTAGAGGTGTGAAAGTACACGGCTTTCCGGGCACAGAATGGCGATTGTTCAACAGAAAGCTGCAGTGGCTTCCAACTAGCAGAACGGCGTTTGGCTTCTTGCAGAAACTTCAAGACAGGTTCAACCATGTGCACTTCGTCTACGAGAGGCAAAAGCACATGTTCAGTTACGCGTCCTACGCCCGCACCGCAATCAAGTGCACGTGTGACCGTCTTCCCTTTGCCACCGCGCTGTCTAATTCGCTCATGTGTCCACATCTGTGGTGATTCATTAAGCGCAGGTGGTGGTGTGCTACTCAAATAAGGGAGGGTGCGAAGAAGAAATGTGCGTGAACCAAGAGCATCCACTCGAGGTAAAGTGCCATTACCATAACCACCTAAAACACCATCAACAGTCGCGGGAACCCCCTCCCAATATTCAACACCCTTGGCTACATTCGGACTCGGATGCACTTGTCGTATAGTGGTCATAGGGATGGGATGATGATGGTGTATGAACAGGTCGTACCAAAGCAGGCTAGGACAACTTGATTTCTTTTTCTTCATTTATTTCCACACATGTCTAAGGATTTATGTAAGTGACCCTTCCCACACGTCTACGTCGCCTCATGGAGACACAAATCTTACATTCGAATAACTTATAGCGACGGCCCTAAGATGGCGTGAATTTCTAACACGCCCAAAGCACCTGCCATAGACGCCCACTCATCACCGGTCCAAACTTCGATTTACTACCATTGCCTACGAAGGAGCAGAGTCCCTCGCAGGTGCACCGACCCAGTTCCGTAGAAATTTGTTGAAAGCTGTGGGGAACTGAATATGGATAGCATGTCCCGCCCCGGGCCATACGTGGTACTCAGCATCGGGCATCTTTTTATGCATAAATCGTGAATGTCGAGGACTCACAAGCTGATCCCAGTCACCCGTAACAATGCCAACCTTTGGTATATTGTTGTTGATCTTCATGAGCTCCTTCGGAGGAACATGATGTGTCAAACAGGCCGACATCTGATACAAAGGACCCATCGTCGAGGGTGGAAGGACGAATTGTGAGCGCCATAACAATATGTCACGCATCACTTCGCCATTCTTACGACCTTGTGGGTCGGATTCATGCTTCTCTTCTTGCCAAGGTAGAGGAAAAAGTACATTTGCCATTCGGTTCACACGAGCTTCATTGCGTGTGCGTCCGGACATAGAGGCAAAAATACTCTTTGTTAACGCAACTAGACCCATCGCAGGAGGTAATGGGCTGCCGTCGCCGCTAGTTGTACTGAGAAGAAGCAATGATGCAAGTCGCTGTGGATTTTGACGAGCAATTTCCAGCGAAATCATTCCACCCATGGACACACCTACGAGGTGGACAGACTTGTCCTCCGTCCATCCAATATGATCGAGCACCTCCAACACATCTTTTGCCATCTCACATGTTGTGTAGCGCTGTGCAGGCGAACTCGTATTACCATAGCCTCGGTTATCCAGTACCAGGACTGAGCACGACGGATCACTACCGAACTCCTCGACTTGGTCGAGCCAGCTAAAACACGAATTTGCAAGTCCCATAATTAGTGCGATACGTCTAGCACCAGTCCCATGCATTTCAAAAAACATGTCGAATCCAGGATCTTCACCTGGTCTCGCTGGTGGCACACGGCTCCTAGCAACGCGCACAGGACCCTTTTTTGTCAGCGTCGCCGGGTTGAACACAGATGGTCTATAGGACAGACCAGCTAGTTCTTTTGCCTGTTCTAACAGCTGCAGTGTTGCGCCTTTAAATACGGCCCCGTAGGGGGGTGGCGGAAGTCCCGGCATGAGAGGTGTTGGACGAGTCGCACGAAAGGACGAAAGGGGACTGAGACAAGTCGATGGAGAAATTGGCCGAGAGTACGCGTATGTGTCTGTGTGCGTGTGTATGTGGAGATATGTGGAGGTGTCTTCGCTCACGTCACTGATTCGAGCATGATTTAAGTACGAACATGGGACGGCATGAGGGCCAGTCACGAAGTGACATGCATGTTGGGGTGGAGATGACAGGATGGTACGCGGCCGAGGGCACCAAAGAAAAATAGGCTCTAACTCGAACCAAAGGTCTCCCTTCTTGGGACAGAATCGTTCGTACTTGCACCAGCTAAATGAACAATGCGCCTGATCGTGCATGAAGGCGTCAAGGCGGCACTGCAGGCTGGACGGCCCGTTGTTGCACTAGAATCAACTATCATCACACATGGCCTACCACGGCCCATCAATTATGAGATGGCGGTCGCTGCCCAAGATCAGATTCGCCGCGTTGGTGCAGAGCCAGCGACTATAGCTATCCTGGATGGCCGCGCTCACATTGGTCTTGACAAGTCACAGCTCATGCGCATTTCCGACAGTGATCCTGCGCGAACCATCAAAGCAGGCCGAGGAAGCCTCGCACAAGTTCTTGCCCAAGGTCGAGGCTGGATCGGCGGCACGACCGTCAGTGGGACTATGGCCTTAGCGCAAAGAGCAGGAATTCGGATTTTTGCTACGGGAGGGATTGGCGGCGTTCATCGCGGTGCAGAGTCATGTACGTTTCCTATACTCCTATCTCACAGCTTCCAAAGCCATGGATGTGTCAGCCGATTTGACCGAGCTGGGTCGGACCCGTGTGGCTGTATTTTGTTCAGGTGCCAAGTCAATTTTGGATATCCCACGAACCCTTGAATACCTCGAGACACAGGGCGTTCCAGTATATACTTTCAATCCGTCGGGTGAGTTTCCCTGCTTCTACACAGCCAAGTCGGGTTGTTGGGTGCCCATCATGTCGAGTGTCGAGCAAGCTGCTGAAGTAATAGCTTGCAATGAGGCGCTGCAACTTCAGAATGGCATGGTCTTTGGCGTTCCGATCCCTCGTGAGTTTGAATCTGACGGTGACGAGATCCAAATGGCTGTTGAGCAGGCCATACGCGAAAGCCACGAACAAGGAATGGACCGGCTGGGAAAACAAGTCACACCGTGGCTTCTTCGCCGTGTTGGCCAACTGGCCCAAAACTCTGTCCGAAGTAACGTAGGTCTTGTGCTGAACAATGCGCGCACGGCTGCACAGTGCGCTGTTGCACTTGCTGGTCCGCAATATTCGTCTGTTGCGCAGGTGTACGACGGTCATGGGCCGAAAAAGACGTCTCAAGTGATGGTATTTGGCTGTGCTTCTGTGGATATTACCGCACAATCACGACAAAAACAAATGTTTGCATCGTCGACGACGCCGGGACGAATCCACGCGTCAGCTGGTGGTGTAGCGCACAATGTTGCCAGAGCCACCCATGCTCTCATCAAAGATAAGCAGGCAGTAGTTTTGGTTGCACCGATGGCTAACGACGTCTTCGGTAAGGTGCTTCTACAAGACATGCTCACTGTGTCTTGCATGCGTACAGACGCGCTCGCCCCCAGTTCTCACACGGCTATATGCAACCTTTTGCTTGGTGCACATGGCGAACTTATTCATGGAATCGCAGACATGGAGGTGGTCGAAAAGTCGCTAACGCCACAAGTTGTCACCGAAAAACTCCGTCAGTATAGGCCCCAGTTTATCGCAGCCGATGCGAACTTGAGCCCTGCCTCACTAGCTGCCATTCTATTGCACGCTAAAAGCGAGCGTATTACATACTTATACGAGCCAACATCCGTGAAGAAATGCGAGCGAATCATTGAGGCGATGCAAATTCTTCAACAAATGCACATGGTTCCTATTATGACGCCGAACCAGTACGAACTTGCGCGCATGGCAGCTCGAATCCGCCATGTATTTCCGCGGGTGTTGAATACTATGCAAATCAACAATCTCTCAAATTCAACGCAATTACCTCAAGAATTGATCGAGGACGCATTGACCATGACTGTTGTTGCACATACACAATTCATCAAACTTGGTGCGCGCGGCGTGCTTCTAGTCACGCAAAATTCAGTTGGACAGCCCTACGACGTGAATGTTGTGCATATACCAGCTACGAAAATACCTTCAGACAAATCTCTTAACAGCACAGGGGCTGGGGATTCGTTTGCTGGAGCGATCGTTGCGCATTTAAACACGTTAGACACTGGATTTTACCAGCTTACACTTCAAGACCTGATTCAACTAGTACACAGGGGCCAACGTGCAGCAGTTCGCTCCTTGACGAGCTCGAAAGCCGTTGCTGATGAAATTTAGGTACCTTGATAATGCAGAGGCGCTTCATACGTCTACATTGGGACTATGTCGCATCGCCATCGGCCTGGTGTCAGAGAGAGGGTTATGGGGAGGCAAGCTGATCAGACAAGGTTTGTCACGTGATGCAAGATCTCAGTACTTGGAAGTTCGTCGCATTACTGATGCGGCTCCTAAGATTTAATCTTGGGTTCTATCGAGACAGGGAACATGCTGACGCTCACGAGGTTTCTCCGCTTTCTCATCTTAGCGACACTGCTACTTCTTATTCCAGCATTCGTGTACTTGTCACAGGGAACTTCGTCTCCTGTCCGCGACCCAAAGACGGGCGAATGGATCTGGCAGGGCATGCTTCAATCTATTCAAGGCCATGGACCTTATGAAAACAATCCACCGCAAGAGAGGCCTTATCATCCTATCACAGACTGGAGAAAGCTTCTTAACAATGTAATGCCGACGCACCCAGCTAAGGAGCACAATTATAACAACCAGCACCGTCCAGTTTTGCCACCGCAAAAGACAGACCCGGCAGTACCAGAGCCGGTCCGATTCGGCCACACGAGTGCAGGGCTATCGTCCGTTGATGTGCCCGCGGTCAAAATCGAGCCAAAGGTGGATGGAGCCTATGCACCTGCAATGACCAATGCGACAGCAAAGGCAGAACTCGGTCGATCTACATGGAGATTCCTACACACAATGATGGCGCGATTTCCTGAGAATCCGACCCCACAACAAAGTGAAGATCTGCGCAAATTCATCCACTTGTTCTCCCTACTATACCCATGCGGAGACTGCGCGGCGCACTTCCAGCAGCTACTCAAGGAATGGCCACCTCAAGTCGGCTCGCGGCATAATGCAGAGCTATGGCTATGCAATGCGCACAACGCGGTTAACACGCGCCTGCACAAGCCTCAGTTTGATTGTACCAAACTGAACGAGACATATGACTGTGGCTGCGGCAGTACCGCCTCAAGTTTACTTTCCGGCATAAATCCGCAAGATGCCAAGGGTAGTGCACATATATTGCCGTTCTATATATAGTTGGTCCAACCACATCGAGACATGTTGCCCCGGTTTTTTCTCGACCGACAATTGACCGTGATGTGATCTCTCCGTGCGAGTGCGGCCACTTGCTTGTCAAACCAGGCTCGAAGGGCGGTGATTTTAGATAATCATGCATTAGCTGGTCCGTGCTCCCATAAAATTCCATGGGGCCCACACACAGACAGGCACCAAGTCGGTGACAGACGGGGACACTTCGAAATATAAATAGAGAAGCTGCGCATCTCTTATGATCCTTACAACTACTCTTCAACATGGATATGCTCAACAATTTGACTGGTGGAAAAGGTACGTGTACTTATGAATACTTTTATTTCTAACTTCGTTAGCTGGACAAGTACTTGACAAGCTGAACCCTGGTTCTCACGGCAGTAGCCACCAGGGTCACCAATCTGGTGGTTACGGATCGTCCAATGGGATGAACAGTCAGCAGGGCGGATATGGCTCGTCTGGTGGTATGACTGGTGGCTCCAACGGCTACGGTGGGTCGTCCAGTGGTTATGGCGGCTCCAACAGCTACGGCTCGAGTCGTATGGACAGTAATACTAGTGGCTATGGAGGTTCATCAGGAGGCTACAGTGGATCAAACAGTTACGGTTCCAGCGGCTATGGCAACTCATCAGGTGGATACGGTGGCTCAGATAGCTATGGTTCATCAAGCATGGGTGGCAGCGCTGGTGGCTACGGCGCTTCCTCTGGTGGCATGAGCGGATCAAACAACTACGGTTCATCCGGTATGGGTGGTGGTATGGGTCACAGCCACCACCACGGATCTAGCAGTACGGGCACTGGTGGTGGTATGAACTCTAGCATGGGTTCATCGAGTGGTTATGGTGGTTCTTCTGGCTACGGCGACTCGTCCAGCGGCTATGGTGGCTCATCGAATGGTTATGGTGGCTCATCTGGCAGCTACGGCGGAACGTCCGGCGGCCGCGGCGACTCGTCTAGTGGCTATGGTGGCTCATCGAATGGTTATGGTGGTTCATCTGGCGGCTATGGCGGTTCGTCCGGAGGCTATGGTAGTTCGTCTGGCGGCTATGGCGGCTCGTCTGGCGGCTATGGCGGCTCGTCTGGCGGCTATGGTGGCTCGTCCGGGGGCTTTGGTGGTTCATCGAGCGGTATGGGGTCGTCAGGAGGCTACGGCGGATCTGAGAGCTTTGGATCATCAGGCATGGGTAGTGGTATGGGGGGCCACCATAGCTCTGGCGGTATGGGTGGCTCTAATGGCTACACGTCCGGTGGTATGGGCGGTTCCGGCATGGGATCTGGAATGGGTTCCAACGGCTATGGTGGCTCATCTAACGGTATGGGAAGCGGCTCAGGTGGCTACAGCGGCTACGGCGGTGGATACTAAGTACGCTTGTTGTTTCAAGTCCTGTCCAATTGCACATACAACGCCTTTTTTATCACCTTGTGATGTAACTACCTTGTTTTATAAATTCGTGGAACTCCCTCGTACATCACAGCGCGTCCGTCCCATGAAGCTGACGGAGGATGTGTAAGTAAATATTCAAGTATATAAGCTTTGTATACGTACAAAAGGGACAATCACCTTGATCCATTCGTTACAAGTTCGCAAAAATGCGTGGCTCCCATAATCGACAGGACCATCTGGGCCCCACGCCCAAAATGAAGCTCCTGCATTGAGCACTAGTTCCCAACGATGATAGAGCGCAGGTGCACCGCATTCATCTTGATGTCGATCAGGAATATGAAGTGACTCAGGGGCAGAAAGCTGGTCGGATTCATTCATGTGTAAGATGTTTTCCTGCTCTCGATAGGTACGATGAGCGGTCGCATGCTCTTCCTCGTCGCTTTCATCCTTGCCTATACAATCGTTGAAAGCATCCTCGTCATCATCCAATGAAAACCTGGATCCCTGTGTTGGAGCTGGCGGGGCTATTAAATGGCTTTGTGCATTGCGACGAGGTTGATCGCCGATATGCTCGTACTCATTAGGCATCTCTGAGCACGCTAGCGCCCGAGACATACGAAAAAAGCCTAACTTGTAACCATCAGGGAGATATGCGCGAGTTCCATGGATATATCTGCCACGGAATGATGAAATAGCTTCGTCACTCTCATCAGGATCGAATCTGCTTGGGTTTGCACTTCCCATTGGGGCAAGATGGGGTTCAAGAGGCGACTCCATCAGAAGGTAGGTTCCAACAGGAGCAGGACCATTGTACTCGATAGAAAACGGCATAATATGTGCCTGGACCCTGGGCACAGCCTGTGCGCTAGAACTTGACGCGTTAAGTCGCACGGACGGTGGCAGAAATGCATTCAAACTCATGCTTCTCGACGCACCCCATGCAATGCGAACTATTTCAATTTAGTGGAAGTCGAGAAGCCACAGACGTGTCGTTGAGCGGTCAGTCAACAGATCTCAGGATCGCTGTGGTGGAGGAGATTTGGGAATCGATTTGTTTCGAGTTGATGCGCATATTCTTAAACTATGTCAGAACAATAGCCGGGCCTGCAGTGCGAACAAAGCAGGTCATTATGTTTATTGCTTTTACTCACTAGTATCTAGGAACTTCTTTGCATCAGTGCGAAGCCATTTCCAAGTCCAGTGAATGCACATATGATCCTGTTAGCAGTGCGTCGAAGCCCTGCAGCATCATGACGAAAGTAGATCTCAGCGGCGACTTCGACTTGCGCATCACTAAATAGGCATAGGATACCTTTCATGTACTTACACAGGCACTAAATCAAGATGGAAAGACGCGTTTGCTCGGCCATTCCTTACTCGAGGACGAGAAGAATCATAGTTTGTATGAAAGTGGCCTGTGTACGTTTGGCTACAAGTCTTGCAAGCGGTCGTCGAGCGGCTCTGCCGATGCTTCTGTAGATTGGGACGCTTCAGCCAATGTCGTAGGAGACTCTTCGTTGACCTTGTTTTCTTCCGCTTGCTTCGCTGCATTTTGATTTGAGACAGGGTATATGGTATGCTTGCGAGAATGGAGAAATGAGTCTAGGACCTTCTCAAGGTCCGTCGACAATTGTCCGTCACTGTTCAAAAGAGACACGTGAACTTCTTTTGCATCACCCTCTTTCGCTGCCATCTTGTCCACGAACTGCAAGGTCGTATCGACAACTTGCTTATCGCCATTGTGCTTCACACCGTGGTGCTCATCGACCTTGTTCAGATACTCTTCCCGTTCCTTTTCATTGTCTGGCGTCACCAATCGGCACTGAATTTCATGTGGCTTTTGAACTTTAGGCGGCTGAAACATATTATCTTGGCATAATGCCTCGGTTTGGACGACAAGCACACTGACATGTTAGTCGATCGAAAGACGTACTAATTGCATGTGAGTACCTCAGCCAGATTAGTGATTCTTGTGGTAGGGCCGCAGTAATACTGAGACTGTTAGCGCTGCTTTTTACGTACTTTAACAGTTGTCATTCGAGGAAGGCCATTCAAGTCGCAAATTGTGCCGTTTTGCCACACCTGTTGTATGTAGAGAGCATCATCGGTCCTGGGTGCCATGATTTCTTCCTCGAGATCAGCAGAGGGAACATCATAGTAGGGCGCAATCTGCGAGTTGACTCTGACATCACTATTCCACATGCCTAGCAGGTAATATCCCTCCGGTAGTTGCTCTCTCCCTTCGACTTTGGCCACCACATTGTTATCATTCCAATCGTTACGTGGGAACTGGAGAATATACTTCTGGTATCGAAGAACATGCGAGAAATATCCGAATTCAATATTCAATGGCCTGTCGGTAAGGTTCTTAAGAAGCTCGAGTCCGCGTGACAATATTCTGTCTGTCTCACTGCTCGATAGCATGCGCCTGTCGTCAGGGGCCTTGCTAACAAACGTGTTATCGAAGAGAGGTACACGGCATAAATATGTCTCTGCTTCAGTAATCCGATATACATTAAACTTGGCCTCACCGTCCCAGTCAGCGTAGTCAGGCGATGTCAAAGCCGGTGTTCCTGGGAGTTCGCCAAGCCACTGCAAAGCTTCTGTCCTGGGAACTGTTCTGTTCTGAAAGCGAATCACATATTTGTCTTGTAGCAAAATATTTGAAATTTCTTTCTTTGATTGCCCCCAGCATAGAGTGGCACAGGCCAACAGCGGCAACAAGGCGGCAACCTTCATCTTGTTGATGAGCATGGAGCAGAATGCAAGTGAGGCCTGAACTAAATCGAGGTGGAGGTTCGTTGATTGCATTGTCCGTACAAGTTTGAGCGCATGTGTGGTACGTACAGTATGTGCGACTACATAGTGAGTAGGCTTGGAAAAAAGGGGAGTAGGGAGCTTAGCGGTTTTCAGTCCCTCCAAAGCCCGCGCTTGTGTGAGCAGATGAAGAAGAGGCTATGTTATCGCTTTGAAGCTGCGTCGCTGCATCCCCATAATATACGCCGTGATGTGGCATGGTGCCATAGGCCGGGAACGGCCGGTATGCCTCATCGTACATGGGCTGAGGACCTGTTCTTCGGGAGCGGAAAAGATAGCCAGCGACGGCACCAAGCCCTAAAGCAGACAAAGTCCGAGTAACGGGAGACGAGAATGTCGAACCTGGATGCTTCTGGTATGGCGGAGGAGCATCATTAGGCCCTGCGTCTGGAGCCCCTCCTGGAAGGTCATTCTCTGAGCCAAGGCATGCATGAAGAAAGGATAGAAGAATAAAGATAGCGAGACCCCAAAACAGGACACTAAAAAGAATCGACTCCCACCGGCCGCTCATCCGCTTACTCGTCGGTAAGAGTTCGTACCGCAAAGCGCATGAGCCACGCAGTACATATTGGTCTTCTGCATAGTCCCACCCTTCGCACGATACTTGCACAGCACCCAGCTGTGCCCAAGGTGGAAGCTGCGACTCACATCGCCACTGTTGATCACCACGACTCTCGCATTGGATCACTGCTGGCTGGTACCTCCGGCATAAACGGCCCTCGCATGTAAGTTGTTGGACGGGTTCGAGACGCCGTGCTGTTGTTGTGCGTCCGCGGTAAAAAGTCAGCGTTTTTAGGTCGGAAAATAACACTTTGTCTTTATTTTTATGCTTCGAAGCGTCTGCATATGCACAGAAACAAGCTGCCAAGCACGCAAAAACTATAAAAAACGTTTGCCACCTGTATGCAGTCATGGAGGTCTAGATAGAGATGCGCAGTGCTGTGGTTCTCAATGCCCTCCATCGGAATCGGTTTCTCTAATAGGTGCCAGATTCTGGCACAATAGGTCTGAAAAAGTGCGCCACGATTTGATTCCGCCATGTGGAGGTGCAGGAGTGGCCGGTTGGGATTGTGCGAGTCTTTCGTTCCCCCACGCGAGAACTTCCATTCCCCACACGTTGATTTCTAGCAAGAAGCAGCGATGGGTGACGACAGCCGGCTCTGGCTAGCGACCCATGGTAAAAGCGAGAAAATTAGCGGCCCATCTGGAGAAGCTCTGGAGAGTTCACATGCGCAAGGAGGTGCAAGCTCTACGAACTGGCGTGTGCCGGACTTTCGATCGCAAACGGCTCGTGAGAGCAATACGGAATTTGATGCATTTCAGCATGAGCGTTCAGCCCTGCATGGGCCCAATGCAATTCTCAGCAACATAAGCATTGAACAGACAGATTCGAATCCAGCTCTGATGGAGCGCGCATGGCAACAGAATCCGCATTACATGTCTGTAAAAGTGCAGCAGGATGGCCACCGATTCATTGATGCAATTGAGTCGGAGCTACATGCACCTGAAGCGGGTGCGCCGTCCCATGAATTTGACTCGATGCGGCCCCTCGTTCATCTAGAAGAGACCTGGCGTCCACCATCGCCCTCGCAGGGACTTTCAATGAGCCGCGAGCAGTACGCGATGCACGAAAACCTCGCCAAATTGCAAACGGGGACCGGAAACGACATTCAACCATTCCGACAAGCCGAGAGTATTCAGCCACCAGAGGATGATGCTGCCCTGGAAGAAGGTGTGTATGCCCGCACGCCTGAAGCGGCGCTAGAAAGTGTATGGAATCCACAAAAGGCGCGTATGTCGCGAGTCGCTCATTTTCGCGAAGCAACTGCTGGATCCATTCCTTCTTCGTCTTATACCAAAGTTCGTGGACAGGCGATTGTCGACCGTCTGCGCGGCTGGCTTGTGCGCGAAGGATATGCAGATGAAGTGTACGGACTTCCGCCCTTGACTGCGAAAATGTTTGGCGAAGCGACGATGGATGCTCCGGATGCTAAAACAGAAGAACGTCGAGCTACAGCTATCCGACGTCTCGATGCACTGTACCGGCACTTATCTATATCGCAAACGGAAAAAGGAGATCGCCGAATCAATCGCGAGCGCTGTGGTGCATCGGAAATGGAAGCATGGCTCCAGAAAAACCATTAACTTGAGACAAGACGCGCCGCTATGTGTAATGCACCTACGTTTTTCATCCAAACGTGGTTCATTGGGAATGAGAAAAGCAGCTCACTATACCTTGACAGTAGTTTGAACTTTTCAAGTTATCGACGAGCATTACTGCGACAATACAAGCCTCGTAATCGATTGTGAATCATGGAATTGAATGTGTGTGTAATCACCCGCAGTCTATCTAACTGATACTGCATTTCAGAGTAGTTGGTGTCCTGATCGCTTCGATGAAGCCGTAGTATAGCATGGCTCGATCAACCAGTGTACTGTAGCCACAACTTAGAATCATATGCGCAGATCAATCACGACCCAATTCTTCATGCAAGTAACATTCTCTGAAAATTGCACTATCGGATCCCTAATATGAAACATAGACGTACAAAAGTATGTTACTTACACAATATTATGGAAGTGCGCCAAGGCGAATGCCAAAAGCATACGCACAAGTATTACAAGAATGGTGAGTGTCATTATAGCATGAGAAAGGTGTATTTGATTTTGCTTGAATATACTTCATGGTGTGATCGAGAAGAGTTGTAGCTTAGAGAGAGATGTACACAGTGGTGAAGGCCATCAAGGCACTCACCATAAGAGACAACAAGAGGTTCGACGTATGAACACTGGAAGCAGCATCACGACTATTGCCGGAAGCATCGCCATCTTTCGACGCCTTACTTCCGGAATTAGGCTGAGAGTTTTGGTTGCTGTTATTATCGTTCTTGCCATCGTCGTTCTTGTTACTCGAGCTGTCGCTCTTATTGTCGTTCTTGCTATCACCGTTGTTGTGTTGTTGTTGTTGTTGCCGCTACTGGCACCGTCTTTGTTATTACCGTTTCCGCTTCCATTGCGATTATTGTTACCATTGCGAGTTTTGTACGAGTCCAAAACGATTTCAGACCCGATCTCCGCAAGACCATACACGAGAGACATGAAATGCGACGAAACAACAAACGGTACAACAGATGCATCGATGACGCGCAAGTTTGACGTGCCGTACACCCTCAGGTTCTTGTCCACGACACCGCCTTTGTCCTTTGGAAGCATCACCGCTGTTCCACTGATGTGGAACTCCGTCTGAACACGGCCCCGAATAAAGTTTTCCCAGTCGGAATCGCTCGACACATCTTTGCCAGGATTTGTCTCCTTCTCCAGATACGAGTTTAATGGTGCTGCTTCGCCAATGCTACGAGCGACCTTGAAACCTTCGCGCAGCATGAACATGTCTGACTCTTGCTCGAGGTAGCGAGGGTCAATGTTTGGAGGCTCAAAAGGATCCTTCGAGTTGATCATGACAGTGCCGCGTGAAAACGCGTGTTGCAGTGCAGCTTGGACTTGGATCTTGCCAAATGCCGTGGAGAAAAGGATTTCCATTGTCGCAATCTGATTCTGAATCGTGTCCAGCACAGTCTGGTAAGTGAGATCGTAGCCTTTCTTCACAGAGTCGGGAGCTGGCAATGCATTTACGGCCTTCGACTTGTTACCCTTCACCTGATCAAGGTACGTGCCCCATTGATCCTTCATGACTTGTGAACCATTTAGGTAGGCCACTGCACTGTTTGTGTACGAGTTGACTTCCTTAGATTGCTTCAAGTCCTGAGGAGGCAGCTTCGTAGTGCCTTTGGGTTGCCACTCAACACCACCAGACACGTGATCCTGTAAATTATAACCGACACCTGGCAAATTAAGTACAGCATCAATACCCTTGGACTTCAGGAAACCTTTTTCACCGATACCTGAGAGTTGAAGAATTTGGGGCGTATTGATGGCACCGCCACTAATGATGGCCTCACGCCCGACTTTAACGGTGTACTCGTCAGAGTCTGGACTCGATTTGAACTTCACTTCCGTTGCCTTCAGCTGTTTACCACTCTTATCAAAGTTGATCTTTGTAACCAAATGCTGCGTGAGAACGTGAAGATTCGAGCGATACACGAATGGGTCGTAGTAGCCAGTGCGCGAGAAGCTGCGAGTCCAATTTGTTGGGTTGATGTTCGACGTCGCAACATACGTGCCGAGATTCGTACCAGCATATGGGTCATTTGCGAACGGCGCGGCAACATCGACACTAGCATTGATGAATGCACCAGTACATTCAAATGGTACAGCGGGCCAGCTTGCATGGATAGGGCCATCCTTGCCGTGGGAATTCGGCTCAGCCACAATTCGATCGACATCTGCCACAGAACTCTTTGGTTCTGTGAATGTCTCAGATTTTTTCATGGCCCTGTACATGTTGTTCCAGCCCCAAAGTTCCTTGTCATCCACAATTTTGCCCCAGGCGTCCTGCTCGCCCACACTGTGGCGAACGTAGTACAGACCATTGATAGCACTGCTACCACCCAGAACTTTTCCACGAGGACAAGACGTCACCCGATCGTTAAGCTGAGGCTGCTTAACAGTGTTGTACTTCCAGTTCATGTACGTCTTGCCAGGTGAATTGTACAGGTTGGCTGCGGGTATATCAATCTTTTCCGACTCGTTTTTGGCAGTGCCCGAGGTACCGGCCTCAATGACAGCGACTGAGATATCAGGGTTCTCAGACAAGCGAGAGGCGACAACCAGACCAGCTTGGCCACCACCAATCACAACATAATCGAATGTCTTACCATTGAGTTCAGACGGGTCGGTTGAGGCTGCATTTCTCTTGCGCAATTCGCGATGAAGCTCCAAATGCGGTTGACGCTCACTCGCCTCTACCAAGGCAACGACCAATGCCAGGCATGCAGCGAGGAGGAGCACTAAGGGCTTCTCGCACAGCATGGCAAGTATAGATAATTCGCACTAGTAGTAGGGGGTAGTAGTAGTGTGATGGGAGAATGTACGAGAGTGATTCAATCAGGGCCACTTATTCTACCGACTCAGAGCGATGAGAATATGAATTGTGGCGAGACTGCACGTGTTTTATGCAACATAGACACGGATGGCAGGCATGCCGTCGTCGGAGGCATAAAGAACCGACCAATCCACCAACGGGAAAGCGACTCTATTCAAACTCTCACCCAGCTATTCAGCGCATGAATATCATTGGTAAATATTTTGTTTTATTCTACACTTCGGTGTTGCGTCGACTTCTTGGCTCAGCCTGTGAACCCCAGACTCTGCATGCAATGTCACGGCGTTCCCTCCGCTAAGACACGTGGTGGCTGAATAGTAATTTACAATGATACCAATGACATGAGACGTTGTGCGTGCAGGACATTCCACGTATATACTATATTTGCTCCCCCAATTATCTAGCAAGCCACTTGTGCGTTGCTGTGTGAGGGGAAAGCAGGCCAATGAGTTTGCGTGTTAGGTACATGTATATCCGATTCATGGTAACTCATTCAAATGATCAACAAGGTCCTTACGATCCAACTCGATAGGTATCTCACATTTTTTACGCCGGTTGTTAGTGTCGACGCGTGACATGTGAGTCCCATTTCTTCATAATCAGTGTGAGCAGAGGTCTCTCTCTCTCTCTCTGTACAAGGCAAGCACGGCTGCATATAGCGTTTGCGGGCAAGGCGCGCGAAAGCCGTCCTTGACGATTCTTTAGCCCTTCGTCTTTCTGGGGTAATGTACGGCATCGGATGTATGTAATGGCTTTTGTAAAGTTAGTTTCACGAATCAAACAACCAATTAGCCCTATACACACGCGACGTTAAGTCGTACATCACGTATAACGCCAGCATGTACTGAAACTAGCAAGATTTATACGCTTGCGTCGGAAGCGAAGCCATTGCAAAAACGGGGCAACACATTGGATATCCTGACGAGGTTTTTTTTATCGATCAAGAAACGTAGAGAACGATAGTCCAGAACAAAAGAACCAAGCGAAAATCGAGCAACGTAGGACGCAAAAGTCCTAACACGATGATCCCTAGACTGGCGGACGTATTGCATCGTCGGTAGGGTGCTACAAAATTGGATGTGGTCGAGCTAGCGTGACACAAAGAAGTGGACTACGGTAGATCAAAAAGGGGGCCAGACGGAAGCATATTTGTTGTCATACAGAGGGTTGCGGTTTCTCCAGGCGGGTCCATGGTCATCGACGAAGATGAAGTCTGAATAAAGCGCGAAGGCAGGAAGAGGCGGGCAAAACAGAGTGTCCAGGTTTATTCAAGCGCTTTTTTGGCCATAGTGAGAGCTCCTTCTTTGGTTTGATTTCCACCAATGAAGCCGGACTGATGAACGAACACACAGGACGGAATGCCACTCAGTCCGCTGAGCTGCTCGTCGCGAATACCTCGCCAAGCCTCAGGCAGAGCCTTACGGCTCTCAAAGCTCTCGAGATTGACAGGCACTGCTTGTACGCGCCATTTGTTCGACTCATCAGGGTAGACGATGTAGAGTGGTTTCTCATCGTCGGGAATGTTCATGCTTTCCTCAAGATCAAAGATGTGACTCTTCCATGCTACAGCACGCTGGAACAGAACAATCCGACCCTTTTCATCGGCACCATCAAACGATTTGCGTGCATGAAGAGCGTCGACAACGAGCTGACGGGCAGGGAACCAACCATCGACAGCATCGTTCACACGGTCAAAGAACTCTGAACCTGCCATGCTCGAGGCGCGACGGAAGCGGGCCAAGAGATCGGCATCATCCCATGTCTCGTTCCAGCGAGGATTCATGTAGCTTACTCGAGAGGAAAGGTCTGTGCGCGATCGGTACGCAGGCGGTTCACTGACTCCAGGGTACAGAGGTATTCCATTGTCGTGGCCATCGATAGCCTCGACAAAGTCATCATACATTTTTTTGTATAAAACTGGGATGCGCTTGTCATCAGCTGAGCAGTTCAAGTGCGCTGTGAGGATATCACGGCCAAAGTGCTTCCAGACAAGTCCGGCACTGCTCAACTTCGTCTTATGCTCGGCATCAAACGTCTCGGAAAATCCGCGCTGATGGTGGTCGTACCTGTGCTTTTCAGGCACGTATTCGGCACCTACATCGACCACAATGGTGCCTTTAGCGATTTCGGCTGGATCACGCGTTCGTATGAGCTCGGCATCATGCAATACAGGCAGCTTCGAGAGCAGATGCACAGCAAGTGCCTCGTCTGCATGGAATGTGCCGGAATGTGTCACAATAATAGGCCGGTGACTCGACTCGAGCTTTATGCGTTTGGCGTCACTCATGAACCGTGTGCAACGACGAAGGAACGAGGCCGATGTCACGATGGCTGAAGAGGCAATGAGTATGGAAAGAGAGGTGCGTTTCGTGACGAACCCAGCTGGTTCTGCCAGCTTCGAGACGCACCTCCACGAAAAGTGGGAGAGTGTGTGCATGCACGTATGTTTGCATGCGTGTGTGGAGAAACGAGAGATCCGCCTAGCATATAGGTCAGGAATTTACCGCGACAATGCGAGATTTTCCTGGTCTTTGAATTTCTTGCATTCTCTCATTCACACGACATCCACCATGAGTGACGAAACACATTTTCGCCCTATTGGTGAGCAAGTCCTCGAAAATGAAGAAAACAAACCGATGCATGAGATCGAATCACTGTGCATGGAGTGTGGGAAGCAGGGCATCACGCGCCTGTTGCCCACATACATCCCATTCTTTCGCGAGGTGATTGTGATGAGCTTTTCATGCCCCCATTGTGGAAATCGTAACAGCGAAGTCCAAAGTGCTGGAGAGATCCAACCGAAAGGATGCACGTACACGATCCACATCACGACCAAAAAAGACATGAATAGGCAGATTATCAAGTCGGAGTTTTGTACGCTGAGCGTCCCCGAACTGCAGCTGCAAATTCCAGCACGGCGTGGCCAAATCACAACGGTTGAGGGCATTCTGCAGGATACATTGCGTGATCTTGGTATGGATCAGCCCGTGCGGAAGCACTTGCAGCCTGATGTGTACGAGAAAATTGAGGATCTCTGTCGAAGGCTGCGTGAGATGCTGGGCGAGCGCGCATCGGACGAGACAGACGTATCCGCAACCGCCACCGAAGATGCGCAGCCACTCAGGCCATTCAAGGTCGTACTCGATGATCCGTCCGGCAACAGCTTCGTCGAGTACACGGGCCCTATCGAGAGCAGCGGCGGAGCTGACGTGAAATGGAGTAAGCGAGACTATGCACGCACCAAGGAGCAAAACATTGCGCTTGGGATCATGGGCGACCCACAAACACAAAGTCAGGAGGGAGCAGCAGGATCACAGGGTGCAGAGAATGGCGGAGCGAACGGTGCTGGCGGCGGCTTCGACAAAGAGACGGGTGAAACAGAGTTTGACAACGAGCAAATCTACACGTTCCCGGGCACTTGCTCAAGCTGCAATGCGCCTGTGAACACGAACATGAAGAAAGTGAACATCCCTTACTTCAAGGATATTCTTATCATGTCGACAGCGTGTGATCACTGTGGCTACCGCGACAATGAAGTGAAATCTGGCTCGGCGATCAGCGACCATGGGCGCAAGCTTACGCTGCGTGTCAATGACAGTGAGGATTTGTCTCGCGATATCCTGAAGGCCGAGAGTGCGGGTCTGTCTATCCCTGAAATTGATCTGTATCTCGCCCCTGGCACTCTTGGCGGCCGCTTCACGACGCTGGAAGGTCTTCTCCAGAACGTGTACGATGAACTGTATGAAAAGGTGCTTTTGCGCGGCGACTCGGCTGCCCAGAAGGATGTGAATGCATTTGAGGGCTTTCTTGGCAAGTTGAAACGGGCCATAAGTGCTGAGGCGTGCCCGTACACGGTGATTCTGGACGACCCACTCGCCGACAGTTACATTCAGAACCCGTATGCGCCAGATCCCGATGAGCAGCTGCATGTCGAAAACTATACGCGTTCTTTTGAGCAGAATGAAGTGCTGGGTCTGAATGACATGAATGTGGATCATTACACGAAGGATGCATCCGGGGAGGCGGGTATGACCCAGAAACAGACGGCATCGCCCAAGAATGCTGCCACACCGTCGGCCACAGACGCGACGCCAGCTCCCCCTGCGTAGAGGGAGCTTTCCAGCTTTTTTTTTTTTTTTCCTCACACAGATACTCCCTCTGCCCCATAGCGAGACGTGCACGACGTATTTCTCATTTTTGTCTTAATTTCTGTGTCTCAATTTCTGTGTCTCTCTCTTGTATCATGTATACATAGACAGCCGAAGCGTGAATGAGAGCTTCTCCCTCTGTCCAACAGAGTTGGGACGACACGTCTCTTTTTTACTCCACAACATGGTGTCGTCGTTGACAGATCGTGAGGCAGAAGACTACCTTGTACTGATACTCAGTGATTCCAATCCGCCGACAGGCGGGTTCATTGCCTCAGCCGGCCTCGAATCGTATTACTCGCATGGTTTCTTGACACATGGTCAGGACCAACTCGTGTCATCGACGCTATCGTTCGTCGAGCACACGCTAGCCAACTATGCCACCAGTGTGCTGCCGTACATGTGCGCAGCTTATGCTTTGGCCGACAAGTACGTGCAAGGTGATGAGCGTGCATTAGATGCTATTGGTAGGCTTGATTGGCATCACCACACGCTCCTGCTGAATCATGTGTCGCGCCGAGCCTCTCTGATCCAAGGCATGGCGCTCTTGACACTCTACATGCGGTCCTTTGCGCCATACCCAGGCGCGAAAGACGACGAGCATGCGCAACCAGAGCCGAAATCACATGCTTTTCGTGCACGCACGTTGGTCGAACAGCTTCGCCTGCGCATACGGCGTGGCGGAGCAAAGCTCTCATCGGGTGCCATGTCTCTTTCAGCCACCGAGCTGGCGGGACATCTTGCCATCTGTACGGGGGTGTTTTCTTGCTGTGTTGGTCTCTCCGTGGAGCGCATGATTCATGTTAACCTGTTTCTACAAGCGCGCAATCTCATGTCCTGCTCCATCCGGCTCAACACCTTGGGGCCGTACCTGGCACACCAGCTTCTGGCAACGAAACTGCGACACGTTGTGTCTCGAAGCGAAGCTCTTTTGTCTCGGCACGCGAGTGAAAAGCTCGTCTCATACGCATACCGGGACACGAGTCAAAGTGAGGACGCATGGCTTGATGACGAACTCGACGATACTGATATGGATGTGGCGTGCACGACGTGGCCTTTGGGAGATATTGTCCAAGCGCGGCATGACCAGTTACACTCACGGCTATTCAATAGCTAGTCTACGAGGAATCACCAAGGAACGAAGTTTCTGCACCAACCCATCGATGCGACGCATGATCAACACGACGCAAACGACAAGTGCACAGATACAGCCTGCCGTCGTGAATTGGAAGACGGAGCGATAGCACTCTTCACCCTTGAGGCAGCGGTGCACATGATGACGACCTTCAGGGACATTGGAATCGTATATTCTGATGGCGTTGAACATTCGAAAAAGAACAAAGAAAAAAAAAAAAAAAAAAAAAAAAAAACATAAATAATAAGAATAAAGAAACACTCGTGTTAGTTGCCCGACGATGAAGGCGCGCGGATCTCTCTCCCTCTCACTCGCGCACAAGCAAGCGTTACATACCTTCCAAACATGATATTGTACACATTCCCAAAAATCACAGGCGCAAAACTCATCCAGCCCCAATTCTCACTGAATGAGCTGACGCCGAACCATTCAAACACAAGCACGGGCCCCAAACCAAACAGGAAGCCGTACATGAGACCGGTCATGGCCGACACAAACAACAGACGGTGCACAGTAGTTATCACACCGGGCCAAGCAGCCAGACTTTGCGACGCAATAGCCAATAGCACGATTGGTATCAGCAGCAGCGTTCGATACGATGCACGCTGCGTCACATAGACTAGATAGTCTGACACGAGCCCAATCAAAATCCGACCCAGCGCATTGCCGACGCTGATGCAAGACACTTGAAAGGCCTGGACACGCTGCACGGCCTGTTTCTTGCCGGCCTTTTTCACGAATTCAGCACCCACACCAGTGAGCGACTCAAGCCATGTCTGTAGTGGTCTTCCCCACTACCAGCCTGTTCTCACGCTCGGCATGGTCCCAAAGTGCGCGAGTTATGGTGCCGACATTGTTGATGAGCAAAAGGCCTGAGCCACTGAGAAAGCCTAGAATGGTAAACAGAAGGAGAAAGTCCACATTGCGCACAAGTTGCAGCCCTGTAATGTCAGTTGTGCCGGGATCTCGCTCGTCTATGACTTGGTCGTCATCCGCGTGCCCATACTCGGACTCGTGGACATCGCGGATCCATGCTATAACACGCGCACTCGTCTCCGAAGACGAGCGCATGCGGCGTAGAGGCTTGCGACCCGGCATTGCATCTCTTTCTGGGTCTTCCCGATCTGGCACACGCTCATATTGTGACGACGACGCAGTCTGTTGCGCCTGCTCACCCTCACTGGGCGGCACAATCTTGATCAGCATCATGCCGACAATAAAGCAGGAGAAACTGCCGAGTGCAAGCATGTCCAAATATCCTGTAACATTGCCGGTGAAGAACGTGTGTGACAGTGTCGAGTACACAAAGGCACTAAGCCCAAACGCTGAGAGTACAAGTGCCATAGCTGATCCACGGTGGTCTTCTCCCCAACTCTTGGCCTGCACATTGATGGCTGCATTGTTGCCTGCTGAATTACCCAGACCCGTGCACAGACAAAAGAAAGAGAGCATCAGCACAGGCATATCAGTCCACGCATACTTGTGCGCTCGGGACAGCATACCATAGCCTGTTAACACCAGAAACGCACCACTGATCACAGCACCATAGGGACCAGCTTGGTCAATCCATCGTCCCCATACTGGCCCGGACATGTACATGCCCAAGTTGCCTGCGAGACCAAGGATATTGAGCTGCGTGCTCGACAGATGCAATGCCTCTTGAAGTTGGGGCGCGTATGAACTGAATACATAGGTGCTGCCTGCTGATAACGCAATAATCACGGAGCCTAACAGCGACACCCAGCGCCGTTGTTGCCTCTTGATGTGGCTCATGAGGTCTGACCTAGCAGCGACAATGGATGCGGGTCGATGAAAGGGTAGTGAATGGATGGCAAGGCTCTGTCTGTAGTAATGAAGCGGACGTGCGCGCGTGAGCGGTCCTACAAGGCCTTAGAACAGGATGCTCAGACTACGCCCAGGTCGAAATGCAAGAGTGTGGAGGCGGGTGGTGGGGCCATGGCTTAGGAAAAAAAAAAATAGGACAAAACGTGCATCACTGATGGATTGATTCAGCAGAAGTGGGGTGGGATGAGAGGACAGACCGAATTGCGGAGTTCGTGCGTGTTATTGTGAGCATTGGCGACGTGCCTTTGTGTGAAGAGCTGAACCGACGCAGAGACACGACGCGTTTCGATGCCGGGTGGCGCATCACAGGGCGTGCTTGCGCGTCTCGGCATCGGGGTAGCTCAGCGAATAGGTGTGCAGAACAGCACAAGGCCTGATCCCTGGTGGATCCGATATGCAAATCCAGTGTTGGTGGCTGTTTGTATCATGTGGACGTGTGCCATCTATGTGTGGCGAGTATGTTATCCGATGATTGCGCAGAAAGAGAGTGCGTTGGGATCCAAGCGCGAAGGCATTGGACTGCTGGTTGGATTCTTAGTTCCTTGGGTTATGCTGTCGTGGTGTTTTGCCACAGTGGTTGCGTCGCATCCTGGCTACGTTCGAGACTTGGTGACTGAGGCAGCGGCGGCAAAGACATTGGATATAGAAACAGGCTGCGTTGTCACTGCTCCTGCTTCTGCCACCATGCCCATCGACATTGAAAGACAGCCTGGCGCGGCTGACCATAATGAAATAACGCCATTCAGTCCAGACAATGCCGACAGTGTGCGAAATACGCGCCTTTTCTCACCCATCGAGGAGCGTGAGCAGCGATGGCGTGAGCTTGAATTGAGTCTCGACATGTCACCCATGGATCCAGAGGCGCCTGTCTCGCACGACAAGTCCCACTCTGTTCCCTTATCGCATGTGACGCCGCCCTCTATGGTTCAAAGCTCACTGCTCACAGACGACGAATCGCCTGGCCGTTCATTGACCGTGCCGCTCAACTCGTCTCCATTGCAAGGGTCTGCTATCATAGCCCCATACTCGGGCGAGAACCAGAGTCCAGCACCGCGCCGGCCTCCTGATACAAAACCCCCTGCAGATTTGAATCCGTCTCTCAACTTACAAGGAAATGCCTATTTGCATACAACCGGCCAGGCGACCTCTGTTCCACAGGCATGGACCCATGATCTGTCGTCTCAACGCATGCCTCCCTCGGCCACACACGTTGCTCCAGCGCCAGCATTCGACACTCGATTGCCCGAACCACACCGGATCCCCCCTGACGTACCACTGTACGATCCTGCACAGCTGTTTTGTACACAGTGCCAACGTGCGCGGCCTCCTCGAGCACATCACTGTCGCAAATGTGGCACGTGTGTTCTGCGGATGGATCACCACTGCCCGTGGATCGGCGGCTGCGTCGGTGCACATAATTACCACTTGTACTTCATGACCGTGCTATGGGGCCTGATTTTGTCTACATACGTGATCGTCAGTATGGCACCACTCTTTTCCCGTGGCGTACTTTCGCAAGGATCGTCGTCATCATGGAGAGATGCCATCCACCATTGGAGTGTCGATGGATTCATGATCAGTGTTTTTGCAATAAGCTTCTTTTTTTTCCTCTTCACCGGCTCTCTCGTATCTGTGCATATCCATATGAGCGGCCACAACCTCACCTCGATCGAGCAACGAGCCATCAATTCTCTCCGTACGCGTGAAGGCATGGTGCAACGGCGCTACTTCTCTGATGCGGGCCAAGGCGGCTCATTAGGCCGTGGCCCTCTTGCGGCTTTTCGCCGACTTCGCGCTCGTCAGCGTATGCGAAAAGCATGGAATGACGAGTGGGGGCATCCGCTGCGCGAAGGAAACCCATGGTGGATCGGCAGTATCGCTGAGTTTGAGTATTCAGTATCATCTCCCAGCGCATGTGAGCGGGAGCGGGAGCTCGAGAAGAAACTCGGCTTAACACGCTCTGATGCCTATGCACACACGCCTCAGATATATGGCGCGTGTGCCTTAGCCACGCCTATGACAACGTCCCGCTTACTCCGGCAGCGTCAGCAACACCATCAGCCTGTTCCATCGTTTTGGTTCGTTGGTCCACCGTACCTGCTGAACATGCAGCTGAGTTTAGGGCCTCCCTATTCATGGCTCTTTCCAATTTCGCGCCGAAGCCACACGGGCGTCCACTTTGCGCTGAATCCACGTTACAGCCAGGACGGACTGTGGCGACCACGCTCACAATGGCCCTCTATCACAACTACATCACCCTCTCGTACATAGACTGGCCTTGGCCACTCATCATCACCCAATATTTCCCCTTTCATGCCCATTGCAGGTTGCTGGTAGTGCGTGTCTATTTCACGAGCATCTGCTTAGGTAATAAAATCCTCGGACAGACCACAAAATAGGGGGCCTCGTGGCATCATTCTCGCGCCTCACCGCGTGCTTGTACAGTCGCTGTGCAATATTCCAGGCTGACTGTCCAGGCTCCACTTGCTCCACCCCCATGTCTCGTACGACGGGCGGCCGCTTTGGCCAGGAGCTCGAGTTGCAACGTAGCACGAAGGAACCAGTGTATGTGTGGCGACGTGAATGGGTTGTTCCCTCTGGACTACATCAATCATCCGTTCAGGCACAGAATCAAGGACAAGGGCAAGCGCAGCAGGGTCATGCTCAGGGACAGGTTCAGGGCGTGTCCTTAGGCCTCGCTGAGCGATTGGGACCCGATGCCGAGGCTATGCGCTCATCGACACCCGTTCGCATCCTCAAATGGGTCCGAACGAGTGACCAGGCACATTTTGATGACAACAATCATGAGCAGACACGCGGATCGTCAGCTCCGGCTCCCTCAGCAGAGCCTTCCATGGCCGAGAGCCCCCAAATGTGACGACACAAGTATCCATGATCCCTCTCACGGTCACTTTTTTTTTTCTCATGTACCTCCGCACTTCCCTTCCCCTTCGCCTCCAACCATCTTGTCACGTAACTTGTCTGTCACATCTAGTTCAAGCTTGAATCGCTACTGGAAGACGAGTAAGACTCGCTAGACTCATCAGACATGGGGCCACCGCCGCCCTGTACCTGCGCAAACAGCTTGCGTTTCCGAAGTGGGATCTGCGAAACTCTTTCTCCCACATCGTATTCCAGCATAGGATCGTCAAGGTCACGCGGCGGCGTGCGCGCCGTTTCCATGGGCTTGTGAGTAGCTGCGGATGGAGTGGGCGTATTGCTACTACTCCATGTAGCATCACCAGACGACAACGCATGACCAGGTGTATTCTGCTTGAAAAGCGGAAATTCTTCCACACGCAAGGCGACGTGGATAACACCGGAATCAAGCGATTGGAGTGGATGCAATACTGGTCGCGGCCTGGTGAGTGACGATACAGTGGTAGCAGCCGTAGCAGCAGCCCAATCAGACGTAGCGATAGATGCTTTAGCTTGATCCATCTTGTTCGCTTTAAATGGATAGCCAGATGCTGGTCCCCACGATCCATACGTGGGCTCGTCGATGCCCCCGCCTGTAGGCGTGCACCCATCAAGCATGTCTACTAAGATGCGGAATGTGAGTGCTTTTGATCAGCTGTTAGTTCCAAAAAAACGTTTGTGCGAAACGTACGTCGACAATCAGAATCAACAGGCCGTAAGCGAGAATTCACCGTCAGGATCTGCAAAAGGAATTGCCGCGCCACCAAGTCGGCCGTTGCACGAGACAAGTTGCCACGGATCACGACGTCTCTGTCACGCTTATCTGTCATGGGAAGAAGTAGAGTAAAGCCGAACACAAATTTTTCCAATGCGTCACACGGATCTGGCGCATCCTCATACCCAATGGACAAAATGACCTGACGAATGGAAGACTATCCTTGTGAGCCCACACCACCCCGCCCTACCGCCTTGTAAAAGAACGCACATACCTCATCCAGTTCACGCGCGATGGCACGTACTACGTCGCGAATGTAGTTGCTGAGCACTGGATGCCGACTTTCAAATACAGGAGTGTCATACATCCGCCGTCGCACAAACACATTCGCGGGATATACTTGACGAACACAAAGGATCGTATGAAAGGCACATTCCACTGCATTAGCAACTCGGCATACAAAGCTCTGTTATCATATCGATCGTTTCTACATAAGTCCCGCTCTTTCTAATCCCTGCCCGCCCCGCCTTGCCAACGTACCACGGTATGTCATAGGTCCATCACGCACACGATCACGATCGAGTCGTGATGATGTCATTATGTGGAGAGTGATCAAGATGGGCGAATTGCTCAGTGCGAATAATTTCAATAGGCTAGCCAGCGGAAACGAAATATTAGCGCGTGGGTATTGAACATGGCCGTGTAGGAGGGACAAGGTCGCCGAGAAGATGCTCTTGGCCTTCGGGTCTTAATTTTCACTCAGATAAGCACGTAGCCTTCGTGCAGCCGTGGCCCAAAGGCGCAAGTCAAGTTCGTCCACGACCTTAGCAAAGATCGCGCGTAAGATGAGAGGCACGCATGTTTCCGTGCGTGAGTGTATACATTCGGTGCCTTGGTTGGACGCATCGGTGCAACGACGCTCCAATGTCCCTAAACACATGAGCTTAGAGCGCGGAGGGAGCGAAAACATAGAGTGCTCCACTACGAGTGACAAGTCAACGACAATCTGCTTGTGCTCATGCTCAAGAATGGCCTCGGCGGATCTGGGGTCGTACGAAACACAGCTACGTGTGAAAAAAAAAAGTTCATGACGTACAACCCAGCCATACGGACTTTCCTGTGCACATCTAGTTCCTGATGCACATCAGCTATGGGTATCACGGCTGCATGATCCATCAGACTCGTGGATGTAACGAGTCGCGATGGTGGATAGCTGCAAAAAAGGGCACGTCCAAAACAAGACGTGCGTATCTCGCCTCCACCGACCTTGGATGAAGAGAAGAGCTTTTCAACACATATCGAAGTGGAAAAAATTGGCACCGCGGCATTTTTGACTATATTGGAAAATTACGTGGTGGCGTCCCAACTTGCAAGACATACCTAGTGGCAGACACATACATACCCACGACCATTCTCGGCTTGGTACCAAGGCGCGTATCTGTCTTGCCCCGAGCTTCTTACATCGTGGCATCTTGTCAACGCGTTGCTCAGGTACGCAGGATGGGATCGGTGATCCCGGATGTCGATGCATTCCCAGAAACTGGCACACCGCACCATCACAAACTGGAAGGTTACGACCTGTACAAGAGTCTGGGCTCCCCAAAATGCATCGTGGCTCCCATGGTAGACCAATCGGAGCTTGCATGGCGCATACTCTGCCGCAGGTACGGCGCCGATCTTGTGTACACCCCGATGATCAACGCAAAAATCTACGTGCAGCAAGGCCGTGGCACTCATCGCGTGCGGGAAGGGTTCTTTAACCAGGATGTGGGCGAGGAGGGTGCACACACTCTTGATCTCTGCGATGATAGAAAAGACTCTGACCGTCCGCTGATCGTACAGTTCTGTGCGAATGACCCGGATATGCTCTTAGAGGCAGCACAAGCCGTGCAGGACAAGTGTGATGCGGTTGATCTGAACTTGGGATGCCCTCAGCAGATTGCAAAACGCGGAAAGTTCGGTGCGTTTCTCATGGACGATTGGGACTTGGTGTTCCGTCTCATCAACACATTGCATTTGAATCTGAAGGTGCCCGTGACGGCCAAGTTCCGCGTGTATGACTCGGTCGAAAAGAGCATTGCTTACGCGCGTATGATACAAAGGGCAGGTGCGCAGATTGTCACGGTGCACGGCCGTACGCGCGAAATGAAGGGACACAAAACAGGCCTTGCTGACTGGTCCATTATGCGCGCTGTCAAAGAAGCGCTCGCGATCCCTGTGTTTGCAAATGGCAATATTCTCTACGCTCAAGACTGGCGTGACTGTCTAGCCTATACTGGATGTGACGGAGTCATGAGTGCGGAAGGCAACTTGTACAACCCAACTCTATTCCATCGTGAGTTGGGACGAGATCTGTCCGTGCTCTGTGATCCAGCAGCAGATCATGCGCAATTCGAACCTATGCAGTTGATTCGTATCGCTCATGAGTACCTTGATATCGTTGCCAGGCTCAAGACACCCACCTCTCACAGTGCGCTCAAGGGCCACATGTTCAAGATCACGCGCCCTGCACTGTGTATCCATACAGACTTGAGACCCGTTCTGGGCAATGCACACACGTACGACGACGGCGATGGCGAGCATCAAATCCGTGAGTATCGCGCATTTGTACATGAGCTTGAGAAGCGCCTCGAAGCCGATGCATCACAACCAACATACTATACCCGACCAAGTGAGTTGCCACATCACTACGTTGCTCCGCCGCATATCCAAGATGCCTCTGATCGAGCTACTCGACCAGACTATATTCCTCACTGGTACTTGCAACCGTACTTTCGTCCACCTTATAATCCACCACAACCCAAAGACAATAAGGCAGACGCGTCTTCAGCACCAAACAAGGAGTCAAGCAATGTGCATAACCCACCGTCACCGTCCACAGAGGCTGAGCCTAGTGTGAAACGTGTGAAAATAGAGTCGTAGCCCATAGTGCTGAAAGTGGCCTCGCGAAGCTTCAGAAAATAGGTCCAATTATTACTCATGTCCCTGCGTGGTGTGTAGTTCCTTACGTCTGATTCTCCACAAGCGTGTGCCGCTCTCACCAATGGCCATGCCCCCAGCTTTGTCGAAGGAATGTGATGGGTGTGCGGAGCCAGATGGACAGGCTGATGTGCCCGTAGACAAGCTGTGGGAAGAGGCCGAGTCGCTTAAATCGCAAGGAAACGAGTCTTTTCAAAAGACACAGTACGCACAAGCCATTACGCACTACAAAGACGCTTTGCTTCGCCTTCCCCCGCGTGTGGAAAAGAACCCGACAGACACGGCTCGAACACATACTTTGGTCAATGAGAGTGTGACTGACAAGATACGCGACACGCGCATCAAGATCCAAACGAATCTCGCTGCGGCGCATCTTAAGCTGGTACGTGCATAGTTTGTTCTATGCGGAAGAGTGCTGAAACATCATAAAGGAGCAATACAAGGATGCAGAGAAAGCAGCCAATGAAGGTATGTGCTTGTGTATCACATCTAACTGCCATAGCCATTGCGGAGGATCCCAGGAATGTCAAGGCCTTGCATCGCCGTGCAATCGCGAGTGAGACATTAGGTGGCTGGACGAATCTTCATGCCGCGCTCAAAGGTACGTGCTTTCTGGCGCCTCTTTCCCAAACGTCGGCATACGGCTTACAGCCTTGCCTAAAGACTACCAAAAGCTCGAGACACTGGAAAGGGAAGGCCTTGTGCCATTATCATTCCATGCCGAACTTCGAGAGGCGCTCACGCGGTTACCACCATTGGTGCAAGCAGCAGGTGAGAAGGAAAAGAAGGAAATGTTGGGTCAGCTCAAGAACGTGGGGGACAAAGTGCTCGGCTGGTTCGGCTTATCGACAGACAATTTTGAGCTACAGCAGCAAGAGGGCGGAGGATACTCTGTTCAATTTAAACCGTCGTAGAGGAAAAAAAGTATAGAAGGAATTATGTAAAGAGTTTATTGACGCTCATAGAGCCGTCGGTGTGGCGTTTAAGGACCTTGGCTATCGCGAGCTCAAAGTCCTCTTGAGAAACATGCTGTCGTCTTTCACGCAATGCATACATACCAGCTTCCGTGCAAATGCCGCGGACCTCGGCACCCGAGCACTGGCCCATTTTTTCCGCGAGCACACGCAGGTTGATCCCACGCTGCAAAGACATTTTGCGAGAGTGAATGCGCAGAATAGCCACACGAGCCTCTGGACCTGGCGGCGGGAACTCAATCTTGCGGTCAATGCGACCAGGACGCAGCAGCGCACTGTCGAGAATATCGATTCGGTTCGTCGCCATGATGACCTTGATGTTCTGTGTGCCCTCGAATCCATCCAATTGGTTCAGCAGTTCTAGCATTGTGCGCTGAACTTCTGAGTCTCCATTTCCGCCGTCGTCACCACGGCTTGAACCAATGCTGTCGATCTCGTCCATAAAGATGATTGACGGGGCATGCTCGCGAGCCATCACGAACAATTCACGGACCATGCGGCTACCCTCACCAATGTACTTCTGCACAAGCTCACTGCCACTAACTCGGATGAACTTGCAGTCGGTATGATGCGCCACGGCGCGGGCGAGCAGTGTCTTACCGGTACCAGGAGGTCCGTACAGTAGTACGCCCTTTGGCTGCGCAATACCTAAGCTTTCAAAGAGTTCAGGGTGCTTCACTGGCAGCTCAATGACCTCTTTGATTTCTTTGATTTGCCGGTCAAGGCCACCGACCATTTCGTATGTACTGTCTGGCACCTTTTCAACCATCATAAGCGAGACGAGGGGATCGATTTTGTTCGGCAGGATCTTGTGAAGAGTATACGAGTCGGAGCGAAGGGCTACACGCAGCGATGGCTTCAGCTGCGTGACATCAATATCTGGCGCAATGCCTACGACATACTTGCCCTCGGGCTGGATCTTGACCAAGACCTTTTTCTTTCCCATGACCTTTTCCACCTCGCCCACGTACGACCCGGGCTCTTGCAAGAGTTGGAGCTCTTCATGGATCAAGCGGACGCGTGCATTGAGTGCGTTTCGCTGCGCTTCTAAGCGGCGTAAATTTTGCGCTTTTTCATTGATCGTAAGTTCATATGATTGAATCTTGGACAGGAAGAACGATTGCACTCCGGCTGGTGGCGGCTGTTCCACCGCCACGTCCTTCTCTTTTTTGTCAGGCTGCATTTGCGCCATGATATGCGATGGTGCAGCAGCAGCGGCAGTTACCATACGGAAAGTGTCGACACCACTAGCCGGATGCAGTAGCAAAGACAGTCAGACGTAGACGACCGTTGGCCACACACTCGCATCCAGTCCCCTCTCTCGCCTCAGTGATGACGATGTGCGCACACGCGTCGATTCGATCGATTTATCACGTGACATATGTCGCCCACGTACCGCATGCCGCCGCTTGTACGTATGACGACGACGACGACGACGACGCGTCGCAGCGTCTTGATCCGCCTCGCTGTTTCCATACTTTGTTCCATTGGCGGACATGTCTGCATTTCGACGCTTTACATCATCGCCCAGTCATGCACGCAAAGCGCCTGAGGGCGTAAGATCAGCGCCTTATGATGCGCCTGTCCCACTCTTGTCGACGGGGATACCCGCGCTGGACGATATCATGTGTGGTGGAGGCATTCTTGCCGGCTCTATGCTAGCATTTGTTCCGTGTGCAAGCACTGCGAATGAGTCTGCAGCCATGCTTGGCGCTCCAATGCTTGGCGGAGACTTGCATGCCACATACGACGATGCAGCGTATTCGGCCGCCGAGGCATACACAGACCTGTTCTTAGGGTATGTGACAGCCGAAGGGCTCGCTTCACATCATGTCAATGTGGTGATTGGCGAGTCGGCAGAAGCATTTGTATCTCAGCTCATGAGCCAGGCCGACGAGTCAGAGGAGACGTCGTCATCCGCTGGATCGAAGGTTTCCGCATCGTCCTCTTCAAAACCGAAGGACTCAACGCATGTGGCTGAAGACATGCAGCGCATGAAAATCGCTTGGCGATACGGCCAGCAGCCGCGTGAGATGCGGAAGCATTCGCTACCGTCGGCGACCACAAGTCATGTGTTTGACTTGAGCAGGCGGATCTCTCCAGACACGATCCGCCAAGCAAAGGCTGAGCAGCAGCTCACAACTGTTTCACTAGACACAGAAGACCCATTCCGTGTGGCGTGGGATGCCATTCTTCAAGCAGTAGAGCACTGCAAAATTGCTAGCCATACCCGGACGCCCGTACTTCGGATCGACTTGCGTGCCTTTGGATCGCCTATGTGGATGTCGCCTTCCACGCATAGTGCAGAAGCGATTCGCTTTCTTCTTCGGCTGCGCTCACTGGCTCGCACGCTTTCGATGCCTATGCCAGGTTCCACGATACCCCCTATACCAACGCTAGTGAGCCTGTCCCTTTCTTCTCACGTGTATACATTTCGAAAAGATGCTCAGCAGGGCATCAATTTGGCGCATCGGCTCATGCATCTCATGGATGGATGCATAGGTCTTTCGTCGTTCGCAGCGATGCCGGGTCTCTCGGACATATTTCCTGACTTTATGGGTGCCGTGCGTGTGTACAAGACGCCATCAATCGGTACATTGACGAATCCTTCGCTGCGTGCGTCGATCTTGCGTGGCATGGGTGCAGGGGCGTCTCTCGAGTCAGGTGCGAATGAGGGTGGTGCTGGGGGCGGGGAGAATAACCTCGCGTTCAAAATCAAGCGCAAGCGCATTGCCATCGAGACACTGCATCTTGACACAGATGGTGGCGTAAATGAGCGTCGTACGACGCCTCATCCTTTCTCCACATCTCACTCTGTCGGTGTGACAAGCGCGGAAGCTGAAACAGCTGGTGCCAAGCACTCTGACCGATCCTTGTCATCGAGGTCGACAGTGCCTGCGCCTGTGTCTGCCTCTATGTCTTCATCAGCAGATGCACACGCTGATGAGCGTCAAGCTGCGTCACCACAGGTCCGATCGCCATCGCCATCGCAACCTCAGCCTCAGTCACAGCAGCCAGCCACACGCTCAGGCCCTCGTCTGTTCACGGGACTGGGCGATCTTCGACAACGCGGCTTACATGTCGCCAAGGATGCGTCATTTCCATCCGTAGGCCGCCCACAGGACTATGAATTCTAGTTAGCACGTATCTGGGCACCTCAGAGCCGGCCTGTCTCGAGATGATGCTGGTCGGTCTACCAGGTGCCCTAGAACAAGTGATCCATGTACGTAAGCAGTGGCGAACCGCCCTGCCTGTATTCACCACACCTATCCTCTGCTTTCTCTGCTGGAAGGAGATTCTCCATTTTGTCGCAACGAGCATGGTCTCGTGCGTTGCCAATCGGGTCTCTATGGACATGGAGCTGAGCTCACTGTAGCACAGGCGGCAGGGGATGAATAGAATAGTTGGATACATTACAAGCCTGTAGACTCGGCCCACTTGACAATAAGAGAACTTAGCGGCTCCACACGCTCAGGACTACAAACACTCTCGAGGATAGCCTTCGCCGACACTTGCGAGCGAACGCGCAGAAATGTGGGTATCACGGTAGGCCCTGGCAGCGTGCCGTAGGGCGAGGTTACTGTGCCTGTGCGAGAAGCAATGCCGCTGGGCAGAGCGAGGGTCACCCTTGCAGGCTCGGGCAGCAACAATTCGGCATCGAGCAAGCGTTGGAACGCCTGCTGCATTGGCTCACGAGATGCGAGGGCATCCAGACCCGCCATCGACACATTAACAATGCGGCGCTCCGTCGCATCGATGGCAGTGCCCAAGTCGCGCTGCGCTCGCTTGACAAACTGGCAAATATGATGGAAGCACATTTCAAAAGTGAATGGCTCATGCTCCGAAAGCTGCAGGTGCCGAGCAGTGATCATCAAGACCATCTCAGGCATCGACAGTTCCAGCATAAAAGCTAGTGTAGGGTCGTGGCGTTGCAGTTCTGCTGCGTGCACGAAGGCGCCAGCTTCGAGGCATGGACTCGCCACACTAAGCGCAGCGACAGGTGGCGTCAGCGCTTGATACAAGAAACGTACGTCGCCACTGAGGGCATGCAGGTGCTGAATACACGCACGGAATGCACTGTCCTGGAGCAATGCGTCAACTTCGTGGCACCATGTCTTGCCGAAAGGAGTGCTTGGTGATGCGCCAGCCAAGAGCGCTGTCCGCGTCAAAATGATATACTGTTCGAACGACGGCGGGTGGACATGCACGGAGCGATGTGAGAAGCGACTCTTGACACGCTTTTCAAGAAAGTCAGGTGCATCCACACGCGTCGACAAGCCAATGATAAGGAGGCCAGGTGCATAGCTTGCGGCCTGGACCGCGTCCAGTAAGCAGTACAGGAGAGCTTGGCGTGGTCGTTGGGCAAACTGTTCAAACTGATCGAGCACAATGACGAGCGGCCGCTTGTGGCTTGTCTCACCCGTCGAGCTGGTGCGAGTGAGAAGCGAAAGGATGTGCGATAAAGTGGCCGAAAGCGTCGATAGGATAGATTGCGCGAACGAGTCCGGCACAGACGCCGATGCATTTGGTTGTGCATGCGCGGCATGCTCTCTTACACTGACAACATTGTCACTCGCGACCAGCTCTTCCTCTCCTTCTCCCTCTTCGTCGTCGTCCTCCTCAGCCATCCCCGCCTCTTCCACATCCGCATCCACCAAATGCTCCGATTCGAACTCGGGGTCTAAAGCCAAATGGGCCTCTAAGCCCATCCCAGTTTGCGTGGGCGAACGGGCTCTGTGCATCGTGGGCGGCAAAGATGCTGAGGCCCATTCGGCCAATGGCCGGTCATCACTCTCAGTATCCGAGTCCATGTCTTGCTGCTCGCGCCCTAGTATATCGTCGACATCATCAAGGCCCATAGCGCCCTGGTCCATGAGTTGGCGGGCCATGTCGGAGAGGCACTGTCGGTCCGTTGGGTGCACCAGCGCCGACAACGACACGGTCCATGGCGATGCATGCTGCCCCATTTGCTCTTTGTCGTGACATTCTGCTTTGATGCGCCGCAACACTGACTCGACCAGCAGACTCTTGCCGCAGCCACTCTCGCCAACAACGATGCAGCTATTACCTTCGTGCTCATGAACACTGCTGCGTACGAGCGCATACAGTGCACGCCAGGCATCACCTAGTCCCACACACTCTTGTCCCATATAGGGCTCGGTATCGGCTGCAGGTGGCAATGCATTGGACAGGATCGAAAGGATGGCATGTCGCTGCTCTTGTAGATGTGACTGGAATGCGTCGTCGTCTTTTGGCCACGAAGCAATTCGATCTACCATCGATAGCTGCAACGCACGCGCCCTTCCACCAACGGCCTGCGTTCACAAAGAATCCGAGAAACGAAAAATCCCTCACTCCCTCGACAAGCTCAGGCCTCAACTTGATCGCATGCACGGGGCACCGATTTGTTGGAACAGAACGAGAGAGACTATTTTCTCCACACACAAACACACACGGACAACTGGGTGGATGGACCTACGTGTAAGACTTACTTTCCCATAGCCAGTGGGAGGGCGGGAGGGAGAACAAGTGACGACGCGCGCCCCATCCATACATGGCATCAATCCCGCCAACAGCATTGTTGTCATTGCATGCGGGTCAGGATGCGCGTACCTTCTTGTACAAAGTGCTGCGGAGCATGAGTATATCATATGTCAGCACGCATTTGCGCGACACGTCTGCCCAGCGAGCCTTTGCCACACAATGTGTAGCTCATCTCCTGACCAGTAAGACGGCTTCGTCCCAGACCGAGTCATGTCTTGATCTGAATGCCGTTCCAGATGAATCTATGTCTTGCATCCTGGACGTCGTGCGTGCACGCCTGCCTATGGCGCCGGAGGCTGAGCTGACCGTTCTGTATGCAGTCGTACTGGCTGCGGGTGAACGCAATCCGAATTGGTATCGATGGCTGCTAACAGACTCTCCTCATACGCTCGTACAAAAGCTGATCCACAATATATGGGCTGGTCACTATGCGTCGCAGGCAAATGCTGCATTCGCGCACGACTCGGATACTTGTTACGAGCCAGCACTGCCTTTGCCACATTGCCATCACTTGAGGACTGAAAGACGGCTGCTTCTTCGACACGGCCCAGCTGGCACAAAGATTGCGTCTTCCAGCACAGAAAGTCTGTCGCGCCACATCCTTGTATGTGTCGACTTCCATGCGATCCATATCCTATACGAGATCCTATGCTCTGTGCGTTGGCGAGCTCAGGACATGCGTGTGCTGACGCCGCATTTCGTGGATCATCTGTTTGTCGTGATGGAAACAAGCGACTCATCCGAGTACAGTGCACAGTGCATGCGAGTGATCCTAGCCTTGCACGACCAGTGCATGATGTCGACGTATGCAACAACGCTTCTCCCCCACATTGAGCAGCAGTTGAACTCGAGCAAGACATGCAGCGAAAATCTCGTGTTTCTTCTGAACCGCACGCCAAGTACAACATTTGATGGGTGTCGCTTTCACTTGCTGGTGCTCAAACTGCTCGGTGCAATTTTTTGTCTTCCAGAGACCGCGTCTTACTTTTACGTGAATGATCTCAAAGTGCTGGTGGACATTTTCTTGCGTGAGTTGAGTGACTTACCAGACGCATTTGATTTGTTGCGCCAGGCGTATTTATGCGTGTTTCATGCTCTGCTCACGCAAACTCAACTGTGCACAGAGCCTTACAAACGTACGCACATCACACGTCTCTTGACCAACATGGTGTATGCGTCTCGCCTGCACGATACAAGTGAGCGTACCTTGGCGCTTGCTGAGCATTGTCTCAACGCTGAATGGTGCGTTGGCTTCTCGCCCGATGGAGCTACACTCGTTGCACCCATCCGCGGTGGCGAGGCACGCGTGGCGTCTCTTACGAAGGAGTACAGTGAGGATCGTCCGCATTTCCACGCTGAGCCCTCAGATGCTTCCATCCAGCACATGCTGATCCTCGTGAGTCTGCAGTCAACCGCTGCATCGATTATATGCACGAAGGGCGCGTACAACGGCGATCTACTGTCTGTGATGTGGCCCGAGTTTGAGCCGCCGTCGTATGCGGAGGCTGCTGCACACGACGACACCCTAGCACAGGACTTGGACGTGTTATCACTCGAGTCTTGGACGAGCCAAAGGCGTCCAAGCGTCGATTCCACACAAAGCGCTGACGGAAAACGACGCCGTCCTCCTCCGCCACGGCCCCCACGGCCTGCTGAGCTGCAAGTGCCGCTGCCGCTGCAGTTGACATCTGCATCCATGCCTGACCTGCATGCCGACTCTTCGTCCTCGTCCTTGTCGCCGGCAAGCAGCTCGCCCCAAACTCGCATGCCACACGTGCGACGACGTGCTCCCGATATACCCCCGCATGCGGTGCCAGCGATCGCGGCGACTGCCGCGCCACTAGCACGAGCTCACAGTTCTGAAGATGCCTCCGCCATACCCAGCCCCACCTTGGATACTGCTGCGCTTTCTGCGCCGGCCTCATCATCTCTACGCCACTATGTTTTACGCCACTGGAATGGAAAGAACGAAAAGCGGCATTTCTTCCCGAAGCGCCTGTTTTCCAAGGCACACAAAGCATCTATGCATGTCGAGTATGACGTTTCTCCTGCTGATGGTGTCAGTGCTGCTCCAAGAAGGCGTGCGCCACCGCCACCGACACCGCCCTCTTCATCTTCTGCATATCGCCACAATCCAACTCCGCCGTAAACCAACACATCCCTACACGTCCCCACCCCTCTCCCTTGTCCTCTTTTCCCCCACACGTACATACCGCCTACGTAATACCCAACCTGGAAGCATCTGCTCGCGTAGACCGAGCCGTAGAGAAGAGGTAGGTGGTAATATCACGTGATATCACCCCGCTGCTGCGTCGCTGTGCTTGGCTTGTGTTCACAGGATGGCTGACGGAGGCGAGTTCATCCGACCTGCTGGGCGCGCATTGTCGACGACGACACTCGCGAGACTGGATTTTCGCGAAAGCAAGGCTGTGATCTCGTTGACGTCGACGGGCGGACGAGCCTTTGTTTTCTGATTCTTTTTGCGTCGCAATTGTGCCTCTTAGCCTCTTTTCTTGTCACTCCTGGGGGCCCATGAGCAGCAGCGGAAGTCTTGAGCAGGTGATACACGATCGTGCATCCCTCATAGCCGTGAAAGAGCTGGAAAACAAGCTCCGGCGGCATCAGATTGTGTCGACGGAGGCTATAGCGCAAGCGACTGCAAAGACAGTGCGAACTGTCATCAGTGCAACAAAAGTGTGGCAGCTAGATGAGCTCGTTCGCATCATTCGCATAGTCGGTCACCATTTGCAAAATGCGCACCCGTTTGAGCCCGTGATCGGCAATGTGACGCGCCGCATTCTGTACCTGCTTCGCGAAGAGGTCAAAGCACTTACAACGCTTGGAACAGGTGCAGCAAGCGCAGGTGCAGAAGCGCCTTCTTCCAGTGGCACTGCCCGCACACCGCCCCACCCTTCGGTCGTGCAATCCCTTGCGGCTCTGTCCATGTCGATGCCAGCATCACCAGCATCTTCCATGCATGCTAGCTTCGAGATGCCAGTAACACCAGCGCCGAATCGCTCCTTCTCCATCTCTGACTTGGTATTCCCCTCATCGACCATGGCGACGCCTCCTACCTGCGCTAATGCTCAGTCGGCGTATACGTCGGACGTCAACAGAAATGCAACCGTTTCGCCAGGCAACGTGTCTTCGCCTCTCGACACGCCGTCGCAGGACGGCAGTGAATCGCCTCAGCGCATGTCTGACTCGATGTCGTCAGACGATGATGCAATCCCTGTCATACCATCGCATGCGTACCAACTCAAACCGCTTCTCATCCAGGCGATTCAGGAATTGCTCGATGAATTCGAATCGGTCGATACCAGCATTGCAAAAGATGCGCGTGACCATATCCATTCTGGCGAAGTCATCCTGACGCTTGGCTACTCAACTACGGTGCAGACGTTCCTGCGTGCAGCAGCCAAACACCGCAAATTTATTGCCGTCGTTCCTGAGTCTGCACCTAGCTTTGCTGGGCATGAAATGGCACGCGCCCTAGCGGCCGATGGCTTGTCAGTGCTTCTGGTGCCTGACTCGAATGTGTATGCACTGATGCCGCGTGTGTCCAAAGTGATCCTCGGTGCGCGTTGTGTACTTGCCAATGGCGGCATCCTCGCCTCGATCGGAGCCAAGGCCATTTCTATGGCTGCCCGCGAGCACAGCACACCTGTCGTCGCTTTGGCTGGCGTATTTAAAATTTCGCCCGACTGGTCATGGGTCAGTCCTGAGCGCCTGCGCACAGGCAATCAGGGCCCTACCGCACAGCTTGTCAACTATGCATCGTCCCATACGCTTGCTGAAAAAGCAGAGATCGAGAACCCCCTATGGGACTTTGTCTCTCCAGCCGACATTGATGTGATCATAACAAATGTCGGTGAGCATCCGCCGTCATATGTGTATCGCTTGATCCAAGAGAACTACCATGAAGAAGATTTGAATTTGTGAAAAGTAATCATTAAGAATAATATAACTACGAAGAACGAAAGCTTCGACCGCGACATGTGCCCATAGCCACGTCTTCGCTGTCCCCCTCGTCCTTGTTTCCCTATCTCTCTCCTCCCTCTCTCACGCATCCCGCCTCGTCGGCTTATTTCCCCTACGTAGCAAATTCGCGACAGTTCCACTGAATGACCTTGGGATGTGCCATGACCTTGCTGGGATGAAAGCCAATCACCTGCAGTCCATCAAGAGATGTCGCTCGCGACAGTGCCACGTATGCTTGGCCTGGGCATGTGTGAGACGAGTTGCACTTCACAATATCGTACGTACCTTTTTCAAAGACGCGTCGCAGGTCAATCCGGCAGTGCTGCAGTGTCTGTCCCTGTCTTTGTTTGGGTTAGCGTGTTGCTCCAAAAACGCCGCCTACGTGCAAAGGTGGAGCGCGGATAAGCCCCATGAAACGTACGATTTATGAATCGACATCGCCCAGGCCAAGATCACCGGCACTTGCGTGCGCGAGGCAACAACCTTGCCGTTGGGGTCTTCCATCTTCCATGACTCCGGCCTTGCTAGATAGTCACGGACATGGCCATTCACCAAGTGGAAGCGGATGAGCGGCCACCGAGGTGCAGCGCGCGCCTCTGTGCGTTCTTGCTGCATGGTCCGAGACGCACCTGGCGCTCGCTCCGCACGAGCTAAGAGCTCGTCCGACACATCTTCTTCCCCATACTGGTCCTTGAACGAATCCTCATCAAGAAAGTCTAGCACTGTACCGACGGAGCCATTCGACAACTCCCGATCGACATTCTTGATCAGCATAACTTGCGCGCCTTTCTTCAGTGCCATGTGCCGTGGCGCCATGAAGTTATCAAGAGTGCGTTGCAGCTGGTCCGGCGGCAGCTGTCCGCTATCCATGCTTGTATATGTGCGCATATCTGTCTGCAATGCGTCCAAACGCATCTGGTTCGCTTTTTCCACGTCACGTCGGAGAGCATAAAGCTCCGTAGGAGTGATCCCCTCAGGCAACGAGGGTGTGCGCTCTAGTTGAGAAAAGATCCGTATTGTCTCTGGTGCCAGTTTACCATACCGCATGTCATTGAGCATATTCACAAATGTCTGGTCCCGCTGGCGGAACACCTCTGTCAGGTTGAACTTTTGCTGGATCACACTGGACCAAACGGGCGACTCAAACACAAAGCTCGTCTGCCCGTTCGGTGACACCGGCGGAAGCTGGAAAAAGTCGCCTGACATGACGACCTGAATGCCGCCAAAAGGCCGGTTGGACTGGCGGATGACACGCGCCACATGGTCTAGTTTTTCAAACAGCTTTGGATCAATCATCGACACCTCGTCGATGACAAGCACAGCTGTCTTTTTCCATCGAGTCACAGTTGGTCGATTCCGCCGCACAGTCCGCACGAGTTGGTCAGGTGTCCCTGTGCCTACGCCCACCCCGCTGAAGCTGTGCAGCGTGATGCCCCCGATATTGCACGCTGCAATGCCAGTCGACGCTGTGATCGCAACAGCGCCTGGCGACTTGCTATATTTAACGTGCAAGTCCTGGATGATCTGCCTTAGCAGGTACGACTTTCCAGCGCCAGCTGAGCCCGTGAAAAACACACTCTTCTCTTGCTTGACTACTGCCTCCAACACACTCTGCTGCTCACGCGACAGGAAAACGCGTGCAGCCGAGCGCTTTTCTGGTGGTCGCTGCACACTTGCAACATGTGCGGGGGCTGGGAATGGCTTTTCGCGCGAGCGGATCAACGGCTTGATTAATGCATTAAGATTAGAAGAGGTATGCGAAGACGAGGTGGTAGCAGCGCGTTTCGCCGTGGCACCAACACACGTGTTGTTTGACTTTAGTGGCTCAAATGGCAGGAAGTCGTCGTCTTCTGTCCTTTCTTTTTCCGTTTGGCTCATGTGCTCATCGTGAGTGCATTTACGCTGCTTATGTGACGTGTCTTCATTTAGTTCCTGTAGTGGCGTTCTCCTTGGTGGCGAGTTGCAGAGATCAATGCACACTGGCTTGCTCTCTGTACTCGGATCGTTCGTTTCATGCTCGGAGGAGCTCCATGAGCGCTTTAGCATGCGCAAACCTGACCGCAACTGGTCCTGCGACATGAACGCCGCTCGCCACAAATGAGCACGACAATCGCTTTGCGCGCGCTTTTGGTCAGAAAAAACTCCCTGCCCTCTACCTCACTGCGCTTGCTTTGTTCAACAGAGCGCGCAACGCGTCACGACTCCCTCGCTCCGCGTCGAGATCTACACGTGGCTCGCCCGATGATCGGGCCGGCTGTCACATTCACATTACGCCTCGACGTTCGTATTATCACCGGTCATTAAACGTTGCGTGCTATTTCCGCTGGACTAGACCACCCTCTTCTTTGAGAGTCAACACACATATCCACCAGGTTTGGCGCGTTCAGAACATCATATACGCAAAGGTGCTATGTCTGTTGCTGGAAAAGCATCAGAAACAGTGTCAATGCGGCATATTGTGTATGTACTAGATGTTTGCTCACGTATAGATCATTGATGATCCCATGCCCCTCTCGAGAAGTGGCTACAACAATACAGCAGGTCATCTGCGTCGACAAGGAGCTGCGGCCACATGACGTTGAAAAGAGTTTGGATGTGCACACAGCTGACGATGGACGTGCAGATTTACATGTGTACGTTGCGTCAAGATGAGAGGGTCAGCTGATATCCAGGACAATGCGTGCGACAACACTCCGACACCTTCGTCTTTCTCTTAATTCGTTCTTGGATGATACTGCGTTAATTGTGCGGACCATGGATGCGCTGAAGCCGGGCATGCCTACTCAAGCTGTGTCTGCGCTAGAACAGGGGAGTATTGGTCTGGCTGGTTGAGTCGCCCAAATGCGACCTTGATGGTATGATCAATCTACCAACCTACGCAGGTCTTGTCTCTTTCTTTAACAAAAAAATTCTGCATTCATATATAGTCACTTTCGCGCACACTCGCTATGGCAAACTTGCCCAATTGGAATCATAGACGCTACAAGCTAATCACAAGGATCGTACAGAGTCATCGGAGGGCCAAAAAAAAAACAAAAATCCATAAATAAAAAAATTCCAACATACATACATAATAAATGCGCGTGCATAAACGGTTTCAAATTATTGTCATTTGCGCCGCGTCTGGAGAGTCCTAGTGAAAGGCTCAGGCCGCTGTGCTGGCAACTCGCTCAGCATGTCTCAGACACCGTTGCATGCTGAGCTTCACACAGCGTATGCTGCTGTTGCGCCTTTAAGTACGAAATATCCAGCACAAGAAGGTGCTTTGTTTCAGACATTTGTCGACCTGAAGTATGCAGCGCGATGGCGCTTTCTAGAAGTGCATGATGTGCAAAGAAGTGAAATAGCCGACCCTGCTTTCGGAAAGTCTGGATGGGCCATCGTGACAGGACAGGCACCCAATTCCAAGGTTCGTATATGCGGCATGCATAAGTCACTGACTTCCTTCCACAGACCAAGATCGCCGTTGTCCCAATGTTGATTGAGCAGGTGATCGACACTGTCATGTTCCACGATCTGTTTGCGCGACTGCCGGAGCATGTAGATTCAACACAACTTTTACTCGCTATGATGTCGAATGATTCGACGGTCGTGTACTACAAACTATCGCAAGGCATGGTGAAACCTGTGAACTAAGGAGATACGCAGCAAGACGTGGAAGGTAGTCCAGAACAAAACCGAGAGCATGAGAGGGATTTGGCGGTTGGTGCATTAGACATAAGACATGTAAGAGACCTGCTAACCAGATCGACTACCGATGCGACCAAGATTCTGTGGCGATAAGCGTTAGCTTTGCCGTTCGTGTTTGAGCGTGCACGTCGAGATGCCATCCCGGTCGCACAGACAACGTACATCTTCGTTATTTTCAGCTTCTTCAACAGCATCGCCTTGCATGACGACACGTAGCACGGACTTTTTACTAGATTCCTGCAGCTCGCCAGCAATCACGAGTTCGTCTAACACCTGGTAAGCCTTTTGGAAATTGAAGATTCTGCGTAAGCGTACATCGGCTTGTTCATACGTACAGATCCAGTTCGCATACATTGCCGAAGTAGCGGTCTAAGACTTCGACGAAACGGTGAATTATCTCAAGGGTCGTGAGCTCGTTGTCATCGGGCGCAATACCCGCAACGAAAAATAGCGATGCATAACGCCGATAAACTACTTTGTTGTCTTTTTTATGGGTATTAGGACAGCGTATGTACGTACCCTTGTATTCAACAAAATTGCACATGCGTGACTTAGGCAGTGAACGAAGACCCCAGATGCAGTTCATCCGAGAGGCAAACATTGTATCATGTCAGTCATGTTTCCTGATTGGTTTGTCCGCATGTGACGTACACGACGTGCAAGGATAATCTGTGTTACATCTTTGACAATTTTCGCCTTGCTTTTGTGGCTCATTGTGCCGTACCATTTCGCCAGGCGCACCTTGCCCTGCCGCGATATCAAAAGGACCCATTGAATCTGCAATATGAATTAGAACTCGAGGCGACGCGATCATGTCATTCACGTACCGCCATATCACAAATGGAAATATCTTCGGCGATCGGCAAATGCGTTCAGTTCGTGTAATAGGTCGACGCGCGCCCAAGCCAGTGTGAACCGCCGTCACGAAACTTGAATGAATCAACTAGTAGGACGCCTCCAGCAGACTTGTCCCCTGCCTTGCGGTCACTACTCTCCACTGTGATACGTGACGCACGCAACACGCCTCCATTGTGTACATGTCAAAGACAACGCGCTTAAAGTGCCTCCATCTTGACACGGCCATTCAGAGCGCACGTGCATCGTATGTTGCCTATGCATACGCCACAAGAGCAGGAGCGTGACGCACGCTCCCAGCGAGCATCACTAAGAATCGTAGAGAGAGACGGAGACAAACCACTCCGTGAGAGTCTACGCTCGCGTGGTGTGACAATTGTCACCCCTAATGCGAATGCCACTGAGAGCGTTCAAATGAATCAGACGACCTTGACACCTCAGCAAGCCGCAGAAATCACGCCCTCTCTGTGGTCGACGAGGGAGTTTTACGCATATTATGTGGCAGCTATGATTATCATACCATACATGATCTATGTACCGATCTATTTGAGCTCTGACAAGCGCCCTGAATACCCTCGATATGCTAATCGTTTGGTCAAGGGATGGATGGGTGGTCGGCTTCGCGATGACAGTGACCACCAGTACCGCTTACTACGGAAAAATGGAGTAATTCTTATGGCAGTGATGACTGTTTATGCCTTGCTATCACACTGCATTCGTTGGATTGCTCAGCAATGTAGGAACACTGTGTATGCGAAACGCATTCGTCTAGCGTTTCTGGGCGTGACTGGTCTTGTATTTGTGACAGCACTGCACGGCGCAAATGTAATAAAACTGTTGCTTATTGCGCTACTCAATTATGTGATTGCGAGTAGTGCAGCATGGCTTCCCCCAGCTGTCGTGACTTGCGCCGTATGGATGTTTAATGGTGCTGTCCTGTTTCTGGTCTTTTATACCAATGGTGCACCGTACAAAACACTCTCACTTTCTCTTGCATGGCTCGATGAGCATCCGGGACTGATTCACAGATGGTACATCAGCTACAATTTTACAATGCTGCGCCTTGTGAGCTTTGCGATGGATTATGTTTGGGCACGTAGCAGCCGGCACCAGCCAGTCTCTGCAGGCTCAGCGGGACGCGAGTCTAAAGTGCTGTCGTCAAAAGACCGAGCCACATGGCCACATGCACTATCCAGTTATACGTTCGTCACCCAAATTACCTATCTGTTCTACCCGCCGCTGTTTATCGCCGGCCCACTTATGACATTCAATGACTTTTACGCGCAGATGTGTAAGCCTTTACACATTCCATTACGAGTCATTGCTGGGTACGCATTACGATGCCATCGTATCGGTCTTGTCGATTGAATTCATGCTTCACTATATGTATGTGAATGCGATCAAGAGCGAAGGGAATTGGGACGTGTACTCGCCAATGGAGTTGGCGATATTGAGTTTTTGGGCACTGGAAATCATGTGGTTCAAACTTGCTGTGCCATGGCGTCTGTTTCGCCTATGGGCGCTGTTGGACGGCGTCGATGTGCCGGAAAACATGATCCGCGCCATATGTAACTGCCCGTCGGCCATTCGTTTCTGGCGCGCTTGGCACCGAAGCTATAACTTGTGGGTCGTTCGGTACATCTATATCCCATTGGGTGGCTCGAGGCACCAAGTGCTGTCATCCCTCGTCGTATTTACATTTGTTGCATTATGGCATGACCTTTCGTTTACTTTGTTGGCATGGGCTTGGCTGATTGTCCTTTTTATTTTGCCAGAACTCTTGGGTCGCGCTCTCGTCCCTGCGAAAGTATATGGCCACCGACCTTGGTTCCGCCATGTGCGTGCTTTGGGCACTGTAGCCAATATATTCATGATGATCTCGGCGAATCTTGTCGGCTTTGTCATTGGGATTGACGGCGTCCGCACGGTTTGGTCGAAGATGATCGAGACGCGCGACGGTTGGATATGCCTGGCTCAACTCATAGGGGTGCTTTGGATGGCAGCCCAACTCATGTATGAGTATCGAGCTGAGGAACGACGTCGTGGGATTTGGCGAGCGTGCTAAAATAGAAGCACAGTAAGTGCTGAATTTGTGCGCTTCGATATCCTCAGCTCGTTTGGATCAGAAGCATGTTGTGGCGGATTTCCTCATGTGTATAGACGAGGTGATTCATGCATTTCACGGGGTATATTAAGAATCAATTGAATGGATCAAACTTCAAGCATAAAAGAATGCACATCTTGGAGTTCGGCCAAATGGCTATCCATGCTTCAAGCGCGCACACATACACAAACACACACACTCCCTCACTCCCTCACTCTCTCTCTCTCTTATACTTTTGTCTCCCCCCCTCCTCACTCCCAAATCTCGGTGTGCCTCATGATAGGCCTTTGTCACATCTTTTACTGTCCACACTAGGCTCACTCACATGACCAATACATGGCACTCTTCCAATTCATGTTCATGTCCACTTGCATGCCTATTTGCATGCCCTTATGCAAGCCATGCAGATGGAATACGAGCAAGGCATTTGGCCCACCGTTCCCACCGGCCTTGCTCTTCTGGTACGATAATCGGTAACATGGGAGATGTCGGTGTTGTATTCATCCATACGTCGTCTAAACGTGATCCCGGCGCAATGATCGGCTCACCTGCATATTGCTTGAGCCGATCTTCGGCATCACACCAGAACAGGTACCAATGAGGCGGACCGCCTGGCAAAGTCATGAATCCATTACTTCGCTCAAAATACCATCGATTGACCTTGTTTACCGCACGGCTTTTCCACACAAGATCGCGACCAACACCTACGCCATTATGTCCTCCATTGTTGTTTAGTGCGTCTAGTAAGCCCAAACCATGTACTTCATCACGCAGCGCATTCCACAAAAAATCCACGGCACCACTTCCTTGCAGAGTCGGCAGCATTGCAAATTTGTCCAAGTAGGCAATAGGTGGCATGCCAGGTGGATCTTCCATGGCATGTTCTCGCGTCACGATGGCAATGCCATCGTAATTACCAGTGACTATCACGAAGTCAAGATGGGTCTTAAGCCGCGCAAAGTATGCATCAGCATTGAGTTTGCGCTGAAAGCTGCTCTCTAATACATTCTGCACGCGAGCAAGATCCAATTCGTGCCACTGAGTCACGATACGAATCGGCATGCCTGCACGCACAACCGTTGGCATATGCCGCATTTCTCGGCGCGATGCAAGTAAACGTGGTGGAAGACTCGGTGAGTACGCTGCTTTATTGGTGATGAGATTTGCAATGAGACTTTGCGGCGATCGGTGCGTAGCAATCAGGCCTGACGCCATATTTGGCATGTAAGCCAAGCAGTCGCGAATCATGGCCAAATTTTTCAGCGCCGTGGGATGTGTGTCGTCCCAAACGTACGAACGTCGGATCGACTCGTACTCAGACGAAAGATTGATCATCAGGTGTGGGTCACCACCGCGTGCATGCGATGGCACACCGCCTTCACGTGTGATCACCATGAGACGCACAGGCGTAAGTTCATCGGCCAGGCGCTGAGATGCCATTTCGCGAGATAAAGTGACCATGACTTGGTCCGCATCGACACAAATGCACCGCAGCGTCCTTTTTGTCGTATCCATTGTCACTTTATCAGTCATCGACTCACGAATGGCCATGGGCATAATGATAGGGATGTGGCCATGTTGAAGTGCTCGATACACGCTATCAATCGAAGTGTCAGCTTCGAGTGTCCAAGCGCCGTTCTTGTCATGTTCTAGGTGTGACGACAACGGCTGCTGTAATGATGGCAGTGGCTTGTGCGAGCATCGCTGTGGTACACACATAACTGCCTGCGTTAGTGGTTGTACGTCAGCTCCGGCTATGGCCAATGCATCTGCGACACGCCACAGTTCATGAAGCATGCGTGCACGGAGACCACTTTCTTCTATTCCACGCCACGTCTCTAAGCATGAATCATATGAATTTTCAGCGAAATATTCATCACGGCGTGGATCCTGGGACGGTGTGGGCTTCGGCCATTGGTCATGGTCAAGAACGATCGTGCACATAAGACCAAGTCTTTGTAGATATACCAAACCTTCGGCAATAGACTGCATTTGTCGATCAGTAAAAGGACCTTGAAGTTTGACAAGTGCTGTATATGTCCTGTCGAGCGAGGGTACCACCTCAGACGTCCGATCTGCTGTGTTCATAGCGTCTGTGGCCAAGCTTCGAGGTATCGCCGTCCGTAATGGAGACGGCGACACAGACGGCGATACAGACGAGGAAGACGGCTTCTTGAAAGGATTTATGTGGGTTTGATAAGAAGAAGGCATCCGCTTGTCGTCGGAACAACGAGAAAACATGTCTAAGTATGGCTTTGAATCACGCCGAGTCGCGCGCGACTTGAGCACTTCGAGAATGAGCTGGGGCACACGCGACATGGTCTAAGGTGGTAATTAAAGCGGGCTCGAGTTACAGCATGGATATCTGCCAGAAAGCGGCAGCGTTCACGCAGCAGCTCGGAGCACGACAACAACTCGCCCACAGCTTGCAATCACGAAGACACTCATCTTGATAGCTTTACGAAGCTATAACAACCTCCTCGAATATGATTAGTCAGCTGATTATCCTGACGAAGCCAAAGACGCAGTACGTTGTCGGAAGCACGCAGATAGATGGTCATGGTCATTTCGTAGATTAGTCAAGGAAACGCTTGAACCCAGTAAATGAGAGTTGGGTGCTTACGATGTTCGTCACCATGAGAGAATAGACTATAAAATAACAAATATAAGGAAGACCGTGCACAAAGCACCCAGTTGCGGGATGGGAAAGCGCGAACTAGAAAAGCGTTGTCCTGTGACAGAAGATACAACAAAACAATCACAAGGACATGAAGCATATTATGTGCCAGGTGCACCAATGACTTTCTTAAAGATCGATTGGGTCGGCATCATGCGTGGGGGGCGGTATAGCAGGTACATCTTCGGGAGTGGACGACCGTCGAATGCGTGCATTTGCAATACCTTCATGGAATCGAGCTCACTGTAAAACACAATGTCAGTATCAGTGTAGACAGTAATGTTTGCTCCAATTTCGTTCTCAGAGTAATAGTCCATTTTGACTTGCGGATCCTCACATTTACCCATAACTTGAATCGCACCATCCCCTTCATACGGTTTCATGTGAATGTTGGAACCTTCAAGTGTATAGGTACCGTGCTGCCATTTGAGTGACGCAGTAAAACATTCTGGCTCGCGGCCACTCGAGTTATATGTGAATTGAGCCATTTCAAAGAATCCGTCTCTTGTAAAACTGTACGAATATCCCGACGTCTTGGGGACAGTGAACTTTCGCCTCATCGGATTGAAAAACGTATCCGATTCCCCAGAACCTTGGCCCGTCAACACACTGCCAGAGCCACTAGACCAAGTGCCTTCCAAATCCAGTTTGCGCAAACCTTGGGCCATTTGCGCTAGGCTGCTCCCAACTAATGATATCAGAAGCACGCTCACCACGATATGCAACTTCATTGCGTTGATAATCGGATGAGCCAGAGGTGGTCTGCGAAGGTAATGTCCGCTGTGTGTCGACAAAAAGACGGTATAACTTTCACATCCGAGTACATTTATTCTGCACGCCCTTCCTAGCACATACTTGAGCCAGTTCCATTCCTTGTTGTGGCCCAGGCTCGCGCAGCTATTTCGGCCGAACACGTACTGCCCCGTCACAACCGCGGTCGGTTCGTTCCACACGAATACCTCGGCCGATAAATGCAAGGACAGCGACGGCACACATGCTGAGCCCCGCGAAACGTCATTCAATGCGTTGTAAATTGGGCGCGTAATAGACAGCCAAAAAGGCCTTTGGGGCGTCCATTCAACACTGGTAGTACATAGATTTAATATATATATACGTATGAATGCTGTACATGTAATGAGGCATCGCTCAGATCAGACGCTGTGATTCCGGCAAGTTTGTCTGTCGCTTCCATAGTCTCGCGCGCCATGCAGGCGCATCAATCTGAAGAGCTCGCCGAATCTAAAATAGTCAGTGTTAACCCTTCACTTAGAATACCACATATACTCACAGGCATAAAACAATGTTCCCCTTCTCCAAAGTCTGCCAGAAGCACAAAATATACCAAAGAGCTTGCAGCCACTGTACCCGCCAACAACTGTGCGACTCGCTGCCACATAGCCGGTGTTGGATCTTCAGGTAGTGTTTCAGAGGGGATCTTGCGTATATTGTACGAAACGCGTGAGACCGACAAGTGTCGCACAGGAATCGGACGTTGAACAGTGGATAAAGGCACACATGCACTTGTTAAAGATAGACAAGGTCTCATAATCACGCGAAGACCGCCTGGCATGTAATCGGGCAAAGCAGTTGCTGAAGCGGAAAAGCTTGAATGTGATCACGTCCACAGGCTGGAGGAACTTCGGCAGCAAACAAAGGCTATGGGCCACGTGGCAACGCCACCCTGCCATTGTATCCCTACGTTCTCCACTCTGACCCCTCGTTGCGAACTTTTCTGACAAGGGATCCAGTGTAACAAGACAATCATTGCGCGACGCCGTGGCTACAAACAATCCCAGCCCCAGCATGTAAGGGGCATCTTTTTCCCCTGATCTCAGAGATATAAACATTATGCGCTACGTGCTTTCAGCATCATAATCTGTGAGTGTTAGCCTTGAAAAGAAAAAAACGAAAAAAAAAAACGCGTAGAGGTAAAACACGTACCAGCTGCACTTTTTTGCGGACCATATCAGCAAAACGTCGGCGATGTCGCTCAGAGCGCTTGCGGCGCCGCATCTGATTGGGCTTTTCATAGCGCTCATTCAGCCGAAGCTCTCGACGCACATTATTCCGGTTCAAAATTTGTGAGAGCTGTCGATACAAAGTTGCAGACGTATTGTTGTATGTGCTGGTCATAGACAACGAACGACCGGTCGTTGGTGTGCAGGGTTTTGGCAAACCGAATGTTGGTCTGTCACGGAACTCTGCATCGAGTTGCTCCACCATACTCGATACATTCGATGAATCATCGCGCCTCGGCGCACCAGATGGCATTCGGGAATGCGATAAAATAGACTTGGGTAAGTAGGAAGATGATGTTCCATCCGTAGGATTTTCGCGCGGCTCAACAATAATGGTATTCAGCATTTGATTCCACAGCTCAGCGCGTGAAGCATCATCATATTTAGACTTGCTCTCACTCGTACTAGCATGCTTGTTAGTGTCCGACGCCAATTGACCAAATGATGAAGATGAATAGAGCCGCGTAGGACCGGCGCTGAGCATTCGCGGCACAAATGGGCCCACAGGGGAAGTCGAATACGTTATACGCAGATATTCGAAATACCTTCTCCGAACATTTGATGTGATTGCAGAAGCCTGGGATATCAATCCAAGCGGCGGCCGCATCATAATTCAAAGATGCGTACGTCTCTGTCGCAAAGCGGTCGCGTGTTGGGATTTGGACTTGCCGTCAATACAGGCGCTTCGCTGCCGCTGCCGTCGTCGAAAAGATCACGTGATATCTCCACTTGAGTCGTCCGTTAGGAGCGGATGAGGTCTTTCAGTTTACTTAGTGCACGTTGGCAGTCCGCCTGTGACATTCTTGGAAATCATTCTACAGACCAGCGTATATCATGCCGCCGGCCATCGAGAACCCATATGTACGTCGAATGCGTACAAAGCTGACCATAAATAGGAAGAACGACAGACACTCCTTTTGGAGCGTATAATTAAAAATGTTGATCTCCTTAATGAAGCGCTAATGGAAATGAATCGCTCATTTGCCGACATCAACAACCATAACCAAGATATCACGATCGTGGCCGAAATGTGGAATGGCTACCACCGAAATGTGGACTTCAATTTGCAGAACATGGAGTCGAACAATACCGCCTCTAACCACCATGCTATGTGACGCTAAATGGATCACGCGCATGAATATCAAGATGACAAATCCTCGCATGGGGATTTCACACTATGTGTATGAAAAATCGATTCTTTACTGTGCAAGTCCATGGTTGGTTTCCAGTATTAGAAATTTGCTTCCTTTGATGATAAACAAAGTGTTTCGAGCTACACTGGATATATGTCGCTGGCTGAGAGATCCTGGACAGCGGAGTAATGCATGACTGCCATGCCTAAAATGAAGGTGTGATACAATGCTGACTAAGTATGTGTGGTGTTCGACCTCCCTCCATACAGGGAACGTGACATGCACCCCCGCCCTTCATTCGTTGCGTACGGGTCTTTGTGTTGGGAGTTATGTGTGAATGTGAGTGTGTTGTACACCACCATGTACATCCCACGAATTTGGCAGGCACTTTTCATTGTGCTGGTAACAAGTCAACTCGCGTTGGGCGATGACAATAGTCTATACTTGTCGCCATCAAAACATGGTGGCAGCATGCTCACGAAGCAGAAAGAGCCATTGAACGTGATTATCTCAGCCACGTCTGACTCGAGTGTCCTTGACAAAGAAGGGTTCTTGCAGTTCGCTAATGCGACTGGCTTCGAATTGGACGAAAATGCAGGAAAGTCAAAAAACAATGGTGCACAATCAGCAAATCTCGGGGACGGTCGGGGAGAAGTAGAGCAGGATGGCCTCATGCGTGCGAAGCCGGCTCTAGCGGAAGTAGTGAATGGTGGAAACCATTTCCGTTTCTGGATGCAAACCGGCGATAAGGCAAAGACGAACGCGATTTTCATCGCTGCTTCGGTTGAAAAGTCTATCAAGCAGAACCATGACATTGTAAAAAATGGGTACGATATGGGTCGTGATCAGCTTGTGAAAAATGCGACCCAACAAGATCGATCTGCAAACGGCAAGACTTTCCGCACGAAGCTTCTTAAAATGGACTCTTCGCTTCTCAATGACATTTCGAAGAACAATTTGAATCACAATATTGGTACTGACGGTAGGGTTGCTATTTTGGAAGTCAAGGTCAGCGATGATACCAAGTCAGGCTCTGGTAAAAGTGGCCAGAACTATGGTGTATCAGTGCACACACGGCTGTCGATTTTCAAAGCCCTTGCAGTGGGCGCTTTTGTCGGTCTTGTAATTTTCTTGTAACAAGTTTTCTAGTCTCGACCTTCGACGGTAGGATTTTTTTTGGTTTGCTGTTGCATGATGAAAGAGCATAGGGACTATTCTGCTGTCTGTGTGCACCAATATTGCATGACCGTGATCCATTTATGTTGATCCAACAAGCATACAATCAACGATGGTGATAAAGTCTTTTTCTACCGGAAGCATATTTTGTCTATAGACATTGCAAAGGAAGACGCATACATACATGTGCTCGAGCCAATTAACCAAAGGCACGGAATGTAAGAAATTAAGATTCGCACAAGAGCACACATTCGCTAAGTCCAAAACAAAACCTAAAGGGACCAATGAAGAAAAGCTCAAGATGCTTGTTGGTACACGAGTAGGTTGAAAGCACATGTCCGACATGTTACATATGAGTGAATGCACCCAGCGGCGACACATTTGTATACACTTGACCTGGCTGCATGTGGACGGCTCTGGGTGGTGGCGGATCATCGTCAGTGACGCGACCAACGCCTGCACGCCCATAAGGACTATCGGCACTTGCCCAGGTGTCTTCATACGTTGTGGTAAGTAAATCAGGGTCTGCTTCATAATACGCGCCAGGAGTTTGTGACGCGGCAGCAGACCGACGCCAGGCTGGCGTCGGAGCTGCTGCTGGCATTTGCTGAGCATCAGCCGTAGAGCGAGGCGGGCGAGTAGCCGGACCAGACATGCCTACGACATTGTCAGCTGCCCCGCGCGTACGACTAGCAGGGTACGGAGCAGGTGCAGGCGCAGCTGCACCTGCACTAGTGGGTAATGAAGTGGGTGGAATAACGGCCGAACGTGATGGAGTTGCTGCAGACGCTGTTACTGGGACAGCGGCGGCGGCGGATGCGGCAGTCGGTGCTGCTGTACCAGATGGCATAGAAGACATCGATGAAATAGGGACTGTCGCAAAGTCCCTTGCTGAATAAGAAGGAGATGAATGGGACGGCGGGAGCGGTGCATCTTGATAGAACTGAGCCCCTTGGCCATACGCCGCTGAACCAACATTGTCATATTCGCTTGGGGAAATCTTGAGTCGATGGAGCATCCACGAACTTACTTTCTGTATTCTTGCGCTTACGGCGCAACAGCCAAAACAGAAGCCCAATTAAACCTAGAACCAGAAGTAAGCCAACGACACCACCCACGACGCCACCAGCAATGGCACCTGCGTGTGAATCATCATCCGAACTAAGATTTTTCGGCTCGCCTGGGTTGCTTGTAGCGGACGGCGTCATGGAGGAGGAATCAGGCACACTAGACGTCGGGGTCGTAGAAGAGCTGGTATCGCTAGAGGACGAGCGCGAGCTGCTTGAAGATGAACGCGAGGAGCTTGACGTAGAAGAGGACGATGAAGACCGCGAAGTAGATGAAGTAGATGAGGAGGTTGGAGACGACGACGAAGTTAATGACGAGGACAATGAGGATCTCGGAGTTGTAGAAGTAGCCATAACACCGGCATCCGTTGCACTAGTAAGAGAAGAGTACGAGCTCAGTATGGAGCCGCTTGACGATCCAAGCCCCAAACTGCCAGCAGCAGCACTACTCAAGAGACTGCTAGACGCCGAGCGAAGATTTGACCTGCCACCATCATATGTACTCAAAGCTGCATACAATGTCGTTGAGGGATCACCGTCATCATCATACGCAGTTGACAGTGGCTGTACCGCTACCGTATATGGATCACCATCGGCATCCGTCATGCGGATGATCCGGGGGCGAGAGTCAGCATCCAGTCTTTGACGCTTCCTCACTTGCATAGTTGGAGATTTCCCTTGAGGATGGGCGGAGGGCACAGCGAAACTGCCCATGAACGACGACACTGTCCGGCGGCACCAACAAGGTCGGCTAAGGACGAAAGTGGTTCTCAAAGATGGCGTGTAGTGTGCACATTCGAGCACGAACTAGTTGCCGTAACCAGGCATGTGTTTGTAACATTCTTGACAGTAACGATTGGTTACATTAAATTCACGTCGGTCCAATCTCGTGCGAGAAAGTTGAATGATGCACATATGTGCGCTTTGTGTAACACCAGACCCAAAACCTGCCACATGCCATCTCCGCAACTCCACAAAAGTCAACTTGCCTTATTCAGCAACCTAAGCGCCAAGATGTAAATAACACAAAGGGTTATGTTCCTAATATCTACGTTATTGCATATGGCTTACGCACGCTCATACGCGTTGCGCAACGGCGGGCGTTTACGATTGTGCGGGCAGTATGGATGGTGATTTTGAGGATACGGGCTGGACATGTTCCTATTGCCCTCGCCACTTGAACCGCCTCCTGTTCCTGTTAGATCATTGTCATCGTCTGAAGACGAAATGTTCAGCTCCGATTCCTCGTCGTTTTCAGACGCCGCCGAACTTTCAGACGATGATTCATCGAATGCTCTAGGCTTATGATATATACAACAGACTGGTAAAAAATGCGTCAGTCCAACTTGTCTATGATGTTGAATCACGCACTTTTGCTTTTCTTCTTGCCGCACCCTTCGTTGTCTACCGTGTCGTCCGTCCATACCACACCGCGTAAACGCTGCCTTGGTCTTTGAGGATCATCATCATCCGTAGCACGCAGTCGAAGCGTACCAATATTTGAACGGGCGCTATCTTGACGACCATTTACCTGATTGTCACCTTGAACTGTAATCGTAGCAGATCCGTTCGAAGAAGGTCGCGAGCTCTCTCCACGCGCGCGGGTGGGTGGCAAACTCATTCTGGTACACAATATGCAGCTAGCTATCCACACTCGAATACACACGACTCGTGCACGCACACACTCTCTCTTTCTCTTCCCTCTCCCTCTTTCTCTCCCTTCTTCCTGTGATTACCCTGTAGTCCCCAACCGAGTCCGCGCGTTCCGACGCAGAAATTGACCCAAAGGTGATTACAAGGCACGGACTCGCGCCGGTGTCCTGCCGCAGCGGCAACAAGCTAAAGGTCACTGAGCTCACACGGCCAGGAATCTGCCTATGCATATATCCAAGCATCCAATAAAATACATGCCTAGTCATGCACATGACCGTCGTGTAAAAAGAAATTTTTTCTTAGGTGGAGAAACACAAATCTATATAAACCAAACAGTCAGCCATTTTTTGGTCCTTTAAGATCATAGTACGTATCGTAATGGGTCGCTACTTTTCGGATTCTGACACCGCCAGCTTTACGGAATCACTTAATAAAGTCGATAACCGGATCTTTCGTGCTCAAACGCATGTCACATATTTCAGTCTAGTCGATGAAACCCGGACGTTTTGGCCACACGTGGTCTGCCAACTCCCTTTAGCCAGTGACGGATGTTGGGCCTCTGTCGCCCGTCGATGATCTGATGCCCTTCGATTGCTTCGAGGCCTTTGTGGGTTCTTGGGAATGTAGGTTCTTGGGACGTTCGGATTCTTCGAATTGCTCAGCAGTCGTGGGGGGGATTGGCCGTCCAACTCTGATAGACTTGAAAGGTGTGCGATAGTTTGGCAAACCGGTTTTGTGTTGGTAGTGTGAATTATATGTTGTTTACGTGGAATGTGTTTCTGGAATGTCGTGTTCGTCGTTCATAGATGGGGACTGTTGGTGCTTCGTGAGAGTAGTAATTTACCGGCGCCCGGCAAGCGGTAATTATCGCAACTAACACGTAGACTAACTCCAAGTATCTAATCATCGATACTATAGATCACGTGACTAACGCGACAGCCACAAAAAAAATAGCCATAACGGGCTTCTCAAATGAGACTCCCGTTATGGCAAAGTATCAATTCTGTTACCCATTAGGTAACCAGCGGGAAAAAGTCGGTCATGCTGCTATAAGTGTGGGACCAACCCGGTTGAATCTAGTAAAAGGCGAGGTTCAAGTAATTGGAGAGGGTCCCACAGCAGCAGAATATTGGAAAAAGAAATTTAGAGATGAGGCAGTCTTTTATATGTTCAACAAAGGAGGGAGAAAATTGAAATTATTGCGTTAGCTTAAACCATTGCATTGGCCGTTGAACACTGCGGACTCACAACACGTGGAACACAATAGCTCCACATATAGCAAAACTCGCACGGCCTTCTACGTCAACCACGCCACCGAGATCCTAGGCACGGGTGTGTCTGTGTGTGTGTGCTTGCGTGAGCTGGAAAGCTTACTGTGAGTACAACGATGCGAATTTACATGTTTTCAAGATCATTATTTGCATGCATTGCAGCTACCCTTGTAGCAGTGTTGGCATCATCGCTGGAGGGTGGGCTTGAACCCACGGAAGAAACTAATACAGGCCTACTGCAAGAGGTGCTTGATCCGCTTGGTCAGGGCGCAAAGGATGGGAGTTTAGAGACCAAACCCATCTGTAGGCCTACAGGACAGATTCAAGATGCATGCTCGGATTATGAAAGCGTGGAAGAATGGAACTCTCAGTACATGTTTGAACGTCTGGACAATTTGCGCAAGACCAAATACTTCCGCTACTTTGTTGTAGACTTGTTCCGAGAATGTCCGTTTTGGAAAGAAGAAGGGATTTGTATGAATCGAGCATGCACAGTAGAACGGATGAATGAAACAAATATGCCGGATGAATTTCGCTCGTACCGCTTGAGTCAGCTTGAACGCACAGCTGAGGATATGGACCAAGACGCAGATAAGACGCGGTTTTGTCAGCTTGACGATGAAAATATGAGCGAAGATGCCATTTTCGTTGACCTCCTCAAAAATCCTGAACGCTTTACTGGGTACTCGGGAGCAAGCGCCAACCGCGTGTGGCGAAGTATTTACGAAGAAAACTGCTTCGGCGGCATCAAATGGACAGAGCCACCTCGACCTGAATCCGAAGGTGGTGCAGGATTTATCTCTCAACAGCGCATGATTGGGACTATCAAGGGTGTGCCAGCCACACTCCTAAATCCTGATCACCCACCGACCAAAGGCGGGTCGCTCGAGTCGCTGATTGACTCAGTCAAGGCGCCTGTCGACCCAGCATCGACTGAGCAATGCCTGGAGAAGCGTGTGTTCTACCGAGTGATTTCCGGGCTGCATGCATCAATTTCCATTCACATCTGTAACGAGTACCTGGACCCTGTGACAAAGCAGTGGGGACCGAATTTAGAGTGCTTCATCTCGCGTATTTCACAACATCCCGAACGGCTGCAAAACGTGTACTTTGACTATGTTCTCATGATGCGTGCGCTTTCCAAGGCTGGTGAATACTTGGACAAATTCTCGCTACGCGCGGGTGACGAGATCCACGACAACGAGTCACGAAAGCAGCTGAATGAACTGCTACAGATTGCGCGCAAGAATCGGCCGTCTTTCGACGAGCACAAACTCTTTGAGCTGAATGACAATCCAGAGCACAACCGCGAGACGCTTGCGTTGAAAGAGGACTTCCGTCTTCATTTCCGCAATATCTCGAGGATCATGGACTGCGTGGGCTGTGACAAGTGCCGGTTATGGGGCAAAGTCCAAGTAACGGGCATAGGCACAGCCCTGCGCCTTCTCTTCGCGTTTGAGGCTGCAGATGAAAAACCACATATTGTGTTGGGTCGCAATGAAATTGTCGCTCTCATCAATACAGCCCATCGCATTTCAGAGAGTATTCGGGCTGTCGAAACGTTCCGCAAGCTTTATCATGATACAATGTCGTCGGCCAGCTCAGAACACGCAGATCACACTTCAGCAAGGCAAGAACGTGAACTGCCGCCTATTTCTTATATGCAAAAAACATGGAATGTCTTTGAATCAGCCATGGCCGGTATATATGAACTCTTTGCGACGGATGACTGGGCAGAAGCAGAATTGTAGTGAATAGAGGATGGCGCTTTCGTCTATGACGCGATGTTTAGAAACGGATATCTAGCCAGCTGGTTACTCAAAACCTATGTACTTCTTTGCTTGATTCCATATTCGAGCAAATATGAACAACCGCATGCCATCCGTGGAGCAGGTGAAGTGGGCGCTGCGTGTTCTTACTTGGCACCGAGTCCTACGCTCAATCGCGTTAGGTAAGGAATCGGGGCTTCAGCTCGGACTTGGACTCGCTAATGCGCGGAGATGAGCACATCACGTGATGGTAAAGCGCTCATGGCGATGGCGTTGGCTGCAAAGAGGTAGATAGAGGCCGAGCCAAGAAATGTGTGTGGGTGGACATGAGTCATCCCCTCATTTGACTGTCGAGGCTTATCTGTGAAAGTGCTTTGACTACGATGATGGGCATGAGAATGCCCGGTTTATGGCGCACCGTCAAGTTATCGCAAGTGCGTTCGATGCGGTTGTATTCAACGGCCAAGGGCAGTGACCGTCTCACAAGCACGTCTGCATTGGAGCACAAGTTGTCGCACCGGCACCATAAATTGCCGCCGTTGCCCCACCTCGACCGCCCAGTGATGGAAGCCGGCGAAGCTGTGAGCAACATTCTGTACAATACGCCGCCTCCCAGCACTCAACCCTTTCGTCGACACATTCTGAACATGTTTGTCCAGGACGAGCCTGGTGTGCTCGCACGTGTGTCAGGATGCCTGGCCGCGCGTGGTGTAAACATTGATTCACTTGTCGTGTGTGCAACAGATGTGCAGGACTTGTCGCGCATGTGTATTGTGCTGCGTGGTCAAGAAGGTACCATTGAACAGGTTCGCCGTCAGCTGGAAGACCTGGTGCCGGTGTGGGCGGTTGTCGACTACACGAACACGAAAGTGATCGAGCGGGAAATCATGTTGGTGAAAGTGTCGACACTAGGTCCCGAGTACTACGAGCAGAACCATCTGGGCTTAGAAGAGGAAGCTGAGAACGAAGTTGACTATGCCGTTGCCCAGGCTGACGGACATCCGACGCCGCCTCTGCCGCAGCTCAGCCCAACAGAAGCCCTGTCGATCAAAAATGACAATCTTCGCTCGATCATTGCATTAACGGATCAGTTTGCTGGGCAAGTCGTCGACGTGAGCGATGCTAGTGTGATCGTGCAAGTATGTGCTAAGACATCGCGTCTCGATGCGTTTTACAAACTCATGCGTCCTTTTGGTATTTTGGAGCTTTCGCGTTCTGGCACAATGGTACTGCCACGTACGCCCATCAAGTCGTCTTGGAAGAGTATTTCCGACCGCGAGGAAATCGATCGCAGCGTGGACATGGACGCCTCCATGCTTCCCCCTGGATAAATAGCTAGTGTCATCGTTGCCACCCCTGTCCTCCGAAAGGAAGAAAAATAGAGTCCTGTCTGATCTGTGCATGTGGGAAAGGCCACGCAGTTCATTTGCGAGGAAGGCGAGAAAGTTGGCAAGCAAGAGTGCGAATGGCCCCCCATTGAAAATATCAGGGCATAGACATGTGTATCTAGTTAGAACTGCTCTCGTGATGGAGTCGAAAAAAGGTAGAGAGTTCTACACTTATAGCCTTACCTCTTGGTGTAGTAGAGTCGGCGTCGGTTGTATCTATCTATTCAACCAAGCTATGGCAGCAGATAGCATGTTCCCTATTCGAGCCTACGAAAACAAGCATAGCATCTATAGACCTTCCTCGACGAAGCGATTCGAATGTGCTGACAAAGAAAAAAGATCTACCCACCTATGCCATCATTTAGAACGTTGTGGCCGTACTGTAGCGCGACAGGAAGGCCGGGAAGCGTCGCACGTATCTGGAGCAATCTGCATGCGCTTGTGCCCATATACGACTTCAGCATGCACCCAACCTTCAAAATGTAGCTCCGGCCCCGCCCTACCTCCACCGCCAACAATCGTGCGGGTGAGCAAGTATACATGTGCCCATCCATTTGCTCGCTTGAAATAAATTTAGGGCAAGGGATGTGGGGTAGGAAAGGAAACATGCCATGGCGTGGAGGTGTTCACTTTCTGAGCACTCATTGGCAAGCTCTCCATCCAATCGACTTGTATCACACCGGAGTTCGTGTGCTCGTTGACAGGATCCACACTTCATGCACATTACGTTGGTGAGATGCCTCTAGCGCAGTTCACGCCATTCGTATCACAAGTGAGCCCGTCCTTCTGGAATGCCTTGTCGCAGCTCAAGCTCAACGAGTACCAGCTGAGTGATGAACTCATTCGTATTCGTGCAGATTATACGCCACAGCGCACAGTGATAGACCGCCACACCGGAACACCTCTGGGTGCTGCGTGCCGATTTAGACTAGACGGTGATGCGTTTGACGTAGATACACCGTGGGTATTGAAAGAGCAGCCAGTCGAAGCGAAGCGCTGACGCAGAACCAGACCGAGAGGGACACCTATGTATGGCCATATAAAGAATTTCAACACACTCGCGGAATTCAAAGCCGTCGATAAGCAGGCATATTTTTTTTCAAAGTGGCTGACAAGGGTGCGTTTGTTGCCTGTCAAAGTCAAGCCAAGACGCAGGTTCCAGCAATGCTAAACATTTCGGCATGGCTCTTGGTTTATGCTGACCTTAGAATTGGGAACCGGATTTTGGACGGGCACCTTCCAACTGACGTGAACGAGTTTTCTCTTGCTTACATTCGCCGACTTGAAGTCATACAAGTACTATTACTGGTTCGGATTCCCTGCGCTCTTGCTCAAGTCGCCTGGCTGGATGATCCAGGACCCATGGCGCGACGCTTCGCACACGATGAGCTCGGCAGAGCTCAAGACGTTGTGGCACGCACTGAATCGCGAACCGCTCATGATAGCTTACTTTATTGACATGAGAATGCCCGAGCATCTTCATCGGATCGATGCCAATATATATGCTTTTCTCGACTCGGTGCCAGCGGCACAACAGGCACTGGTTTTTGTCGATCCGTCGCAACATTGTGAGGCGCCTGGCTGGCCACTGCGAAACATCTTGACCATGTTGCATGTCCGCTATGGAATCCACGAATGCCGTGTTCTGTGCTGGAAAGAACCTATGGGTGATGTGCCGCATGACCATGCGCGAAGTATGATGGCTTGTTTGTCCTATCAGCATGACACTTCTGATGCATGTGTTGACTGCATCATCCAACGAGCCAATGCGCCATCAAAACCTGACGCCGTTGGTTGGGAGCGCGATGTTCGTGGACGCTTGGTGCCGAAGCTCGTGGCATTGGGAGAAATGTTGGATCCACAGTTCCTTGCGGACCAAGCTGTGGACCTAAATTTGAGGCTCATGCGCTGGCGCATGGTGCCCGACTTAGCGCTCGACACAATCCAGAGTGCCGAGGCGTTGCTGATTGGTGCAGGCACACTTGGATGCTACGTTGCGCGGACACTACTTGGCTGGGGCGTTCGAAACATCACACTTGTGGATAATGGGCGCGTATCGTTCTCGAATCCTGTTCGTCAGCCGCTGTACGAGTTCCACGACTGCCTCGATGGTGGACGACCAAAGGCCGTTGCCGCTGCCGATGCGCTGCGTCGGATCTCACCTGGCGTCCATGCACAGGGCGTTGAGCTGGCGATTCCGATGCCTGGGCACGCGGTGCCATCATCGCTCTTGAGGCAAACCAGGGAAGCAGTTGAATCACTCGAAGCTTTGATCCGTCGGCACGACGTTGTGTTTGTGTTGACAGACTCGCGAGAATCTCGCTGGCTTCCGACTCTACTTGGTGCTGCGCACAACAAGGTACGTTCTTGGCGCGATTTGCCATGCCTGCAAGATCATTACACTCACACATTTGCCGTCTCTCTCTCTTTCACTCTCTTTCCCGTACAGCTGGTAATTAATGCGGCCCTTGGATATGACACCTACGTCGTGATGCGACACGGCACATCTTCAGAGCGTGTGGGGTGCTATTTTTGCTCAGATGTCGTGGCGCCATCAGACTCACAAACGGACCGCACACTGGATCAAATGTGTACCGTATCACGTCCGGGTCTTGCCGCCATCGCTGGCGCCACAGCCGTTGAGCTAATGGTGTCAATCCTGCAGCACCCTCACACACAGAGTGCGTTGTCAGAGACGACCGACGACGACGAAAAAGACAGCGAGCGATATGCCGACACCACCAGCGATGGGAAGTACAAGCCAGTCCATGATGAGTCAGTGGCACTACCACATCAGATCCGTGGAAATTTAGGCTCTTTCACTTCGCATACCATGGAAAGCCAGGCATTTGAGCAATGCACCGCATGCTCGCCGCCCATTCTTTCCGCATATGAGCATAATGGGGCAGATTTGGTATGCGCCGCGTGCGATGACCCGTCTTGCCTCGAACACATTTCTGGTGTGCAGGCACTCAAAGCCGATGTGGATGCGAGGGCGGTCGATATTGCTTGGGATAATGAACACGACGATGATGATTAGGCGCGTGTTCGTTTCCCGCGCCTGAGTAGTTGGCTGTTCTGGCCTCTATTCGACGATGAGACCACGTCGGCATCGCCAGTATAAGAAGAAGACGCCACAGCATCGGCGGATGGATGGGACCGCTGTTGCATTTGATGCTGAGCATGCCGCAGAGCGTCGAGCAGCGCTGTGTGGTGTTGACGATGGGCTTCTGCAGACGCTTCGGTCTGCTTGCACAGTGCATCGATTTTCGAATCTAGATCTACTAGCACATCGCGTGTTTTCTCTTTCCATGCGTGCAAGTCGGTGGCAAGTCGCGTAAGAGTGGTTCGACTCGCAGGAGCAACATCAGGAGGAAGCACGTCTCGAGATGCACATGTTACAACACATAGACGCCTGCCGATCTCATCGATACGCCCCGTGATCATGCCGAGCTCGAGCGACTCGATCAGTAGAGATAGCAGGGGAATCGCATATCCGTCGTCGTGCACTGGCATGTCAACAGCACGGCCCATGTCCTCCAACGACAAGTACGGCGATGCTTCTTGAGCAAGTGATACAAGTGTGAGGCGTTGCAGCTGCCTTTCTTGCGCCTCATTCATAGGTGGTAACGTCCCCGGTGATGCGAACTTGTAATCATGCCATGTGCCGGCAGCAAAGAGGCAGACCAGTTGGACGTACGGCACAAACGCTGCTTCTCGTATATACTAGATGGGTGAGCGTAAAGAAGCACATGCGTACCGCAACAACATTGGCATTCGACAAAAGATGCGCGTATGAATGAACGCCAGGGAGCTCAGAAGTGCGGACAATTAGTGACACAGCATCGTCCATCCTTCTTCCTCACGCAACTAGTACGAGCGCCTGTCGCACAAAGGTTCTTCGGCGATGGAGGGGACGACTTGGAAACGTAGAGGACCGTGCCAGAATGGGGAGCTTTCTTCAAACGTAGGTGGCGTGACATAATTCTGCGGTGCAATTTCCCCACTTTCTCGGGCCTAAGGGCCCATGCATGAACCGCAAGGGGCTGGTTACCAAAAAATAGGCACCAATTTCCATAGCTCTCGCACCATGGGGCAAGGGATCGAGTCCAACTCTTGCTGTCCCCTCAATGGTCAAATGCGCAGAAGAGACAGATGCAACACACTCTACCTTCTACGATCTTTACCAAGCTCATACATCTATGAGAAATCACTATCGATTTACTCCTGTTCGCTGAAAGAAGACGACAGTCGGCGGATCAGGGCCGGCACACTCTTGCCAAAGGATGCGGACCGGCGCATGTTGGCAAAATAATCATCGGGATGCTGGCATACCGCCACAGCCTTGCGCATATGACTCGAGAGATACGTAAGACCCACTTGAAAGCTAGCATTCGTCCATCCAAAACCTTCTCGCGGCACATAGGCAAACTGTGTGCCCTGGTTTCCGTACTCGGCATTTACCAAGTGACTCAGAGCGACGGCGTCAAACTTTTCCGGCACAAGACCATTAAAGTTCACGAACGCCGTCGTGATCATATACAGCCAACGATATGCAAGGCGCCGAGCATCGTCCATGTACCCGTACCGCTTGAGTCCTTCCCAAGCGAGCATTTGATGCGGCGGCAATGCATACGGATAGTCCCACTGTCGATTCGGCCGCGAGAGTGAGACGGGGCCGCGCGATTCCTCTGTACCAGTTACAAGGCCACCCGTTACTTCAAACTTGCGCAATGACAAGCGCATCATGCGGGCGGCCTGGTCGGGCGATGCCATGCCGGACCACATGGTCCAGAATGACGTGACACTCTCATACAGGCTTTGTTCTCCCTTGCGCAGATTGTAATCGTAGTACAACCCCTTGCCTTCATTCCAGCAGTACGCATCGACCTGCTTCTTCCGGAACGCAGCCCGCTCGAACCACTCGGCACTGCGCTGCAGCTTGCTCACTAAGCGGCCTGCCTCGGCACCATGGGAGGTATCCAAACGAAATTCGTCCGTGAGCTCCAGTTCATCGTCAAACTCGTCGCGGATTAGCTCGCCAATGTCTCGTTCGTACTTGAACAAAAGTGACTGCAGGTCAATAGTCGCAAGATCTGCACACTTGCGCTCAACACGGTATGAGGTATCGTGTCCGCTCTCGCGCACGGCTCGATCGTGACGGAAATACTCGTCGAGATCTGGCTCTTGCACCTCCTGATTATCATACATGCGCGTGAATTCATTCACACTGCATTGATACTTCTCAGCATACGGCCGCAAGAGCGCTGTAAAGTGCGACGCCTCCGTCTCTGGCGGCACGCCCAATCCCTCAGGATGGTATCGAGACAGGCCTGTGTTTGGATCAAACCTGGGCTCACTCATCCAGACCATGTGGTATTCTTTGATCGCCGCACATAAAGCGCGGTGAAGCCATGCCTTGTGCTGCGCCTTGTGCTCAGGCTGGTCGGACAGCATGCGCTCGTACACGCGACGTGTAAAGTCCGTGAAAAACGGCGGCTGCGAACGTAACAGGTAATACGTCCGATTGCCGTTCATGATCTTGTGGTAATGCTGGATCTCGAAGATAAAGTGGTCCACGGGCCCCTTTGCCAGGTCAAGTCGTCCATCTTCCAACAGCCCCAGTGCAATAAAGTAACTGTCCCAGTTGTATAGCTCATTGAACCGCGCACCGGGCACGACAAACGGGATGCCTCGCAAGTCGATCTGGCCCGTCTTTTCGTCTTGGACCTTCTCCATCGCGATGGCCAGCAAACCCGGACGTTGATTCAGATCTCGCACATACTCGGGTGTGCACACTTTGGGAAGCACCTCGACATTCAGTCGCAACGCAGGCCGTTCCTCCGCGACTCGGCGGTAATATGCAATCATTTCAGGCTCACCTGCCGGCACATACAGGATCTGCCCACGATGCGCTGAGCGATTTTTAGGATCAAGTAGCACTTTCTGCAAGCCCTCGGCATCGATTCTTCGCGTCAAGTTATTCCAAAACATGGTGCGGATCATGCGCGAAAGCTTGTCGATCGGGTTCTCTGCAAGGCATGCCTCAGAGACGATCAAGTGCTGTTCACCTCGGTCCATCGCAAGTGCCAACTCCTGCAGCAGACTCGCAAGCATATAAGTGCCACGAATCTCTGAGGACGGACCATCAACCGTCTCAAGTGTTATGGTCTTCGGACCTTTGTCGGCGATACTAATTTGATTGTCACCATCTGTGTCCTCTTGCTCTAAGAGGCGCTGAATCGTTGGCTGCACCTCCATATGAAACTGCCTTGGACCTAGCTTCTGAAGTGATTCCACACCGCTACTCCATCTTCGCACGTTTGGCGGACGCTGTTCATTCCGAGGATTCACTAATGGCATCGTTTGTTGGGGCCACATGCTTGAAGATCGCTGCATGTCTCTCAGTCGCGGCACAGCCGACACAGCTGCGTGTTCAGCAACAGATGGGTTTTCTCCATTGCCTACTCGCACGCCTACATGATTCCCACCATGATCTCCATGCAAATCACTTGGCCGTTCCAGTTCCGACTCACCACGACTCATGTTGGTTGAAAACGCAATCAATCAATCTGGCGTGGAATTTCCTCCACCTGCACTCACACCATGACTAGCCTTTAGCCGTTGAGCCGACGCGATGGACCAAGAAATTTTCGTTCACGTCAACTCAGTGGTTTAATGCGTATGCTCCATGGATGCATCGTTTTCGCGTCAATCGTACCCCAAGGTCTTTGGGTACATTTTCTCACAGAAACCTCGTTCCCTCGAATATCTATATAGCCGGACTTCATCTACCCGCACGACTCAGCCCGGAACGTACTACAAGATGCTGGGTCAAAGGCACGTGGTTTATACTTCCAACACTCTCACGCAGTGCAATACTCATATGCACCAGTGCTACTTCACCGGCATGAACACATATGTAGTGATCCTTAGAAATATTACTACTAATACGAATCCACGCATAAGCGCATACTCACCATCTAGTAGGGACTCGACAGCACTAACCCTGTGTATACTGACTCAGATCTATTCTCATACACTTCTCTTCTGTTACACACAAAAGCGCACAATCAAATACACATGGTAGTAAGGGAATCAGAGTATATTTTTTTACCACTACTCGACAAGACAAGTCCTGCGCAGAGTACAAGGGAGTACAGTCGCCGTTAATAGATACACCTGCCTACGGGGCATCGAAACCAGACACGATAGGCAAAATGCGCGCAACTGTGACGCCATGGCTGGGAGAAGGTTTCATCAGTAAGTCCATACATTTTAGTCAAAGAGACCAAAGCCCATGTCCTCATCGGACTCCTCCTTCTCCTCTTCCTTCTTCTTCTCTTCCTTGGGCTCCTCAGCAGCTTCACCGCCGGCAGCGGCACCGGCAGCTGGGGCAGCAGCGACGGCAGGGCCGGCTGAACCAATGTTCGTCAACAGGTCCTTCACATCCTTGCCCTCGAGAGCCTTGGCGAGCAAGCTCGCCCAGATTGGCTCAACTGGCACGCCAGCAGCGGTAGTAAGCTCAACAAGCTTGTCGCTCTGCGATGTGTGAGTCCTCATTCTTTTGATTACAGACATGATACGCGCGATTCACTCTTCGGTGTTCGAAAAAGACGAAATCATGCCTGCTCATTAGAAAACGTACCGTGATCTCCATACCCTCATCAGCGAGAATCAAGGCAGCGTAAGTAGCGGACAGTTCACTGGGAATAAGTTAGCATGCATACTCGCAAATACATCTCGCTAGCTTAACACGTACGGAGAAGCCATTGTGGATCAGTATAGTCTTGCTCGGTGAGGGGAGAGAATAGCTTGTATGGACGACCTCGATGGTTTCGGCGTGCTTCCCACACGTGACTACTGTATAGCTTCTTCACGTGAGGAGAACTTTCTCGCCTCGATCTCTCAGCTAGACCCTATCTCAATCGGCGAGTTCGCCCTCGGCTCCACTCAAGCCTGCTTGAGTGGAGGCTGACCTCATCGAACGCAAGTGGTGGCTTTAGTGTTGTGTACGTGCACGCGCGCGTGCGGCAGTCGACAGAACTAGTGCGAGCGGACATTACTGGACGTGCGAATTCGTTATTAAAATGGGCAGTGTGGCGTCCGAACATCACTACCATGTCGTCTTCTGGAGAGTCCAGCGTTCGCACGTCACCTCATCTAGTGAGCGAGTTGAACCCAAAAGGGATCCGACCGTATGTATTTTGATATTAGCTCCAAGTGTGTGCGAGCTAACGCGTAACTCAACGACGTGCAGATGCTGCGCTTGTCCTGAAACGAAGGCGGCGCGTGACGATTGTTTCCTCAAGTTCGGTCACAATGTTGAAGAACACGGCGAATCTGCACGAAAATGTGAGGAACTTGTCAAGCGGCACAGAGAATGTATGGCATCTCTAGGTTTTAAGATATAAGCGAATCGATCGCATGAGTGAGCGTGACATAGCTTTTATCGGTACCATACCTACAAAAGAACAAAAAAAAGAGATTGCACCATGCTTCTACTCGATCCATTCTACTCTTTTGAAACCTGTAAAACGCTTCGGGAATTCAGTCATGTTAAAGCTGAACCAGAAGTATGACTGCAAGACCATCCTTAGGCTTAAGGTCAATCTACACTCATGGCGAAACCGCCCCAACCAGGTGGCAGTATTGCGACGTGCTCCTTGACTTCACTCCACATCTTGCCATGTGGAAATTTCCCTTTGTTTCACTGATGATGCTTGCCCCGCTTGCGTATCGCGCGCAGATCGTTTAGCAATTTCTGTCTAATGCATGCGTTTGGATTTATGCGCACGTGTGGGCTCCACGTGGGACACTTGCTCCTTTCCATAGTCTGTCCACTAGTGGATGCGACGATTATTGGCTGAGCACCAAAACTTCAGCACAGCGACCTTTTGCCTTGACTCCGTTAGCGGACTACGCTACTTGCAGCGACCATGTCGTCGACTGATGTGAGGCCAACAAATAATTACTTTTCGCGGATCTACGAGCGCGCATCAGAACTTGTCAACCAGGTTAAGAATGTGGCAGCAGAGGAGGCCCGACCACTTTTGCACGGTGAAAGCCATGCGTCATATCAAGGCACGCAGGACAACTCAGTCCCTGTGCCAAAACCACGACCAGTCCAGACTCCTGTCAAAGTCGAGGCCAAGGTTTGGTTTGCGAACGAGGTGTGTATAATGAATCATAACCGGATGGACTAATATGATCAGCGCACATGGATTTCGTGGTTGCGTGCCTCCTTGTTGATCGGCACACTTGCATTGGCCCTATTTAACTCGGCTTCTTACTATGACCCGAAGCCATCGACTAGTCCAGATGTGCCAGACGTGCCAGGCAACCCTGCTGCTGCCAAGGTCGTGCGCGTGTTTGGTATGGTGTATGCTTTCATTTCTGCATTCGTTCTCCTCTGGGGCCTGTACAGCTATCAGCGCCGTGTGACCCTCATTAAAATGCGCTGGCCAGGCAGTTTCGGTGCGTGTTCTTTTCGATATGTTCTGGATCCGCTTTGTGTTCTAACTTGCCAGATGACTTAATTGGTCCGCCTGTCGTGTGCGTCGTAACATTTATTGCTGTCCTCGCAAACTTTATTATTGCTGGTAAGTGTGACGATCTCTTAGAAGAATGGATGTTGGCTGACTTATCTAAGTTCATCAGCGCATGTAATAGTCGCTCGTCCTGTGTTTATATAGTACGTGAGAGATGCAAGCTAGTAGCGTTTCTTGCTGTCTCGCTAGGGATACGGATGTACTTTTTCTCGCATTTTTTTTGGCATAACTTAGGCTTTGGCACAAGATTTCAGTCATCTCATATCGAGCAGACCAAACCTCCTTGGGTTATGTAGTGGCCAGTATCCGCGAGACCTGTGCGATACTAAGCATTACTGATATTCATTGCCATTAAAGTATGTCGATGCGCGTGTGAAGTTCATAGACCAGCGATAGCCCAAGCCATGTATGTGGTCTCTGACGAATGCTCTACTCTTCGTTTTTCTCACTGGCCGGCTTCTCGCACATCCCGTGGGCCAGTGCTCATGGCGCTTCGACAAAGTTTGGTATTCGACCTGGTCCAACATAAAGAGTTTATCTAATCGGGCAACGCGACTTCATTTGAAGCTATTCTAGAAGCTATGATTGGTCTGGTTTGGGGAGTCCTCGGACCTAGCATGAAATTTCCGCAAGGCTCAAGGTGGGAAGTCCTCGGACCTAGTGTGCAACGTTCGTTGGCCCAGGCAATATTGTCGAGTTCATCTGCTTAGAATGACGTCATCATATGCACGATATGATTTCAGCTGCACGGCGCTCGGGCATTCGAACGGGCCTCGAAATTTCGACCCAACGTCTTGGGAGTCAATATAAAGGGGCGAAAGGTCACACGACAAAGTAATTGGTCTTACCGCATTCAGTCACACGACATGACCACAGTTGACCTCGGCACCGTATTCAAAGGAAGCCCAAGCGGCAGACTCATTGAGACCAAGGGAGGTTCGCGCACACTTCGTGCGAACGATGTCGTGATCGACATTGCGTACTCGGGTGTGTGTGGTACCGATCTGCATTATCGTAAGGCCGACATGGTTTTGGGTCATGAAGGTGTCGGTGTTGTTTCGCAGGTCGGCCCAGAGGTCAAGGCAGTGAAGGTCGGTGATCGTGTCGGATGGGGCTACAACCACAAGTCTTGTGGATACTGTAACGAATGCTGGGATGGCTTCGACACACTTTGCCCTGAGCGTACTATGTACGGTGTCGCTGACTTGGACATCGGTAGTTTCGGCGATCGTGCTGTGATTGATGCTGACTATGTGCACAAGATCCCTGACGCAATCGATCTGCGTGATGCCGGCCCATTTCAATGCGGTGGTGCTACCGTCTACTCTGCCATGGTCCACTCGGGCATTCAACCTAACCAGCGAGTGGGTGTCTTGGGTCTGGGTGGTCTGGGTCACTTGGCTGTGCAATACCTTGCGAAGATGGGCTGTGATGTGGTTGTGTTCAGCGGTACCAATAGCAAGCGCGAGCAAGCTATGCAGCTTGGTGCTCATGAGTTTGTGGCATCAAAGGAGAATCCGAAGTTCGAAAACGTAAAGCCGATCCGCCACTTGCTAGTGACTACAAGCTTCCAGCCTGACTGGCCGCTCTACTTCAATATTATGGAACCGAACGGCCACATTGTGCCACTCACCGTTAGCTTCGATGACATGACATTGCCTTACGCACAACTGCTTATGAAGCAGCTCACTGTGACTGGTAGTCTCGTCGCTCGCCGCCTGGTACACCGCCAGATGCTCGAGTTTAGTGCACGCAATAACATCAAGCCTATCATTGAGGAGCTCAGCATGACGGAAGAAGGCGTCAATGAGGCTATCGACCGTCTTGACAAGGGCGACGTGCGCTACCGCTTCGTTCTGAAGAATCCGCGTTTCAAGGGTCACATGTAAAGTGTACATTTATGCAGACCTATGAATAGAAGTTGGCCAGTAGGTTCCATCTAGCTGATTCCATCGTTTATTGAGTCGCTCATCGCCATCAGGTGCACCATACTCAGGCTTTTCCTCATCCGAGTCGGGGTCAACAATAACACCATCGCCATCATATTGAGGGTCCATGTCGTCAGGGTCAGCGTGTTGTTTTGCACGCACTTTCGCTAGACCCGAGCGGGGCTCACGGAGACTCATGTCCTTCAAAAATGCTTTCATTTGGTCGTCTTGAGACTTGCTTAGTTGAGCCTTCTTTTCAGCGACCAATTTTTCAAGCTCAGGGCGCACTTCGTCGATGTATTCAGTGCGAGCTTTGGAAATAGCATCCAAGAATGCATCCATGCCATCACCAGTAGCGGATGACACTCCTACAGCCGTGATGTTCTTGTAAAACTCATCTAACACGAGGCTCATGCTGTTCATGAGACTGTTGAGATAGCTTGGCTCTTCACCACGGCTTTCAAACGATGTCGGCATATCTTTGCGTCCTTGTGTCGCATAGACGGAGGGGTCTCGTGCATTTCCAGCAATGATTGCACGTTGAAAAGCTTCAAAGTCATGCATCCATTCGAGAGCGAAGTCATGGGACTGCACATCAGTCTTGTTAAACACCAAAACGAATGGTAGACGCGCTTTGTACAAAATGCTGCATGCATAGAGCATATTGCTCATAAATGTCGCTGGAGCTGTGGTGCGTGGGGTATCGACAACATATACAAGAACGGTCGGCATGGACGTAGCCAGGGCATCTGTAATAATGGAGCCAGATGCCGACCACGTGAAAATTTCAATCTGACCTGGAGTATCGAGCACAATATGATCTAGCTCTTGCGCACGTTTATCTGCAAGCTGCAATACCTGGTCAAACTTGGTGGTAAACAGATTGAGTGATGTAAGGATGCCACCGTTAGGTCCCAATTTGTATTCTTCCATCACGCGGTTGTAGTCAATCGTGTCGCGGATATCCACGTTCGGCGCATAACCCAACGTGGCAACAGCTGGATCAATATTGATTAGGTATGGACGTGTCGGTGAGTCACTTGATAGAGACGTATCATTTGCGAGCGCGTCACTCGCTGCTGAGGCTGCGCGCTGCGCAAGGTGTGATGCCAGTTTTGACACGAATGTCGACTTGCCTGAGCCTGCCATACCGACGACGATCATTGCTGTGGCTCTTGGTGGAGGCGGCAATACGCCTACTCCAGAGCTCTGTTTCTGAGATGGTGGAATCGGATCTGGTCCCGTCATACTGAATCTCCGTCAGCTACAAATTGCGGGCGACTTCGTCTTTTTTGAAGCTGATGTGTCGTCGTCTTAATCACACACGCACCTTACGGTGCGTGTGTGGCGACGTTGGCAACCTCCACTATACATATCACGTGTATCTAGCTAAACGTTACGATTCTCCACACCCAGTCCCCCCTCCCCCGGCCAGAAATTGCGTCATTCGGTCAAGTGAAAGGACCAAGTGTCGTTGGGTCGCGCGTGTTCATCTACGTGTGGCGTTGTACTCACGAAAATGAACATGGCAGTTCGGCACATGCTACGTGCCAGTGTGCGTGAACTACACACTTCTTGTGCGAGAAGACTATCGCATCCAGCTTCTGGATCGCGTATGGAACAACTAAGGCAACGACTTGCGGAAGATGCTATGACGATAGACGAATTTGCTGGGATGTCTGCACCGGCACCACGCATCGCGATGGGTCGAGTAAATGACGAACGGCTTCCCTCTTATACGAAAACGCGTATTCCTAAAGGTGCGAACTTTGGCCGCATTAAGCGAGATTTGCGTGGCTTGGGCCTGGCGACTGTGTGCGAGGAAGCGCGATGTCCAAATATCAGCGAGTGCTGGGGCGGTGCAGGTGGAAAGGAAGCTGCCACTGCTACGATTATGCTGATGGGTGATACTTGTACCCGAGCATGCCGCTTTTGTGCCGTCAAGACATCTCGGAAACCCCCGGCATTAGACCCGCACGAGCCAGAAAACACGGCTGAAGCCATTTCTCGTTGGGGTCTTGGCTACATTGTGCTGACATCAGTCGATCGCGACGACTTGGTCGATGGTGGTGCTTCCCACATTGCCCTCACCATCCAAAAGATCAAACAAAAGGCGCAAAATATTCTCGTCGAGGCTCTGGTACCGGACTTTGGCGGCTCTATGGCGAATGTTGAACAGGTAGCTCTAAGTGGCCTTGATGTATATGCCCACAACATTGAGACTGTTGAACGAACAACCCCATTAGTGCGCGATCGGCGCGCGAAGTACCGCCAAAGCTTGGCAACCCTTCAGCATGCCAAGTCTGTGCGGCCAGAACTCGTGACAAAGACTAGTATCATGCTTGGCTGTGGCGAGACGGATGCCGAAGTCGAACAGACTCTTCGCGATCTTCGTGATGCCAATGTTGACGTTGTTACATTTGGACAGTACATGCGTCCTACCAAGCGGCACATGAAGGTATCTGAATATGTGGAGCCAGAAAAATTCACTCACTGGCAAAGGTTGGCTGAGCAACTTGGATTCTTATATGTCGCGAGTGGCCCGCTCGTTCGCAGCAGCTACCGAGCGGGAGAATTCTTCATTGAAAATGTCATCCGGAAACGTCGCGGCATCGGCACGCCTGTCGACACAGAAACAGTCCAGGCTTTACGCTCCAGTGCTCCCGGCTCCGACAGCGCTGCTGGCGCCATCAACACTCCAATTGGACAGTAGCGTCGGAAAGTCGTTGTGAAGCTTTCTGCACTCGTAGCTGTCCTTGAAGATGTGCACACAGCGAATCGAACACCGTTCGATCTTCTCCAAACGTCCAGTGCACGTGTACGCATGTATTGTTTACAACGTCCCAACGCACGCATACGAGTGGAGTCGATGCTCGTCGAGTGTATGACTTGCCGCGTGAACGAGCCCTGCGGGCCGAGCGTGTCCAGCAGGGCGCCCACACGACCAGCGCAAGCGGATTCGTGTGCCATTCAACAGCATCATTAGGAAGTGTATCGAGGTGACAAAGTTGGTTATAGAGTTCATCCTCATTAGAATACCTCATGTTCCACGTGCGCGTACAGGAAGGAGGCTTGCAGGCCGTAAGTGAAGGGCCGACATTGCGTGCGATGTTGTCTGGAAGTCTATGCGCAAGGAACGACCAAGCGACGGCCCAACGGCGTGTCCGGCCTTGGATGAGTTCTGTTAGGGCGTAGTTTGTTATTTGATACTGCTTTAGTGTCTGGACCACAGCTAAAACGGATGAATGCCTGCCGAGCATCGATGTGTACCAAGGAATGCGCTCTCGATGTTGATCAAGCGTGCTTTCATGAATAAGCCTCTGAACGAATTCTAGCTCACCTCCAGCTGTATACAATTCGGTATCATGAGCGGAACATGGATGATAATACTCGACTTTCGCCTGCCGGAGTGCATCACGTTCCTGCTTAGACGCGTAGAAAGGCGGATTGCACATGATGAAACTTACATCATTCGTATCTGACGCGGGGATCAGAGTATCCTGACGTGTGTGTAAAAGCCTTACACGCCGAGAGAGATCAAGAGCTTCATTTGCTGGATCATCCAGCACATGCTGGGCGTGTCCTAGGGCACTGGCGTCTATATCCGTGCCTATCATGCGCCAATCACGATGCATAACACATGCTAAGATAGCATATATAGCCAAATAACCAGTACCGATATCAAGACCACATACAGGAAGAGATGTGGTAGTTGCAATATTGTCCGTGGACGCTCTGGGGCAAGCTGCCTCGAGAATGTCTTCGATCCAGTGCAGATAATTCAACCTGCTCGGTAAAGCGGGGCACAACCGGTCAACTGTGACTTTGCATGTGACGCCAAAGTCGCGAAACAGAAGCTTTTGAGTATAAAGACAACGCGCATGCTCATCGTTCCAATTGGTCGGAGCTTCACCGTCATTATTCCTGGTCACATATTCTTGGGCATACACATTTCGTGGATGCATGGATTATTTCGACAACTTGCGGGGTCAGAGGGATTTCTCTACTCCACAAAGCAACAGCTTCCTATAAGTTGATCCCCATTGGGACCATAAGGTTTTTCCTAACAGAGCGAGAGAATTTTCCTTTTTGAACCTTTTCCGCTATCGTGCGCTAGAATTTCTGTATTCAACGCCTCCTTCACAGTGCTCAGTAAATTCTAGGTGCATACTTGAACATCGAACGCCTCCTGCTCCTGCCAAATCCTCCTGTTAAGCAGATCGAAGCGGTCGATCTCGTTCTGAACGCGTCCATGGCATCTTCCCAAGGCCCCATCTTTGCTGATAAAAACGCAGATACATCCAGTAATGGGGCAAAAAACTGTGATGTAGCTCATGAGAACGAGCAGGAACGACAGTCTAGCACCTACATGGTGTTCAGCTCGGCAGGAAAACTACTGTATCTCTCACACGATGATGGAGCGCAAGACTGGGCCTTGACCCAAGCAAGCGTAATGCATGCCATGTTGAGTTTGTTCGGCATGCAAGATCAGTTGCAGCGTATCTGTATGAATAATTCGGTGAACGTATCATTTCTACATCGAAAACCTCTGTATCTGGCTTGTGTGGCGAAGAAGAAAGAGCCTGACGATATTGTGTCTCTTCGGCTCGAGCGTGTTTATGCTACTATCATCAGCCTCATTAGCCATGCGAGGCTGCTCCGCCTTTTTGATCGTGCACCTAATTTGGATTTACAAGCTTTGATTGGGCCTATGCGAGAGTATGTCGACGCAGTGGTCTTGAACATGCAATCCTCCTTGGCGTTGGCTTTCGGTACTGTTCCCATTCGTCCACTAGATGCATCAGTTCGTGATCAGATCACTCGGACCTGTGCCGAGCTTGCTCCAGAAAAACGACCCAAGCAGCTGTTGTATATTCTCCTGTGGGACAGTGACGATGCGCTAATTAGTCTATCACACTTACGCCGTTATGTGCCGCATCCGACAGATCTTGCGCTCATCAATGCAGTAGTACGAGTTGGAAAAGACCAAGATGGTTGGGCCCCATTGTGTTTGCCTGTTTTTGCACCCAACTCGTTCGCGTACGTGTTCTCGAGCGTGATCGGCTCAGCGAGGCTCGCGCTTGTGTGTGGTGACCACGACGGATATGTGTTGTGCAGGTCATGGCGCCATAAACTAGCCGAATCACCATGCATGGCAGCATTGCAACGCGAATTAAGTATGAATCCGGTATCCATTGATTCCATGGGGCTGCCTGGCCTACGTGATGTGGCATTCTCGTCGCGGCGCTCTCAGCAGTGCATCATCTCGCCGCGAATCTCTGCCCATCGCCAAACACTGTTCGAACACGTCTTGTGCGCACTTCGTGGTCCTGCACATGCAACTGAAGCATGCCCTGACTTGCCGTGGCCACGACAGCCGCCTGTGCCTAGGCCACTTGAGCTTGTGATTAAGCGCACGGACCAAGAGGCCATCCTGGGCTGGCGCACGGCTGCGTTTGAATTGTGCATAACCACAACTCCTCTGCTTGCTTCGTCCGCCGTTGGGGAACTTGCAAACAGAGTAGTCGCATGGGTCCGCCATCGTGAAAGCTTTTTGTTTGCTACGGCATCTGTCTTCTAGTGGTGGAAAAGACGCACATTCGTACGGGCGACCACCATGTTATGCGCATCAGCTGCAGCGACACATGCGTCGTCCATCACACTCCCACCTGGAGCAGCAATGTACTTGGCCCCGGAGCGCGCAGCGCGGAAGACATTGTCAGGGAATGGAAAGAATGCATCGCTGGCAACAACGACGTTCTGCAATGCGGCAGCGTGTTGGGCCCGCTCCTCCTGGCTCAGAGGCTCAGGCACCGTCTCAAACACAGACTCCCATTGCACACGCTCTTCACCTCGGAGCGGCGTGCCTTCGACGAACAAGTCAATTGCATTGCTCTTGTCTGGACGCTTCGTGCCTTTCTTGAACGGCAATGCCAGCACGCGCGGGTGCTGCCGAAGCCACCAATTATCGGTCTTGCCTCCTGCCAGGCGTGTGCAGTGGATACGAGACTGCTGCCCAGCACCCAGGCCGATGACCTGACCATGCAATGCGTAACAGACACTGTTCGACTGTGTGTACTTGAGCGCAATAGTGGCCACAATCATGTCGAGCAAGGCCGAGTCAGGCAAGTCTTTCAATGCGCTCACACGCTCCTTAAACAGGTCAGGCGTTACTTTAAGGTCGTTCCGACGCTGCTGCAGCGTGACGCCGTATACTTGTCGAGTCTCGGTCACATCTGGCACGTATGCTGGGTCCATCTGCAGCACACAATACTTGCCACTCTTCTTGGCTGCAAGCAACTCCAATGCCGCTGGCTCAAAGCCTGGCGCAATAACACCATCACTGACTTCGCGCGAGATAATGCGTGCTGTTTGCTCATCGCAAGTGTGCGACAATGCAATGAAGTCGCCAAAACTGCTCATACGATCAGCGCCACGCGCACGAGCGTAAGCAGTAGCCAGATCAGACAGTGGTCCCAAGTCTGCGACGAAGTAGGCCTTGGCCTCCGTCTCTGTCAGTGGCACGGCAACCGCTGCGCCTGCTGGCGATACATGCTTGAATGATGCAGCTGCCGGACGCTGCGTAGCCTCACTCAGCTCCTTGACCAAGCCCCAGGCATTCAGACCGTCAAGGAGGTTGATATAGCCTGGCGAGCCACTCAGTGCCTTGAAAGGAAGTTCACGCTCAGGCAGGTACGCACACGCCGGCTTCTGATGTGGGTTTGCGCCGTACCGCAACGTGATTTGCTGGACAGGCTCACGCGGCGGTGACGCGTACTGCTGACGGAAGTACTGGCTAATTGCTGTATCGTAGTGAGCCGTGTGAGTAAAGCCTTTCAGTGCAAAGCGCTCGCGACATTGCTTGGCTGTGTCGTTGTCTTCGCCGCCAAATTGCGTGAGGAACGTCGCATAGTCCGATGGATCACAGAGAACCCACACACGCTCATGGTTTTTTGCAGCAGCTCGAATCAACGTTACTCCACCAATGTCGACTTCTTCGACTGCTTGTGCGAGTGTAGGTGCTGGGTCTTTGGCTACGGTCTCTTCAAATGGATACAAGTTGCATACGACAATGTCAATCGGTGCAATTTGTTGCGCATCTAAGTCTGCACGGTCCGATTCAAGCGATGTGCGAGCAAGAATGCCGCCGTGAACGGCTGGATGCAATGTCTTTACTCGACCTTGCAACATCTCAGGCGCTTGTGTGATGTCTGAAACATCGCCAATCTCCAAGCCTGCAGCACGCACCGCACGCGCCGTACCGCCGCTCCCAAGTAGACGTACTCCTTTTGCTGCAAGGCCTTGTGCAAGCTCAATAAGGTTTGTTTTGTCGTACACAGACAAAATTGCCGTGGGCTGTGTCATGGTTGTAGAATGCAGAAGTGGATGATAGATGGCTGCTGACTGAAAAGCCAGCCAGCCCAGCTTGGACTTGATTGTGCGACAGTATCTCCACTACGGGACACCTCCAAACAGCACATCTTCAGGGAAAAGAACTTCCGCACCATCCCTCCCATTTGGGCACCACCTGTCTCAAGCATAACATACATAAACCCATGTACAACGCCGTTACGGCAACACTACAGAAAAAACGCTACGATGAAACTTGATAAAAAGCATACCTTTAATGTATAGACCGACTTTAACCACTTCGAGTTAGAAATAAATAGAGGACGCACAAGAGTAAGCCCCATTGTGTTGCCGCTTCGCATCGGTGACCGCATAACTATCACAATGACGAACCATTGGCACGGACGCTTAACGCACAAGATGTCGACGAGAATGTATGCACCCTTGATGTGACGCATGCTCAACAACTATCTGTAGCGTCTCACATCGCGTTTCAGTTTTTATAAACGCTCATATCTTCGCAGCTTACAAACAAAAAAAACACGAGCGTTGACGCAAGACAGATTGTGAACATACCACAGCCTCGATAAACGTCGTTTCGTACAGAGGATACAGCAAGAAAAATGACCAGATTTGCACAATTCACTCGGCGATAGCGTCACTGGACTACGTGCCCTTACCACACGCAAGCTTTCCCCATCTCCAGCAACAAATCACACAAGCATTTGCGCATCAGGTATCTTTCTCACATCCATTATCATACAAGACGCTCGAAACCGTCACATCAACACCAAGACACACATTCTGTCGCACCAAGTCCCTTTCGGGATCCAATACCATACCATGTCCGGGGACTTTCCCTACAGCAGGGCACCAGACAAGAGTCCAGTGCTTCTGGGCTGCAATCAAGTATTGGCGGTCCTTTGCACATCCCCTATATCATTCCGTCACTTGAACGTGGAATTGCCAAGCAAAGTGTGTTTTTAACCACTCTCACTTGGCCAAAGGGAAGGAACCAGAGGGAATATTTTCCATGTACAATTGACGGCCAACGTGGAGAGTTTATCACGTGATGTGCTTTTTCATGTGTAGGCATGCTTGGATGTTACATGGGACTGGGCTCGCTCAATTGTAGGAGCACACAACGCTTAAAATTGAACCTTGTGTCTAAGTGTAACATCCAATGTCGTTGAACACGGCCGTCATATAGAGCTGTGTCCTACAATGCAATCTTCCTCCCTGCATTGTTCACACCTGATACGTGCTCAGTTCACACCTTCTTTTCCGCTAGAATGGCCCACCCTATGAATAAGTTTAATGCGGCTGGTCTCATGCCTGAACACTCGATGAATCTGCCTGTCCGTGCAGCGTCATCGCCTGATGAAAATTTGATCATACATGCTCTCATGAGTATGCCCGCTATGTCAGATGAAGACCTGTCGAAGGTGTTTGCTCCTGAGATTATTTACACGGCACCCAACGGCCAAGTCCTCGTGGGCAAGATCGCCGTGTCTGCTTATCTTCGTGCGAATATGCAGCCCGACAGCATGAATCTTCTTGAAACGCCGTCACTATTGCCACCACAAGCTATGGTGATAGATATGCATATGCCTAGTGGAAAACGTCATCTGCTTGTCCTGAAGCGCCGTGTTCAAGACGGGCTCGTCTCAACAATGACAGATGAAGAAGGCCACTGCAAGACATGGGCCTCTCTTGCTGTGCGTGCCGCAAGTAGCTCTATCCATTCACCGACAGATACTATGGTGTCCCCATGCACTTCTAAGCTTAGTCTTGCGAAACGACGTCATCACTTGAAGGCTAAGCCCACAACTCTTTTTGCGGGCATGCGGGATCAGCAGGCCATGTGAACGTTGACATGATATCCACTTGCTTCCAAAAGACATACTCTTTATTGACCGAGGTTGGGCGAACATTCGAGTTTGAATTTGGGGATTTCGTCCCAATCTTTTTTTCAAGTTTCTTTTTATGGTTGTTCATAAGTATGGTATATGACCTAGTTGGAATTATAGGATGGTTGAAATGAAAAAAAAAAAAACGAACAGAAAACAAACAACCAATGCAAGAGCTAGAGCGTTTGTGTGTGAGGACACACAAGCGAGCATGGTGACAATTTTATTATTAGTTTCATCAAGCCAATCTAGGGGGTCCTGATGATTGTGGTTGTAGCTGCATTAAGGCCGATTCGCGATCACGGCTCGCTTGTAATTCGCGGATTCGTTGTTGCTTTTCCTTCTCCCGCTCATCATCCCTTTGCACACCTTTGTACATGGTCTGGATTAGAATAAAAACACATACCTCGCGCTCCTTAATCTGCAAATAATGCACTCCTGTGATGATACACACGGTCCCTAAAATTGACGCGCCCAATGTGAACTTTGCTGCTCGAGACATGATCCCAGCGTCTCGTGTCGATGGAAGAAACGAAAAGCGATGATGTGGAGGCAAATACTTGCTGTCTCCAGTCACTCGATCCACGTTAGGCAACCCCACATTTGGGGATCCCCAATTCTCATGTGCCAAATCCCTAACTTGATAACCGAACAAAGAGTCCGAAGAAGGCACAGTCAACTTGGCTTTCCAACCATAAGGCTAAACTAAGATGCAAGCATGTTCATTCTGCATCAAACTACAACGTTACAAACCTACAGACGAGCGTTCACAATGTCAACAAATTCAGGCTTCAGACTTGCTCCGCCGACAAGGAAGCCATCAATGTCTGGCTGGGAGGCGAGCTCCTTGCAATTCTTAGCAGCCACACTACCTCCGTAGATGATACGCAGCGTGTCAGACACCTGCTGGTCAGCCTTCTTGACGAGCCACTGACGGATGGCAGCGTGGACTTCCTGAGCCTGCTCGGCCGTAGCAACTTTGCCAGTGCCGATTGCCCATACCGGCTCGTAAGCAATCACAATCTTACTCCAATCCTTGACGTCCTTTGTGGCCGTCTCAAGCTGACCCAGGACAACGTTGATACTCTCGTTCTTCTCACGCTGTTCAAGCGACTCACCAACGCAAAGAATCACAGAGAGACCAGTCTCGAGAGCGGCCGACGTCTTCTGAGCCACCATATCATCCGTCTCGCCGAAAATAGAGCGGCGTTCAGAATGGCCAAGAATCACCCAAGGAATGCTAGCATCTTTGAGCTGAGCAACAGAGATCTCTCCTGTGAATGCACCAGATGGCTTGTTGTAAGCATTCTGGGCGCCCAACGCGATTTGCTTGCCCTCAAGAAGCTTCTGCGATGGCAATAGGTACAGCGATGGGGGAGCTATCACAACCTCAGCTTTCGAATCCAGGCTGGAATCCAGCAGATGCTTGATTAGGCTCTGGTACTGCTCGATCGAGCCGTTCATCTTCCAGTTGCCACCAACAAAGAAAGTACGCGACATTTTAAAATGTGTAGATGGGAGTAGGATGGGGAGATAGGTAAGCCGTCTGAATTGTCCAGCACAGCATTATGGGTGCCTCCGTGCGCACGTCCACGCCACATGGGCCATCCACGTAACCGGAGTGGTCTCGGGAAACTTATCTAATCATGCATCTCGGATATGAACGGTGGCGTTGATGCGCTTCAGCCAGGTCAAGTGCACGAGATTGACATAAGGCACACACACACATTCACATTTACACTTATACGTGAGGACCTCATCATGTCTTGGCAGGGATATGTCGACAACAACCTCGTTGGAACTGGCAAAGTTTCTATGGCTGCAATTATTGGTCTGAAAGGCGGAGTTTGGGCGTCTTCTCCTGGATTGAATGTAAGCATGGAGGAACAGACGGCCATTATCAAGGGTCTCGATGACCCGTCGCCTCTTCAGGCCAACGGCATATTTGTGTCTGGTAAGAAGTACTTGACATTGCAAGCAAATCCACGTTCGATCTACGGAAAAGCCGGAGTACGTATATCAGGAAACTGACGACAGGGCGATGGGTTATGTGTTGTGCGCACAAACCAAGCTGTACTGATTGGTATTTACAATTCGCCCCTACTCCCTGGCGATGCGAACAAAGTCGTTGAGGGTCTTGCAGACTACCTGATTTCCGTAGGGTACTAACTATGTTCCAAAGGTTTCTTAGGAGAAATCCAAAGAAAAAAAATATTGGCTGACCTATTTAACGACGGCGCTGATCACGCATAGCGAGGATTTGTACAATGCGCGTGAAAATGTTGATAAAGTCGAGTTCTAGACTGATGCTCTCACGGAGTGGATCAGCAGGAATAAAGCCAGCCTGCGCGAGTCTGGCGTGATGCAAGATCTTTTGTGTGTCCCAAAGCACAAAACCGCCAAAAACAGCAAGGCCACCATACAGACACACAGCTTCAGTGAGAGCAAGCGTGCGCGCGAATCGGATAGGGATGATCAGAGGGGCAAGTGAGGACAGTGCAACAATCGTTACACCGGCCAGGAGTGGGCCACCCAGGAACATATATTTGTTCTCCTTTGCCGTTGCACCGATATAGCAAAGACTGCCCATCAAACCTGCCGTGTAGAGGCCTGCGCGCGTGAGGATAGCAGGGTTCAGAAAGAGAAGAGGAGACAGAACTGCTGCCTGGCTCGCATTAAACAAAAGCCAACAAGGGATCTTCGCCGGGTGGTTCGGTGGAAGTGCCTGTGCTCCCATCATACCGCCGATAGAAGCAACAAGGCCAACACCAAGCACAAGCCATGGATTGGCCATCATGATTCTTGCCGAGTAGCCATAGCGATGAAGTCCGTAAGCTGTGAGACCAGTGATTGTGAGACCCGTTCCCAGGTAGGTAAATGTCGAGTTCAAATAGTTTGACTCAGCGAGTCCCAGTGGCGAGCGAGTCTCACGGTTGAATATCATATTCAATCCAATCGCCGTTCCAGCGACAATGCCCACACTAATCAATGCACGCGACCAACCGCCTTGTTGTGCAAACGGACTCGAGCCAAACATGTTGTCAAACGCAGAGCCAGAGGAAGTGGCTCCATGTGAAGGCGTTTCAGTGTATGCTCCATTGTTTCGTGCACTGGCAGATGGACGGTTAAATCGTGTGTGGCGCACCAAGCGAGTCTGCTGTGCAATAGGAGATCGCGGGGCAGCCAACGCCGCAGATGGGCGGGTCGCCGTCTTCGTCGTGATAGACCGCACAGAGTTCACCGCCACGCGGCGAGCCATGAAACAAGGCGCAAAGCGAGCCGCCACAATCATGACAAGTGTTGAATGTTGTTGCGACGCTTGGAGGGGTGAGTGTGAACGAGTGGCAAACGTATTTGGCTGCTTTTGCCGCTCTATTAGGTGGCGTTCGCCGCGCTCTTGGTTGGCTTGTGCTGTGTGATGATGACGTTGGCAGGGCTGAACGCCACGTGCTTCGTATACCCTTGTAGGCTCATGACCGCCTGCGTTACATCGTTGTCATTGGGCCTCTAGTTCGTTTTCGAGCATTGGAGAAAGCAATGCGGCTAGACCAATCATTGCCCAGTACGTTGTCATGAAGCTTGGAGGCGCATCTCACACGCTCAGCGATCATCAACCCATATTGTCCAATTTCCCTGGGTGAGGGAGAACGTCTGTGGTCATGAGCATGTCCGGTATCCCGCACGGGGAGCTTCCTATTCTTGAGGCATTGATCAAGTGCGTATGATCCAGTACCTTGACATAACCTAACAAGGCATGCAGTATTCGCCACCAGCTCACAGTGTTGAAAAAAAACAGTGCAGACTATACGAATCCGCACGATGTGCAAGTAATTTACAATGCCGTTATCAAACAAAGTACGTATTTCTAGCAAGATCGAAATTGGGGAGGAGGAAAGTGGGAAGTTGTGTTTTATGAAGATGCTAACGAAAGTCACGAAACTGAACGCGATTCGCGAAGAACGCCGGATATCTGATGCCGCGCAGGATGCCACGAAGGATTCTGACGCTCCTGAAATTTCAGGTGGCATGGGCAACAGTGACTATACAACGACAAAAAATACTCGAGTTGATACTATGCTTGTTGATGTGTTTTATTTGCTTAGCCTTTTTTTCCTCACGGTCGGACGCAGCCGAGAATGCCCGGCTATGTTCAGTCAAATTGGATGCATGAAGCAGCTGTTGGACCACATGGACGAGTCCGCTGTATACACGGAGGCAGACCTAACGCCTTTTATTAGTCGCATTCAGGAACTACGGGACATAATCAAGAACGATGAGCGGCAAAATAAGCACCCGCCACAGCTCACAAAGCTTATGGCGCACAAGCTCGAGGCTTGTCAGCAAGTGGTGAACCGATTGCAGAATTCGCTGTCAGTCATTTCAGTGGAGCTCCTTGCGATTCACCAAAAACTCGTACAAATTCGACGGCAGCTCAATGCAGCCGCTGCGCGTCCAAAGCCACCGAAAGGTGATGTGAAGCAGCTGCAGGAAGAACTGCGAAAGATTGATGCAAAACGTGTCGATGGCAAGTTTCTTGGTCCTGGTGGATCATCGGTACCTGAGGGCCAGGAAATGCTTGCGGGTCTGTTAGAAAGCTGCTTCGAGCTAAGCAACGACATTCTTGTGCGCAACAGCACCGTGTCTCCAACCTTGCAGCCTATCTATGACCGTTTATTGGAGACGAAGCAGCAGCTTGAGCATCTTGAGCAACGGCACCGATGGAGCTTGCGAGAGACTGATCTTTGGACGTATCACCTTACGCTTAAGGATATTGATCGTATGCGCGTGAATGGGAAGTTTCTCGATAGCGAGGGGAGACAGCCTGAGGGACAACTCGTGTTGCTGTATTTACTTCGCAGGTCCTATGGTTTAATCAATAAGTTGCTTTCTTCATCGGAGCCACTGTCAGAAGAGCTCATTCCTGTCTCCGATAAGCTCTCGACCATTTCGAAGTGCCTTCGTGAAGTGAGCAAATATGGTGGCACATTTTCCTTGCGTGATATGTATCCATATCGACTTGCTTTGCATCAGATTGACAGTATGAGAAAACCTGTGCCGGACAAGGATGGACATCCGACTGATGTGGCGCGATGGCTTGCGCCTGACGGTACTGTGCCAGAAGGCCAGAGCATCATCCAAGCACAGTATGAAGAGGTGGAGCAAACGATTGAAGAGTTGTTGAACCGAGAGGAAGAAGACGAGGAAGACAACGAAACGCTGGATGGATCTGGCGTGAGCGAGACGCTGGAATGCGATACGCTCAGCGATAGTGATCGAGTCATGTCATCATCGCAAGTGGTTGAGAGCCATTCGGGCAACAGTGTTGCTAGTCCATCGGGCGAACTGGACACTAAACGAGCAACTGGCTAATACTGAACTGACAAGCAATGTATATTAGTGCTTTTCCCGTCGCACGGACCTGGATGGTCATGAAGACATGCCACATGTAAATCAGGAATGAGTGCATTCATAGACACAAGCCATGGCTTTGCAGATTGTAGCAGTAATGGGCACCTAGGAAGCGAACAAATTTGGACATGTGAATTCATGAGGCTAATGGCATGCGACTCAATTTCGTCTAATTCTCCATGCGTTCACGAACGTTGGGTATCTGTGCTCACCGCTGTGTGGACAGTTGAGCCATAAAATGTTCCAAACTGGGTGTCACGACCAGCTTGCTATTCAACTCGCCCAAGCACTGCGCTTCTTGGCGCTCAGGATCTAAAATCATGACCTCTTGCAGAAAACTTGTCTCACTACCGCTCATCACGTCAAATGGGATATCCCCAAGCCGAAGCATAACACGCCCGTCAGCATAAATATCAAGATGGCCGATCTGACCCTCAGTTGGGCCAACTGACTCTGACGATGACTCGGCCTTGACTTCAGACGGTGGTACTTCCATGATATCTCCACTTTCTTTTGTGTCAGTGGAAGCCGCGTCAGACGACGAACGAGGTTGAAACACTGGGAACGTATGAGGAAACTGGAACAAGAACAGCTGCCCGTCTGTCTCCCCATCCTGGACAGTAGACGCAAAGTGACTCGCCATCAGCTCTTCATGGTCTTCGTCTTCACTTTCGCTAAGATCCAGCGCCTGTGCGGTATTTACATCGCCATTAACTGGCTCGTCAGCGTCGGTCTTGATCGGTGGCGAACTCTCGCGCTTCACTCCAGGCGGCGGCTGTAAGAGCGACTGTGGCGCCATTTGGTCCAGCTCATGTACATGCTGGATATCCACAGTATCTGCATTGAGAGTAGATTGGGTGGAAGATGAGCCACGCGATCGCGTGCTATGTGTCTCGGTCATTACAGGCCTCGATCGCATGTCGGCCGCTGCACGCGCAGAGCGCGACGTGCTAGAACGGTCACCTGCCCCCATCGAGAAAGGTCCTGTTGCTGTCATTTCAATGGGTGGTCGTGGTGGCCGTGGTCCTCGCGGCGGACGTGGCGGGCGTGCGGACGAGGATGTCGGCCACAGGGACGCTGGTTTTTGGTCTGCATTCTTTTCCTCTTTGATGGATGCTTGCAAACTCGCGCCTGGTGTACGTCGGCGCTGCGGCATAACAGGTCGAAATACCATACGTCCTGCTCCTCCCGGCTGTGGTGTTGATCCGCGTGCCGTCGTTGCCGACGCAGATGGCATCGACGAAGAGGGTGTGGAGCCGACAGCTGAGCCAATACGACTAGGCACCATGCTCGTAGTGCGGCCGGGGGCAGGCACTGTTGTGCCAAAGCGCGTCATTCGCCCATTTGACTGAGATGGCTCTTGGTTTTTTGGTGTGTCGTCTCCCATACGCACAAAAAAGCAACCCAAACCTAAGCTGTGTTGGAGGACAATATACACAATTACTGCTAGCTGGAGCAGCGCGCGATATTTTTTTTTTGGCTGACCAAGGCGGAATCGGCTGCTATGGCTGACATAAGCGGCGCTTCAAGGCTCATGACTAATCGCCAGCTGGCGCTTGGAAAAATTATGTGTTGTATGTGCTTGCCAATTCTCGTCCCCTGTCTTGCCAGGCCCAACATGATGCGGCTTACGTTTGTGACCGGCACTATGCTTCTCATCCTTCAGCGCATCAAGGGTTACTCTCTAGCTCTAACCTTGTCTTAGGCATGCTTGAAATTACCGTCCCTATCTGTGTAAGGGTTCATCGCAACTTCACAAAGCTTATTCTGGCTGACGAATCAGTAGATTTATTGTAGAGATGTTAGTAGGCGAATGTCTTAGGTTGCGTCCGTGGAGGCACACACACTGGCGACGGACTGACCAAAAATTTAAGTGGGCTTCGGCCCGCGTTCCCTTTTCCACCGTTTCTTTGACAATATGCTAGTGCCGCTAACGCGTGTCGTGCGGCGGATTCCTGCGCGAGATCTGCGGAGCACATGTCTGCAGCAGGGACGTATGTTTAGTGGCAGCTCAAGGATCGCACGCAAGCGGACTGAGACTAGTACGAGCACCGCCACGTCGCTTGTGCCACCGCCGGCGCCCTTACAACTCCAACCCCCGACACCAGAGGAAGAAGCCCACATGTTTGAAAACAGTGTGCATAGCGTGTCAAATTGGCTTGCAAGTCCGCGGTTTTCTCAGATCCATCGTCCGTATACGGCGCGCGATATTGTGTCGAAACGAGGCAGCATGCCGGTCCAGCCACCTGCCTCTTCACTTACAGCAGACAAACTGTACGCGCTGCTCGAACAGCATGCGAACCAGAGAACGGCCATCTCAACTATGGGAGCGATCGATCCTGTGCAGCAATCTCAAATGGCTCGTTATCAGGAAGTTGTTTATGTATCTGGTTGGGCATGTTCGTCCGTGTTGACGACCTGTAATAACGAAGTCGGTCCGGACCTAGCTGACTATCCGTACACGACCGTGCCAAACCAAGTACAACGTCTTTTCAAAGCACAGCTGCATCACGACCGTAAGCATTGGGACGAACGATGCCACATGTCGGCCGACGAGCGAGCCAACACACCTTGGATCGATTACTTGCGACCGATCATAGCCGATGCTGATACGGGGCACGGTGGACTGAGCAGCGTATTCCGCCTCGCAAGGCTGTTTGCCGAGCAGGGTGCTGCCGCTATCCATCTAGAGGACCAGCTGCATGGTGGTAAAAAGTGTGGACACCAGGCGGGCAAGGTGCTTGTGTCGACAGGTGAGCATGTGAATCGCCTCATCACGACGCGCTTCGCTTGGGACATTCTGGGCTCGTCGAATCTGCTTATTGCACGCACCGATTCAGAGTCAGCGAAACTTATTTCAACGAACATTGACGTGCGTGACCATGAATTTATCAAGGGCGCATACAATTTGCCCGCTGGTACCAAGTCGCTCTCCGAGACTTTGGCTGAAAAGGAGGCAGAGGGTGTGCATGGAGCTGAGCTTGACAAAGTGGAGCGTGACTGGATGGATGGCGTCACGCTTGTAACATTCAACGAGGCCGTCGCGAACCACAATGCATCTAATCCATCGCGTTTAGAGGAGTATGATCGTCGTGTTGATGGTGGTGTATCTATTGGCGAGGCGCGTCGCATTGCGCAGGAGATCTTCGGCGACGAAGGTGTGCCAGCCTGGGACTGGGACGCTCCGCGCACCAAGGAGGGGTACTTCCACTTCAAGGGTGGCATATCAGCAGCGATCAAGCGCATGAAGCAATTTGCACCATATGCTGAGCTGCTTTGGCTCGAGACCAAGACGCCTGATCTCGTTCATGCTCAAGGCTTTGCTGCCAAGATCCATCAAGACTTTCCAGGAAAGTGGCTCGTGTACAATTTGAGTCCTTCATTTAACTGGAGCGCGCATGGGTTTAGCGATAACGATCTGCGCAACTTTATTTCTGATCTTGCTCATGCTGGCTTCGTGCTTCAGCTTATCTCGCTCGCTGGAATCCACTCGACGGCTGTGAGCACGTATGAGCTCAGCCGAGCGTTTGAAAAGGACGGAATGCTCGCGTATGTCGATTTGGTTCAGCGCAAGGAAAGAGAGCTAGGCTCTGATATGCTCACTCATCAGCGTTGGAGTGGCGCACAATACATGGATCGTGTCCTGCAGACTGTCAGCAGTGGGACTTGCAGCACCAGCAGTATGGGCGAAGGCAGCACCGAGCACTCGTTTTAACAACATGACGATCTTGCACCATTAACGAAATCTTTTGAATGATTCTTTCATAGTTGGTCGATTCCCTCTTATCAACATCATAGACACATGGATTCATGCACAGCTTGCCCCGTGACCCTTTATCTCTCCCTCCCTTACCCCACACAGTTCCTGCAAATTTAGTCGTTTTGTCTTGGCTCGCAGTCTACGCGCCGCCGTTCTCCGGATTGTTCATTTTCGCTCGCACTGACACTGTCACGTGTCGTGTTGACAACTAACGAAGCAAGCCTCACAGCCGTGCCCATCAACGCATGCATGCTTATTCACCAATCGCAGTCCTGCTGCGCATGAGACCAGTCAGCTGGCTTGCTGCAAATTAGTGGAGTCGTTCATTGCTCAGATTGATACGTTTTTGGCGTGGTCTGTCGGGCAACTGGCCCGCTGCTTGCTCCTCTACTGGGTGTGTGTCTAAACGGATGCTTTGGAGTGCTGTGGTGTGTGTATTTCTCAGTGCACTATGGCACGCACATGCGAAGCAGCGTCCGTTTGAGACGCCACTATTAGAGGCGCCTTTACTTGGTCGGTTCTTACACATTACCGACATGCATTTAGACAAGCACTATAAAGAGCATGCCGCTGTGGTGTCACAGTGTCACCGCGACAAGCCGCACCATAGTCATGGTGGCGAGCGTCGATCTGGACACTGGGGTTCACAAGAAAGTGACTGTGACTCTCCTTTCACACTAGCGAACGCCACTTTCCAGTGGCTTGCCAGGGAATGGGACGCCGAGGACAATCGGGGACAGTCGTACTTACCATTCGATTTTATATTATGGACAGGTGATTCTGCGCGGCATGATCAAGACGTCGAACTTCCTCGGGAGGAAGAGGAAATTTATGCATTGAATAGGTATGCGGTGAGCTTGTTCGAATCATACTTGCCCGGCGTGCCTGTTGTGCCCAACTTTGGCAACAATGACATTCTTCTTCACAACACCATGTCCTCTGGACCGTCGAAGGAACTGGATGAATTTGCTCGTATTTGGCAGCAACATATCCCGCCAGACCAAATGGATGTATTTCTTCGTGGCGGCTACTTTGCGAAAGACCTGATTCCGGGCAGACTTGGCGTCGTCAGTCTCAACACATTGTACTTCTACGACTCCAACAAGGCTGTGGATGGATGCCCCCGCCGCAGTCGATCTGAGGACAGTGTCAATGCAGATCCTGGCACACTGCAGCTGGAATGGCTTGTCGAGCAACTGATGGACTTCCGCCGTCGGAACATGCAAGTTCACATCATCGGTCATGTTCCTCCAACGGCGGGTAACTACTTTGCACGCTGCTTCGATGTGTACACGGAGCTTGTGCTTCGGTTTCAGGACACAGTCATTGGCCAGCACTTTGGTCACATGAACCTCGACGCCTTCTTCGTCCAGGAGTCTTCACTTGCCGGCAGTAGCAAGCGGCCGAGCAACAAAGTCCCCATCTTTTTCAAGCAGATCGAAGTGGACCTTCGCTACGATTACGAGTCCTTGCCTGGAAATGCACGCACAGACATGCAATACTATGGCGTGTTCTATGAGGCGCCTAGTCTAGTGCCGACGTACTTACCAGCATTGCGCGTATGGACGTACAATACTACGATGGAACACAGCAACCGGCCTGTTTCGACGCAAAGCGTTGATCTCGATCTACTTCTCGACTTTGTTGCATATGATAACTGCAGCGAGGACGACCGCAGCCTCGACTGTGCATTGGTGGGCGAAGACGAACATGTGTATGACAACGATGATGACAGTGCTAACAGCATTAATATGCTTGGTGGTGGTCGTCGACATCGACGTCCGAAACGCAAACATCGCAGACGCCACACGAAGCTTCCTCGCTATGCATCTTCATCAGCGCCGTCTCGATCCAACACGTTCCTGACGCCACTGGGATACAGTCAGTGGACACTGCAGCTTGACAAAGCAAATGCCGAATACGATCGTGTTCTCAAGGCTCAGGGTGCAGCAGCTGCTTCTGCGCTTCCGCTCAACTACACGTTGGAGTACACGACATACGATGCTCCTACCCTTTGGCACCAGTTCATCGATTTGATCATTGACCCGCAAGAAACGCTTCCTCCCCCACGGCACCACGAGCTGCCGAGTGAGCATCACGTGCCTGTGCCCAAGCCTCTGCTTGATCGTCACTTGGAAGATCGCGGCTTACACTCGCCATATACATGCCAGAAGGACGTGTGCAGGATTGCAAAACCACTCAAGCCCCTGACTATGTATGGCTTGGAGGACATGACTCTGCGGTCGGTAATGGATCTTGCTCGGCGACTTGTACTTGACCGAAAGATGTGGAAGACGTACGTGAATCGCTTGTATACTAGTATTTGGTCAGAGTAGAAACAGACAAAAGCAAATGCAACATCTCTCTGGATGCCATTTATCCTACATTGCGAGCTTGCAGTGACCGGCCCAGGGTTCATGTCTACAAGGCTTAAAGAAGTGTCTTTTGTGAGCTTTACGAATCCATGGGCCGCTTTCCTGGCCGTCCAAAGCGCGACAGCGGCCAAAGAATCCACTCAATCCGCGAGTTAATAAGACCAAGCGGCACAGGTCCAAATTCGCGGCTATCGCGACTCTTGATTTCGGGATGCAATCGGTCAAAACGAGATTGCTGAGCACTAGCATCGCCTTCGACCCACGCACAGTTTGGGGGAATTGTAATCCGCATCCAGGCCCCTGATTCATGCTCTTGCGTCTCTGTTGCCAGCTCATGCAAGGCATTGTGATAAATTTGTGTGTATGCCAATGACTGAATCTCGCCTTGACGCAACTCCTTGGGAACGGGCGTGAGATCCAAGCCACGGGGCACCCACAGGTTTACAGTGTCGCCGCCAAGGGCCAGGATTCGTTTTGTAATAACCTTGTTCGGCTCTGTCGGAGAAGTTAGTGTAACGATATCTCCTTTTTTGTATTTTCTCGATGCAGCTATGAGTCGGTTCAGCAATACAACATCTGTACTCTTGACTTGCGTGGGTCGCCGATGCTGATCGGTAGGTATAGGGTTGAAGGTAGGCTGTGAGTCAGTGCGTGAGAAGAGCAAACATACTGCAACATACCGTCATGCTAGTCCCATGCACATTGGCGATGCTTACGACATGGCTCGTTAAAAAGATAGCCACTGGGACCCATGCTAACACGCGTAGGACCGACCGCGTCAGACTTGGTCTAGGTGTTGCACACGCTTGAGCATGTATCAAGGCTTTTTGAGACCGAGCGTACACGTGCGGTGGTCTGACAAGCCCCGCTCGAACCAGCCGCAACATGCCACACGACCTAATGTATATGAGTATGGAAACGTCTAATCAAGCTGCGAGTTGAATGTGGCTCTAGTGCCTGTTGGCCAGACAGCGAGGCGAAGGGCCTGGCCACCAATGAACACACCTCCACTACACACTATATACTTCCTGATTCACCTTCTCGTCAATGAGGATGTGGTTTATGCATGTCCTTTGGGCCGCTTCCACCATGAGGCCAAGCCAAGCGCATGCATATCTTGCAGAACAGTATGACTTAGGCTAATGCGTTTCGTACTAGGATTTTCATAGATGTCTTCAAGCATTTTTGAGCCACGACGCATCATGTACTCAATGGTTGTAAAATCTCTCACAGAGAGTCCACCGCCCATTGATGGGTGACGAAAGAAGTGACGCAGGTACAAGGTGAAGTCATACCGCGCCGGCTGGCATCTTATAAGCGAACATGCAAACAGGGTCAAAGGTAGACACGTACCTCAGGCTTGGTACGGATAAGGCGTAGCCCACGGCGATACATTGACATGACACCACGCTGGCTCTGAGAATAGCGTTTCATTCCTACACACAACAAATAGATAAAAGAGAGAAGATTTCTTTTTCTTTTTTATTCTTATTAAAGGTGGGGGCGAGAGGGTTGTTCGATTTGGAGGAGGGGGCAAATATGTCCTACCGGGCTTGGGCTCAGTGACACTTGCGTGCGACACGGAACCAAGGATGCAGCCCTAAGGCAGTATTTCAATTGCTCTAGGTCGCAAGATAGAGGAGAGCAGGCAGAGTCACACACAAAGTTGCGGCTGGCCTTGCCTCCCACAATAAGCGATCACGAAATGAGTATGAAGAAAAGGTGTGGCCTTGGCGTGGCGTCGAACTTTGCCAACAGCCACGCGTTCACAGAAAATGTTTTGGTCCACGTGGCTTGTTTTACATACTCCGCAATGACACTTGCTATGTGGTTCCGCAAAGAGTACAGATCACGGGCCCAAATACGTGGAAAGCGTCCCTCATCTATTCCTCATTGTCCCTTGTGACTCATACATGAGCACACCATCAGCATTTCAGCTTAAGCCCGTGCAAATTGCACTCATTCAACTCGGACGCATTGGTCCTGATAAGATGGCCAATCTACGCCATGCTCGTTCCATGGTCGTGGAGGCCAATAAATCTGCGCCCAATGGCCGTGTCGACATGATCATGCTACCTGAGTGCTTCAATTCACCATACAGTGTGGATCAATTCCCAAAATATGCTGAATCATTTTCGGGCATCTATGAACAGATCAAACAAGGAGGCCGGACCTCAACATCGCGTGGCTCAAGGTCCTGGCCCGTCGATAATCTGAACAACGAACGCCCCTTGACACTGACGTCAGACTTTTTTCAAAAAAGTCCTACACTTGAAATGCTATGCAATGTAGCAAAGGAAACAGGTACCGTCCTGGTTGGTGGCAGTGTTCCAGAGTGGGATGAGAAAACGGGTCGTCTCTATAACACAAGCTGTGTGCTTGATGCACAGGGCCGACTCATTTCTCTGCACCGAAAACTTCATCTCTTCGACATTGATATTCCAGGAAAAATGACATTCCAGGAAAGTCTAACACTCACAGCCGGGGATCGCTTGACCATATTTGACTGTGGTATGTATACTGGCAGCATTCTCGCTTTCATCGCGCTATTATACTCTTACACAAACAGATCTGGGTAGATTTGCATTAGGCATTTGCTACGATCTGCGTTTTCCAGAAAGCGCGCAGATCGCCTCGCGTTTAGGCGCCAGCACTATTTTGTACCCGGGCGCATTCAACACCACGACAGGTCCCGTTGCCTGGGAGTTACTTCTACGTGCCCGCGCCATTGACAACCAGGTGTATACAATCGGATGTTCACCCGCGCGGCCTCCTGCTGGGTATCCGGCCTGGGGCCACAGCACGGTCGTCGATCCGCTCGGCCAGGTGATCAGCACGTGTGATGAAAAAGAAACCGTCGTATATGCTACACTTCACCCGGAACGCATTGCAGAAGTGCGCAAGACAGTGCCTGTATCATCGCAGCGCCGCTTTGACGTGTATCCTGACGTGGCGTCTGTCTAGCTTGAGCCAAATTGTGGAGAAGGAACACTTCCACGACATTGCCGTGTCCTCCACAGCCTCGTTTTCCTTATGCCCTTCTCTGTCCTGGGGTTGGGGGCAGACATGGGCACGATGGCCCCAACACGACAGATCACGTGGCCTTTCAGTTCCACATCCCTTAGTGGACTAGGCCCGTCCGTGCTCATGTAGTTGTGGCACGCGTGCCGCACTCTTGTATAGACGCATCATTACTGAATCGAATCCCTCCAGTGTCCATCTCCTTTGCTCCATCAGAGAAGAAACAAAAGCCAGAGCATGTCGACAGTGGATCAAAAGCTTGTGAAGCGCCAGCGCTTTGAGCATGTGTTCTCGCAAATAGTCGAGGAGCTTCTCGAGTTCCTCAAGACTCAGAAAATGCCAGAAGAGGCCAGCACTTGGTTTAAGCGGAACCTTGAATACAATACACCCGGAGGCAAACTCAATCGAGGTCTTTCTGTCGTGGATACTGTTGAGATTCTCCTGTGCACAGACGAGCACGGTCAAAAAACACGCGAGCTGACAGAGAGTGAGTATGTCCAAGCAGCCGTGCTTGGCTGGTGTGTTGAGTTACTCCAGGCATACTTCCTTGTGGCTGATGATATGATGGATGCATCGATTACGCGACGCGGTCACCCATGCTGGTACCGAGTGGACGGTGTCGGCAACATTGCAATCAACGACGCTTTCATGCTCGAGGCAGCGATCTATCATCTCCTCAAGACACACTTCAAGAGCGAGTCGTATTATGGCCACCTCTTGGAACTCTTCCACGATGTCACGTTCCAGACCGAACTGGGTCAGCTGATCGATTTGATCACGGCACCAGAAGATGTTGTTGATCTCTCGAAATTCTCGCCTGAAAAGCACCGCCTCATCGTGGTGTACAAGACAGCGTTCTATTCGTTCTACCTACCAGTTGCACTTGCAATGCGTATGTGTCATGTCAACGACGAGGCCGCGTTCAAGCACGCCCAAGATATTTTGATTCCATTGGGCGAATACTTCCAGATTCAGGACGACTACCTTGACTGTTATGGCGCTCCTGAAGTAATAGGCAAGATTGGCACGGATATCTTAGACAACAAGTGCTCATGGAACATCAATGTGGCTCTTTCTCATGCGACACCAGAGCAGCGCAAAGTTTTGGACGAAAACTACGGTAAAAAGGATGCACAGTGCGAGCAAAGGGTTAAAGATGTCTTCAATGCCGAGAACATCGATCTTCCAGCCAAGTTCGCCACCTACGAGCGTGAAAGTTACGATCGCATTCATTCGCTCATCAATGCCGTCCCAGAATCGTTCGGCGTTAAGCGCGCAGTGTTTCTTTCCTTCTTTGACAAGGTCTACAAACGCACTAAGTAGATTCGCCTTTGTTGTTGGATAGATATGCGAAGGGGCTACGTTCACAGCCTCGTGTCCGTACGAAGCTTGTATGAGGAATCGACGCGCACTCGGCATGAATACGTGACTCTCTACAAGCCGATGTTGCGCGACTAGAGAGTTAGTCAGCGTAGCGCGATCTTTTATTTTTTATTTATTATTATTATTATTTTTTTTTGAGGCAGTTCATCTATGCAACATCGGTGGTGAGTCTCGGTCGGGGCTTGATCGCACGTAGTATGGGGCTTTCCGAACCGCGGAAAAAGCAAAGACTCATTGGTGCAGCTACGCAGAGAAATACAGCCTGGCTCAATGACTTGTCTCTTCCTGGACAGCGCATGATGTCGATGATGGGCTGGGCGCCAGGCACGGGGCTAGGGACCTCGAACCAAGGCATGTCGACGAATCTGACTGTGTCAATGAAGCTTGACAACAAGGGTATTGGTGCGCACCGTCATGAGCGCGAGGCACTTGAGCAAGGGAAAGCGGACGCGTGGGTCGGTGCGGGTGGTGATCTAGGTTCCTTGTTCGACCGGCTGAACCAGGCGAATCAAGATGACACAACGTCACGGTCGCCTGAGGCATCTACATCTACCGCCTTAAGCCCAGGAGCACCAGTTGAAACACAAATTGAGCCAAGGCCTGCATTTTCACGTCTTGCACACCGAGCCAAATTTCGCAAGGCGAAGCAGCTGGGCGACACCAGTACGCATTCTATGAATGAGATTCTGGGGATTAGCAGTGCTTCCAAGAGCGCCATGAGGTCGCTCGCACCTACATCAGACAGTGAAGATGCGAATGCACGCGGCATGAAACATGTCGAGAGAGAAACTAGGTCTCTGAGGGAAGCACGACAAACACGACAGCATGCGAGGATGGGGAAGGCGCGGCTAGTCCCCAAGATGGCAAGAACAAGAGCAAGACAAAGAGTCAAGAGTCTAGCGACAACAGTAGCAGTTCTTTGAAGAAGAGCAAGGATACCACGTCAAAAAAGAGCAAGCGGAAGAAGGACAAATCGACGAGGAGCAGTAAGTCGAAAAAGAGTCCGTCTGGGGAGAATAAATCGAAGGAGGGCGAATCTAGGAAAAGGAAAGAAAAGGAAAGTGGGTCGTGCGAGGAAGAGTCCAAGAAGAGCCGATCAAAAGAAGAGCGTGCTAAGAAGAAAAAGGACAAGAAACGACGTGATTCGCCAAAGGACAATCCTGATTTGCCATGGGACAAAGATACCAACAATGTCACGATGGCCCATACCAGCCCATCCACACCCATCCAGTCGGTTAAGCGGAAAAGAAGCCGAGATTCAGTGGATAACAAAGAGAATGACGAAAGTAATAGCGATACTGAATCACCGCGCGTCATCATGCATACCAGCAAGCAATTCGTATTTCAGTATCTGTCAAACAAACTGATCCGGAAAAAGGCTGACATCGCGAGACTTCGTCGTGAGCAAGGCCGGTGGTGGGGTGCTTGAGTTAATCCGTTTTCCCTCATGGTGTGGCAGGACGAGCCTCGCGGGGTGCTTTGGCTGCCTGTGCTGCTTCCGCTGTCGCTTCGGCACGCATCTTTTCAACAGACTGCTGGACGAGTGGCTGGAAGATGTAATAACCAGATGCCACGCCTACCACTGTAGCGGCCAGGAACCCTCCAATACCTCGCGATCGTAGCATAAAGAAAATGTCTGTATGACGTGGGGGTGAAGAGACGCGCGACACGTCACGTGGTGCCGTCGACGTGGGAGTGCGAGTGTCGCCGGAGCAGACGGTGGCCGCTGCCATGGAATTGGTGGACCCTCCACACACATGTTCAGCCCCTTCGATGGAGTGACAGTGCACAGGTTCAGAGCCTTGGTCGCTTCCGAACGCACGATGAGCACGCCGACTGCAGCGATTCTGCAGCCTGGTGAACAGCAGCCATCGAAGCAGTTGAGATGCGCGACTCGCATGTTCCGTTTGCATGCATACCATACACGACTAGTGTTCATGCTTGCTTGTGTTGTAACCTTTGGTATCTTGGTGTCGTCCATCTACTCACTAAATCACTTCAATTTGCTCCTATCATCGAAACGTGCTTTGGACTTTTCGGCCTTTCGGGAATTAGAAAGGGAGGTACCTTCAGTTGCAGCTGATAGGCGCAATTGGGCGAACGTGTACTTTGTCAAGCGGTCGTGGTTTTGGAACTCTCTGTTCACTCTGTTGGCGGCTGTCACATTGAAGAGGACTAGTGGCGGACTGCGTGGCGAGCAGGGTGCAGTCCAGGTCATGTCATGGAAGCGTCTATTCGCATCAAAGACTTTGATTCGGTGGATCTTTGCTACATTGGCATGGTGTACGTGCTGAAGCATGCATTGGGAACAGCCACTAACGGAGTAACAGTGTACGTAACAGAAAATTTCGACAAATAAAAGGTGAAAAAAAATCTAACAGACCACGCAGTACGATGTCGCAGTGGTTTTTTGGGGCGAGTTTCCTTGAGCGCGTGCATGTGGCCAGTGGTGGCGAGTGCCTGGTGAACTCGGTGAATGTAAACCATGAACTGTGCCGCACACGACAGCGCGTCACGGCTCAGACGCATCCAGCCGTGTATGAGCGCTTGGACCCAGCGTTTTCTGAGATGCACCCGACAGCCTATGCTGGGTGGCATGGCGGCATTGATGTGTCGGGCCATACGTTTGTGCTAACCCTGAGTATTTTGTACTTGGCAGAGCTGATTGTGCCATATGTGCCGAATGGCGTCGCGTCGTCGCTGATTCCCTCGGCATTGCGTTCACAGCGACCTGTGCTCGAAGTTGGGCCGTGGTGGAGTCAGCTGGCGAATCGGCTCGTGCTCAGTGGCATTTTGGGTCTTGTGATTTTGTGGACGATCATGTTGTGCATGACATCCATGTACTTTCATACAGTGCTGGAGAAGGTGGTTGGGTTTATGTGTGCACTGGCTGTGTGGGTGTGGATGCCGAAGGAGGAGGTGTCGGCGTATGTGGCGTAGCGCTGTGCCATTCCTCGTACAGCAGTTCCAGCGCATGACTCGGATCGACCCATGTACCCACATCATCTTCCAGAGCCATACGGGAGTAGTCTTCCTGTGCATTGAACACGAGATCGCGTAGCGCATCCCAAGCATCGACGAACGTGCTTGGAAGTGTGCGTGTGTCGACATGTACGGCTGCTCGGCAAGGCTGATGCCGTCGTTGAAGCGGCAGGGGTTGTTGCCGAAGCCTCTGGTGCAGCAACTGCTGCCGAACTTCTTCGTCTTCATCATCGAGAATAGTATCGGGGTGCAGTGCGTTGTGCTCTTGATCGCTTGTATGCTGTGCATTGAGGTCGTTGGCGCGCTCGTTGTCCGCGAGACTCGCATACAGAGCGTCGGCCACTTGCTTCGCTCGATGTGGCAATGCACGGATCGTCATGTGCAGGGCCGCTGCGTCGTCTAGACGCAGAGTCGCCAGGGACTCGAGTGGATCGTCGTACACCAGGATCTTTTGGAGCACATTTGCATCGATCTGTGGATCACCGTAGTCTTTAGGAGATGTAAAGCACAACGTGCGGAGTGATGGCATGCGACGGATAGCCATCGCTTCAGAGAACGACAAGTTGATATCGCAGATAGTCAGGGTATGTACACGACGGAAGATGGGCGCATCAAACCCAGAGATGAAGCTGTGTGGGTTGATAGAGGTGATGATGGTCGGCTGACAAGCCGTGCCATAGGAGTGAACGACGTCGGTGGCTATAAGGGAACCACTCAGAGCGACGTCGTCTAGGCGTCGGCACACACGCAGGATAATGCGTGTGTCATTGTACACATGCTCGCGCTGTGTTGCAAGGTACAGCGAGTCGCTGATCGTTGGCAAGGCGAGGATCGTGAGCAGATCGGAGCGTGCGTGGACGGGGCCGATCCATAGACGGCGCACGGCGCGTGCGAGATCGGCACGTGCACGAACAAGAGTACAGAATGTTGATATCGCATGTGCCGTGCGCAGTTCGACGCGTGCATACACAAATAGGCTCGAGCGTATGACGCCAAGCATGGTTCCCCTGGAGAAGATGCACGCCTGTCACCTGATCAAGAGACGCGGCGCGTACGAAGATACGCTGAAGGATTTCTGCCGGCAAGCGCGCATGCAAGAACGCTGGCGACGACAACGGAGCCTGATGCTGTGGACGTCGCGTTGGCTTAGTCCGCGACGATGGCATTTACGGCATCGAGTTGTGCTAGCGGCCAAGGCCCCAGCACACGTTCGCGCTCGCGGAGCCGATCCTGACGCGGAAGCCGGTGGAGTGCGCGTGTGGAGAGCCGAGCGGAGGAACTAGCGTTGCTTGTGATCGGCGATGCAATCGGGATGGACGACGGATGAACTGGACGAACGAACGAACAGACGAACGACCCAACGGGGCATGGCTGGCAGCGCCTTGCGCACGTGTGGGCGTATGCGAGGTGAGGGACATGTAAATAGATATACACCTGCGACATGAAAGAAGGTCGATAGGACATATGGAAAGCTACATGCGAAAGAAGCGCAAGGATGAAGGGTAGCGGACGCGGGAGGAAGAAGGGACGAAGCGACACAGGGTTCAGACGACATGGGGGTGGTGTGATAGTCGTGTAACGAAGGATGATGGCATGTAGTGATGGTATGATGCGGTTGTGAAAGCTTAGACATGCAGGGGGAGGGGG